>NC_090007.1:2535572-2850252 GCF_036417845.1 Apteryx mantelli
CAGCCCCTGTTTAATTTTAGTAGTTACTTATAAGTAACATTATTACATCTAATACAAGTTAAGTTCAGAATGCCTATAAAATGTTAAAGCCAGAACAGAACGTGTCAGCAGCACTACATGCAGTCTGGGGAGGAAGTTGCACCAATACATGCAGTCTTGATTGTTCAAAACAATATTTAAAACCAAGTTAAACGTGTAGTAGGTTTTTTAGTCATGCAATAGTACTGTAGAAGAATGAACCATGCACCCTGAACACAGGCAGTGTACCTACCAGCATCCCCTCATAAGGGGAAGAAAACCCAAGTTTTACAGGCCAGAGCTAGAGAGAGATGGAGACCAAATTCACTATCACATGACTACCGATCAGTTTTTTGTTTTTTTAATCAGTGCATAAAAAAAAGAAAGGGGGGGGGGAAGCATATCCAACCTAATAGAACACAGAATATTTTTGTCCACCACCCACCTCTGAAGTGAAGGAACTCCTTTGCCATGTAACAGGCTCAGCAATCTTAATTCTACTAATGGAGTTGTAAGGGAATAGATTTATACCACTACAGGAGAGGATATTCCTCCCACCTTCATTTAGCAAACTGAGACTCCAGTACAGCTGTGCATTTAGCTCTTACCTACAGCTTTGGCCAAGTGCAAATCCTTTTTCTCATTATCCCACCACTGATCTTTGACTTACTGAATGGGATAGGGTAAATAAGCAGCACATCCCCTCCCAGGAACTTGGTGGGATGCTTTCTCGTGGATGGTGTGGTTCTGCGGCTTATTTCAACACTTACTGTATTCTGCCGGAGCAATGAGAGTCGTCGAAAAGCAATGCTCTCGGCTGCTTCCAGCTGATTTATTTCATCCATTTTTATCTTGTACTTCCTTATCTGTTCCTTTATCAGCATCTCTACACACCTGGACAAAAGGCCAAGAGTTTAATGAGCAACCTTGTGCTATATAAGCTCTGGGGACAACCATGGTGGGATGAGATGCCTCACCAAAGCATGGAGATATCAAATCCTGTCCTTTAACATATCTGGCTTGGGAATGTTTGACACACACACGTGGATGGCCCGCAATAGAAATCTCCCAGTGCATGCTTTACAAGGGCAGCATTGCATGGTAACAGGATAAAGGGTCCACCAAGGCAAGCAAAACAGGACACAAACTGTTACAGCTAATGGCATGTGTCTTCCTCCTCTGAGATAACCAGAGCTTCTCACACAACACTGGTAAGCAAACAGACATCATGGCTGCTAACTACTGCTGCTCCTCTACCTTTCTTCCCTGTGCTGGCACACGCTGGTGGATAGAGAACGATCTTGCAACTGCCCTTTTCCACCTCTGAGGAAAAAGCTGTCATTTTTCAAACTCTGTTTTCATTGGAGGCAGGTACAAGGCCAGCCATGCAGTGCGGATGGCGAGGGGCTTTCAGAGAGCCAGAGCTGCTGCAGGGTCAGGAGGACAGAAAGGATGAAGGGCAGAACCTTCAATTCAAGGAGCATCTCAGAAGGAATGATTCAGGGGTTTCCAAGTATGCAGGAGACAGTTTATTTCTATATCCTGCTGTTAAAATAATTATGACTTACATCTCAGCAAAATATACAATTGGCATTTAACCTCCCAGAAAAGGTTATCTTTTGCCTATCTATAATAAAAATCTACTATAAGACTTATAAATTGGAGAATTTATATGGAAAAATTATTTGTAACATTTTCTGACATGAATATTTGATAAAAGTATTGATTATGAAATTTAAGACTAAACCACACAGAGTCTCATTGTCCTGGTCAGAGTTAAAAGATTTATGCCACTCATAACTCACGCAGTAATCCCCAATGCATCAAGATAAACAAGCACTATCTTATTGTATACAGCATAAATTTGAGACAGGTGAAAGGACTCAGACAAAGGCGTATAAATTGGTGGCATTAGAAGAGTCAGAATTTAGCAACTCTTAGTCCTCGCTTTCTCAGCCTGATATGCACAAGGCTATAACAAACACAGGTGGTAGTACTGGCCTTTGCAGCAAACTGCTAAAACTTACATGGTTGTTTTTGAAACATCCTTCATGCTGGTTAAAGGGTCAGAGGTATCAGGACAACGCAAGAGGCATGGAGCAAAAACAATGGCCAGGGCATTGGGTGACATACGGTTGACATCTTCTATCAAAGCCACTCTGAAATTCAATGTGTAGAGCAAAAAAGATTTTTAAGTGCACCTTGCTAGAATATAAGCAATCTGATCAAACGTTGCCAAAGAGTTCCACAAGATGGATATGAGTAGACCCCTAAGGTGCTGAAGTACATACAATAGTTCAGTGAAATGTTTTAAAATGAATTTCACACCCACTAAATAGGTAGGTTCATGCATCAGAAAAAGGAACATGAAGCCCCCCATGCTGAGCTACTTTGGTAGTCTGGCAAATCTGGCTAGTGATTTAGTTCCTCCTCTTTAAAAATCACTTTTACCTATGTTTACAGGGCCACTCAAACTTCTTGAGTTCCTTAGATAAAAGCAGCCCCTTTACTTGTATCCATTTACCCCTGCTCTCAAGCTAGCACATGTGCAAGCATTTAAAATCCTTATGCAGTCCCTACCAAATATGCTAACATCCTTGGTGCACTAATGTACTCAACCACGTACAGACCACTCACCAATTCTATGAGATCTAACTTGCTTTCAAAGTTGTTCTTACCTGATTTGTTACAAACAGACCAGCTGGCAGAAGCAAGCATGCATCTATTTTTATACACAATTATCAAATTCAATTCTTTCATTCCTAAACCAGCAACACAATCCCTAAATTGACATTCAGGAGAGGGTTCAAGCTTTTAGAAAACTTCCAAGAGGGATTCAAAAAAGCCACACACACACACGTGCCAAAATAAAAGGGCCAAAAAAACCCAACCCAAACCAACCAACCAACAAACCCCAGCCACAACACTAAAGAACAGGTCTCAAACAGAACTGCCAAAAAGAAAAGCTCATTACTTGACCAGATGGAAGATGAGTCTCTCCAGGGTATTATGATTTGCTTGTGGAAGCTGTTCAAGGACACTATAAATGGCACAGAGTTGCTCCTGTTTTTCTGGTAGTTCTGCACAAGGTGAGAAAACACAAGATCATAATTGCTGTGCAATACCAGTGGAAAACAGCCAAGCACCTTCCAAAGTTGTATCAAACTGACTGCGGTTAGAGATTACTTTCCCAGAAGCTGCTACCTTCACTTCATTTAGCAATAGTTATGACACTCCTTCAGATGCTGCTGTTAGCAAGCACCAAGTGAGACACCAAGGTCTCTAAGTGTATTTAAGGTGCTTAACTCCCACTGGAATTAAATGAATCTAAAGGAGACTTGAGGTATGTGGATGCCTAGATCTGGTCCAGAACATGAAGGGGAAGAAAAAGGATCATGAAGAAAAACCAATTCATATGCTTGCTGTTTTTAGAAAGGGCAATATAGTATAGTGACATTATGCTACAGAAAACAAATTCTGAAATGAGATTAAGCAAACTACAGGAAAAATTCTCTGAAAAATGTTTTATGTCAAAACTTTAGAGTCATTGCTGTAACTGGAAGATGTTTAGCCAACTTGAGCATCTCAGAGGTTCTTTTCCCAAATAAAGAACAAGTTTAAAAGCAAACAAACAAAAACATCGCTCCAAACATTTCTAAAACCTACCTACAGCTCGGAGAAAATCATTGTACTGTGCAGATGTCATTAATGGATCTGGTAATTCTCGTAGCCATTGCTTCAGGATCCCAGTAATAGTATGAATAGGATAATTCTCCAGTTTCACTGAATTTGGATCTGAAAAACGATATTTCATCTGGAACAGTTCATTCCTTTGATGCATACTACAGCATCCCAGAGAAGCAATACTAGAAACACTAAATTCTTTTGCCTCTGCTCACAGAATCCAAATAGTAACTCATTAAAAAAAAAAAAGTCTGCTGATAGGCATTTATCAGCTAAGTAGCTTTTGCCAGCCAATACAGACTAATACAGACTGAGCAATGAAAACATGCCCACCAAACAGCTGTTTTGAAAATATTAAAAGGTGTCAGATGCTTTCAGAATGGAAGAGAAGAGCAGGGAAAACTGATACACAAGGAAGTCAGAAGGGTGGACAACTCTGTCTGACCTGCTTGCAGCAACTGTTTCAGCTCCTTCATGCGATTCGCTGATCCTGATTTCCTGTAAATGCCTTCTGTGTAGAGGCCGTGCATCTCCACGTACTCCAGCAGCTTCTCCATGACAATGGGAACTGAATTTCTCTCACTGGTCAGGGAACTCACGCATACTCCAAAGTGACGTGGTTCCGCATCCTGTTCATTCTAGAATTGATGCAGGTCAAGCACTGTGAATACCTGTTCCCAGGCTTAGAAAATTCAGTTGTGTTTCATGCTACAGTTACCTTAAATTTCCAGAAATAAGAGCTGAATGTTTTATTCTAGCTTGCTACAAGCTTTTGATCATAAGGCAAACTCCCTAAGCTGAAGCAGTATGTGAAACTTTAATTTGCAGTACATTAGATGTTTTCTTTAACAATTTGTCCAACACAGCACACATGCTCTAAAGGAGGAGTTCCCAAAATGTCTTGAGTACCATCTTTTGGAAAAAATCTGCTGTTTCTGCAGCTGCAGGGCCTTGCTCTGTGCCAGACTATATCCAGGCAGAGAAGGGAACTTAACTCTTTAAGCAATGTTTAGTCAGTGCCTGGACATCTGTTCTTCCTTTGCTGAGCAAAAAGCATGGCATTTTACGTGCACCACTTGTGGTATCAAAGCATGGAATCCCAGATCTGTAATTGGAACTCTTACCTTTTTTTCACAGGATGTGCAGATGCTCTGGATTTTGGACATGCATTTCTTGTGACAAGTCAACTTGCAAACTAGAGAGAGGAACAATTGTTACAAACAGTTCAAATCACATTAAAATGCTAAATTCTCTGCCTTACTCACCATATAACCTGCATGTACTGTTCACTAAGCCCTGTTTGTACCAGCCAAAGCTACAAGGAATCTGCGTATTTTGTCAACTAAGAGGCAAGAATGAGGTGTTTTCCACTTACCACTGCAGAGACAGGCCTTCTCCATGGGCCAGATGTAGGATGAGCAGTGTTCACACGACTGCCGAATGCTCACTTGGTAGCTTGTGAATACATGACCGTTGTGTTCTTCAATCTGGTGGGAGACAGGGAGAAACTAATGGATTATTTTGCTTCTTTTCTTTAGAAATCTACCTACCATATCTTAGGTTTTCTACTTTTTTGTAATTACAGCTGACAGCCTTGACCTTGAAACCAGATTTCACCCTAGCCTAAAGGCAGGTGGCTTTGCTGGGTTACTTCAGGACTTGCGTGCTGTGGTTAAAGTTCATCTATGCAATACATTAGCTATTAATTGTTATTAATATTGCTTTCCTGTTAACAGTCCCATGATTGAGATAGTCATTAGGTCCTAAAAGATGCTATGGACAAGCAATGAGATGCTCGATCACCACCTATCTCTACGTAAGCAAGTTCTCTGGTTTACGGAAAACAGTTTTATATAACCTTCATATAAGAGGCAAGTGATTTAGCATGAAAAGCAGAACTTCAGTACAAAATCAGCTGTTTCAAGAGTGTTTTTCTGCATGCTTGGAGAGCATTTAGAATATGGGTTCTCTGAGAGCAGCTGAAGACGTGGATTATGGTAAGAAGAAAAAGTACTCACTGCGCGATCTTGTTTTCGTTTCTTCTTCTGGGCTTTGCTTTGCTGCAATGGGGTACAGAACTGGCATTAATCTTTGAATTTCAGGAATTCCATCCCCTATTCTCCCTACTCAGCTTCCCAGACTCTACTTCACCTCTGTACATTTGAGACAGCTCCAACTTGTATGAGGGTTGTCTGAGCTCACATAGACTGTGAACTTCCTAAAAATCAGAAGACCTCACTGTCTGATGATAAAGCAATTCCATCTCCAAAACCTTCAGAGAACTCTAAGCTTTCACAAAAGAAAATACTCCAACATTTTAAGATTCTGAAAATATTACGAGCAAGTTAAATAATGGACAATTCCATAAAGGTGTTTCAGCATTCAAAATTTGTAATGTGCAAGAACCACATGTGAAAAAAGTTTCCCAAAGAATAAAGAACCCTATGGGAAAGCATTCTGAGGTAACATGGGCCCCTCACCCTAGGACATTGTTTAATCATCCCATTAACTCAGTAACAGAGTAAGTTTTATACCTTGTGCTGTTCAGATTCCTCTTTTTTTGCATATCCTCTGGTGAATTCATCCAGAAGGGATTGGAAGAGATTCAAAACCAGCTTGACTT
Organism: Apteryx mantelli; assembly: GCF_036417845.1. Lineage (NCBI taxonomy): Eukaryota > Metazoa > Chordata > Aves > Apterygiformes > Apterygidae > Apteryx > Apteryx mantelli. The sequence goes on from NC_090007.1 coordinate 2,541,898, forward strand.
CTTTCTCTTCCCTTTCTTTTGCCAGATTTGTAACTAGAAGCTGGTAATTTTCCACCAGATCTTTGTAGCCAACATGGATTTGCCCATTCTGGGGAGTGGGGAGAATTATTATTCGGAAGACAGTCTTTTGAATATGGTTGATAGTTTCTGAGTTTTATAATATGTGTTTAAGTTCAGAGATGAGAAAGCATGCTCATGATTAAAGTAAGAGATAACAGCCCATGACAGAAGCAAGTTAGCACACTTCCCCCTACTATGCTGCAGAAGGATACCTGGCTGAGACAAAGCTGAGTTGGAAGAGTATTGGAAACACTGTTGGCAACTGTCTTAGGTGATTAAATACAGCAACAGAAAGAGGCTGAGGACAGTAACACCCAGCCATTTCTAAAAAATTTAGAGCTGAGCAAATGAGAAAAGGGAAATAAAGCAATCTGTTTGCTTAAGATTGCAGCAAACTGTAACATGTACATTACCGTACAGAAATATATATATATTTTTTTTCAGCTTTAACATTCAACTTTGACTTCTGCGCTAAGAATTGCATTTGTTAAAGAGCTGTAGGTCAAGAATTTAAATGGCATGCTTGATTTGTTTATTACCTATCAGCTTTTCACTTTATTGAGATTTACTACTTACAGGAGCAGAGTACATGGTCTTGATATTTCCTCTAAACTTCTCCGTGGCTTCAAAAAACAGACATTCAACACCAGACTTCTGGGAGCGCAAGTCATTGATCTAAAAGGCAAATACATCTCCATCAGATTTCATTAAAACAAGTACATCCGGCTGGTGTTAAGTTTCAGTCACTGGGCTTAGTTGTCTATGACCATACCAATTATTTAAAACAACACTTCCTAATGCACTGTGATGATACAAAAATAGGAGTTAGACTCTGAAGAACTGCCTCTACTTCATTAAAAGTCATACTGCCCCTTTGAAGACACTTCTTTGCAAACAGTAAATGAAAGACTAACATGAATGTCACCTGAATATAATGTAATATAACGCATGCAAATACTTGGAAGGAAGAAAGAGAAAGGGTTTTAATACAGACCTAATTTGGTCAAGTTATCAAATCAATTCCCCTTTGCTTTAAAACATAATAGAAACACCTAGGAAAGTCATCTTTGAAATTCCACACAAACAGTGAACACTGACCTGAATTTCACCACAGCTGAGGGCACTTTACCTTGTTTAGAAGGAACTCGTCAAGATGTTTCAGTTCATTGGCATTTGCAATCTCACGGACCATGGGAGCTCGCCAATTCTGAGATACACTTGAGATCTTGCTGATCTTAATAGTACGGTTCTTCTTTGTTTTACTACTCTCTTTTACATGGTGGTCTCCTGCCTGGAGGCGACTTGGCTGTCCAGAAGAAGCTGGAAAAGGAATTAATTTGTATTCTAAAGCACGATGATGGAATTCTGCAGCATTTGTTTCCTCAGTAGCCATATAAAACATTACAGAAACAATGATAGTAGGAAGTTGGGGAAGGACTTTTAAAACATTCTAACCACTTGCACATTCTCCAAAGTCACAGAAACTCACCTTCTGAAACTTTTTGGGGTCCTCCTGTTTCTGCAAACAGGACACAAGATACAAAGGAGAGGCCTTCTCCCTCATCAATCACATCAGGACTCTCCTTCGGAATTTTCTTGTCTGTTTTTTTCCCCAAAAGTCTACGCAAAGGGCTTTTAAAAGTAGACCTGCACATAAAAGCAGATGCAAGTTTGACACATTTGTAATGGAAGCTGGCTATACTACAAGAAAAGGCTCGTTTAACAGTACAGTAAATGTCCAAGACAGGAAAACAGACAAATGAACACCAGAAAAGACAGTCTGAAAGCGCATCTGGACATTATGATATTCACTGCGTAATATCAGATTTCAACATACACAGAGACAGCACATCAGATATCTAAGACATCCCTTCTGGTTCTGGAAGTCCCTGAGCAGCAGAATGCCAGAAGCTGGGGGAGCAGGCCAGGGAAACAGCATTAGATACTTGCTGTGTTCTTAAGCTCTTCCCCGGTGTCCTATTTTTACTCTGGGTGACAGTATACTAGATGGACCTTCAATCTGAGCCTGTATGGTGGTTCTTAAGTTAAAAAGAACCAGTTTAAAGCCATGAGTTACATAATAAGCAGAGTTTTTTTCCCCTCAGAGGTTCAGATATCATGCTTACACCAACACGAAGATCAAATCAACCAGCAACACAGTCGCTCACACAGCTGATGTCAACATATGTCTCTTTCCACAATCATGCTCTCAAGATGCCCAATGCAAGTACCAGGTGTAAACCTCCTTGTTTCATTTTCTTAAAGGCAGTCCACAGCCACACACGCAATACATACTTGGCATCTATCTGCTGACTTGGTGGCTGCGTGGAAACAGCCGAATCCCCAGTAGGTAAGAGTTCACTGGACTTCTTTTGCACAGGATGTTTCTTGTTGTCCTTTTCTTCTTCTATTGTATCTGGTGATTGCTACAGTAGAGAAGAAAAATGAGTCAAAAAACTACAAACAGAATGAAACAGATTCTTTAAATGGTCTTATAAAAATCAGATTGGTGAAAAAGTTTGCCTGGTCAAGACAAAACACTTCTTTACTTACTAGGTATTACCTTACTAAACTAAAATCCAAGTATATTTAATGCTTTGATCAAGAATCCATTTGTGAAAAAAAGAATCCATTTGTGAAAAAAAATTAAGTTCTCAAATTGCTGCACAGCATTTGGTAAAGAAATCCTGTTACTTGGATATTGAGCCAAAAATCAACCTGAAAGGAATATAGGCATCCAGAATGCACTACAGACAGTTATTTGGGAATCTTTAAACTTTACAAATAAGGATAATTAAGTACAAATAGGTACATCTTTCCATAGCCTCAGTACCTGATTAACAGCAACAGACTGAGCCAGGGTAGAGAGATCATTTAATGAAGATGAACTCCCCTTCTTTCTGCAAAATTACAAGATTAGTTTCAGGATGTATTTTTCACAGAAGTCTATAGCCTGTTAATACTTACTAATTTTTAAATAACCCATGTATCAATGTTATGTCTAAGAAAAAATCCTGATAAACTCTTGGAAGTTACTTCTAAATGCAAAATGTACTGGAGAAAAAAAATGGGTATATCAGATTTCCTGCCTTAACAGATGCTTGCAAACCAGAAGTCACTAAAACTTTGTTTGCAATGAGCAAGAAACACAAGACAATAAACTCTAGACTATTTTTGAACTGAAGTCCTGACTCTCCATTTCAGTTCAGTAAGGCAGGCTTCATATCTATTGTTAGCTTTGGAAAACATTCCACCCATACAGATTCAATCGTAGGATTGGGGACTTAAAGCCAATAAAAAGCAGCAGTTGTTCATAGTTCATTTTTTCCAATTACATGGCCAGACATGCAGGCTAGCAAGAGTTCTCCATCTATTTTTAAATATTACAGAAAACTCTTCTTTGAAAAAGTCAAAATAATTAGGAAGCTGCTCTTACTCTAGCTGATCCTGAGGAGACCGATTCACATGTCTTCTTTCATCCAAAGACTGACTTAGCATGTCATTGTGATCAGCATCAGACTGTCTCTTTCCTTTCCACTTCTCTCTCTTATATTTTAGTTTCTCTGGGTCATCCACATATCTCTGAATTGGAGAAGAAGTGGGACTATCCAAATCTTTGGTTGCCTTCTGAAGACGTTTGTTTTTATCTGCACAACGTTCAGCTGGAATTCGAAAGCTCCCAGTAGCAGGTAGGATATTTTTAAGATCCAATGCAAGATCTTTTGGCCTTTCAGGGCAGTTAAAGCTTTGGCTGCCTTTTATCTGGTTCTTTTGGTTCTCTTGTGTTTTCACTCCCTCAATAGCCTTATCTGCTCTTTCCCCTTCTGATTCAGGTGGTTGCTCAGGAATGGCACTACTTTCTTTTATTTCACTTGATACTGGTGTGCCTGAAAGAGTGTTTTCTTCGCCTGAACTTTTCTTTTCCTTGCAACTCTCTTGAATGACAGTATCTTGTGCTGTGGATTTTTTTGGCTCTTCAACAGTTTCTGGGATCTTTTTAGAAGAGGTTTGTTCTTCATGGCACAGTAAAGATGGTCCCTCGAAGGAAAACAGGACATGCTTATTCTGCAACTCATTATGTTCCAGCCCCCTCTGCCGGCGAGATTTACGTTTCTCCCGACTGTTTGTTACCTTCTCAGAGCTCTCTGTCACGTTCTTCTGGGGTAATGTAGCTTTTTCAGAAGATGAGCTCAGGTGTTCAGCTTGCTCATTTGGAGCTTCATCAATGCCCACAGCAGCTTGATCCAGCTCTGACTCGTGTTTCACTGGCAATTGATCTGTTGCTGGTTCATTGCCCTCATCCTTGCTCATATCATTCTCTCTGTCTTGAACATCCTGCATTTCTCTCTGCTTTTCTTCAGCTTTCTGCTTTTCCATAGCCATTTTCTGAAATCTATTAAAAGTTCGAAAGATGAATACAGAAGTATTTAATGCACAGTGGCAAATAAAAATACCCCATAGTTTAAACAGCCTACACAGTGATACAGACAGAGTACAAAAATACTTACAGTCCCAGCATGACTGCATGGTTATTAGGACTGGCACACATCAGTGCAGCCCAGCTGAATAACGTTCAAGTACAAAGGGCTTAATCAGTCTCCACACACTACTGGCTATTCGATACTGACTACAGAATCACGTGGTAATAACTATCTTCAGTTGTTCACTAAATCAACATATCACACAGAAATGGAATTCAGCAGGCAGAGCCAAGCAGCCAACTGGCTAAAATGCATATTTGCATACCATATTGCTTCTCTTCCTTTACCTCTTACGCTGGAGGTATCCTCTAACCATGGCTTGTACAAGACAAATTCTGTTCTTCTGCTGAAGGTAACATTTTCGCTCCCTGTATCCTCGCCATGCTGACTGAATATAAGTGGCAGCATTATTCTTCTCCAGTCTCCTCCTAACATAACAGGAACGCCACCAAGCCTAAGAAGGAAGATTTCTAAAGTTAATAAGAGGTACTCGAAGTGGTTTTTAGAAGAGATTGGCAATTTTCAGTCAAACATACCTGCAAAACAATGGCTGCTTGCCGTATTCTGAGAAAACGTCTCCTTTCCAAAACCATCCTGAGCCAGCTCTGAAGGAGAATGATTTTCCTGATAACTTCTTTGTGTAGTGTATCCTGTAGTATCTGCCGTTCAGCCTCTTTCATAAAAATCTGCTCAGTTACAGAAAGGTTCATTGACAAACAGATAAGAGATCGTCTAGAGGTATTTACACAAGCTAGAAAATGAGGATGGGAAGACTTACTACTGCGGACAGCAGTTAGTGCTCCCAAGAAGTAACAATCCTTTTGTTTTACTAAATCCAAGTGCTTGGATTTTAAAACACACTTGTATACTTACTGCCTTCAAATCATAAAATCCTTCTAAAATGAAAACATTTACCTTTTTGACAAATGCTAATAGCAACAGTTTCCCAGAAGGAACATCCTTACAGTACAGAAATCATATTCTCTACTGTACTGTAAGATGACAAGAATCATCAAAAATTATGAGATATCTACTACTGTCTGTGTCAACATTTACAGCAGTTAAAATAGCTAATTTTAGTGTGAATTGCAGAAGAAAAGAGTAACACCTGTAAATGAACTGCACTAAGTTTGGCAGTGTACATTAGTGTTTCTTATAATTGCCTTGATTATAGAAAGTTTTACAGACCTTGGTCTTCCCTATTTGATAGTAGTTTTTGTTCAGTTTTAGTTTATTCAAATAAGCAAAAATGTCTTCCCTAGATGCTTTGGCATTTTTGGGCAGTAGCACCTGAAACTGGTCTATGAATTCCTGTGAAAAGCAGAGACAGCAAGAGATCAGAGTTAGAAGATAATTCACAATTCCAGAGTTTTAACTAGATTTCTAAAATTAAGCTTGGCCATCTGAGCTGCAGGAGTTTGAAAGTACTTGTTTCTCCCTCCAAATCAAGCTACTTTTTCCCATTCTGTAGAATACAGGTTTCATTCAGTCTCCAGTTAAATTTAATGCTTTACAGATAACCTCTATGTGATCTACAAAGCTATGTGCACAAAGTATTTTACAGAAACAAATTCACATATAGAGACACTAATGTATAGCACTGACTGCTTATATTTGTGACAGTGCTCAGAATGGTTTCCTCCATGCAACAGGTAGAACAGCTTACTGGTAGATGACTCACACAACAGTTTAGAATAAAAATTGTCACCGTGCAGGCTCTGTCAAAACCACAACGAATTTTTACAGTTCACTCAGAATGGTCACAACTGCCATATGAACAGAGACATGAAAGACCCTGTTATACCATTCAGAGGCAATGCATGTTTTTCAACAGCTGCAGATATTCCTGAAAGCATAATCCACTTCCAGTTCCTTACATACCTGGAATGTATATTTGGCACTGTAGCCAGATCTTCTGATTCTCACAGTTTCTAGCATGCCCGTATATCTTAACTGTTGAAGCACCAAGCTTTCATCAAAAAGCATCTCTTTCTGAAAAAGATCAGAAGTCAACATCTAGCAATTGCCTGAACTGTCCTGCTTTTGTCCAGTAGACATTCCACTTTCATATACTGGTTACCTTCCACCTTCACACAGAATGACAGTGAACAAGATATATTATAGGGCCTGTAAGACTTAGGGCGTCAGCAGTCAGATCAACTCTCAAGGCAGTCTTACCTTCTCAGCATTGGAGCGGATGCAACGGATGAAGAATGGCTCAGCTTTCCCCAGTGTCTCCAATAATTTATTAAGTGAAGTCTGAAAGGAAATATTCAAAAGCATTTTTTCTTCAGATAGCAACATTTTGAGTTGCATTTGGCAGCAATACAGCTCCTTCCTCAGAACAGAAGTTTTTCCAGGTCTGATACAAATCCTATTTCATCCAATATGGAGGTTCTTCTGTACCACACAGCATATCCCTGTATTTGCTTTATGTTTTCTCAAGCTAATGAAAAGTGGGATCTGCGTACAGGGATGGGGCTGGTTGTAGAGAGAACTAACACATGTCATAGCATAAGGAGAATTTCTAACTGCAGTCTAACATGATTACAGTAACAAACCCTACTTCAACAAATCCCAAGAGTGAAAACCAATTTGTTTTTCAATCAAGATCACCCTAGATGCCACATATTTGCCCCTTTTTTCCAAAAAGGCACTACAAAAGAACAGTGCACAATCTCCCCTCCCCCTCCAAGTATTTCAAAAAATAGCCTACATCGCTGATCAACAAAGCAATTTTCTTAGAAGTACTATATGTATGTTCAATAAAAACTAGATACTAAATGAAACATTATTGCAGTACTTCTAATTGTCATAACCCCACTACAGCAAATATCCTGAAATAGTGAACTTCTATGCAAGTCCCAGGAAGGTCTGTTCTCATATGGGTGCTTAGATTGCACCCACAAGATGTGTACCACCATATCAGTCACCCACCTGGAACTGCGCACTTATGCTAGGGGGTTTCTTCTTTTTGTGCAAATGCAAGAGGGATTTTGTAGTTCGATCATGCAGAGTCATGCTTACTATGAGCTTCAGAGACTTGGAATCCAGCAAGTTCTAGGAGAAAGTTTTCATAATCAACATAAAGTACAAGTCACTTAAGTGAAAAGGAAATATTTCCATCTACATGAGAATTAATAAGAATGAAACCAACTACTTAGCTCCACATTCAGTGACACATTATGCTTCATGACTTTTTATATTTCACACCAAAACCTCTCCTCAAGAGTGAAAACTTTTCACTGCCCCATCCCAAGAGTGCAAGGGGAACTACATAGTCACTATGTTTGTCTTTCATGACTTGACTAGAAATAGCTTTATATATTTATGGCATCTTTAGCTAGTCTAATTAAACAGATGTCCCAATTCAGAATAGTTTTTTTTCTGTTCAGCTCCTCTTATAAGGATGAATGTTTACCTATCCTTTGGATTGTCAAAAGGGAAGTTCCCCATACTATGAAGCAGTATTTTCTGAAGTGAGTTCTGTCAACCAAAATGAATGTTCACAGTGCAGAAACACAACAAACGAGAGAAGTCTAAGTTATTTGAATAACTTTACCTTGGGAGTGATCTGCTTTTGTTTGATACCTCTACTTTTCCTGTTAAAATATTAAAGATCATTTAAGAAAAAGAACACATGATTTTTGGTTATTCCAGCAAGCCACACATTGGTGCAATTTATGAGGCAAGATGAAGGATAGAAGAAAATGAGCACAACATCACTGGGGTGTATTCATGCACAGACTGTCTTGTAAGTGATCAATGCGAGAAATGCAAACTGCTTCGCAACAAATATATATATATAATTTTTTTTAAATAAACACTGTAGGCACTGTAAGCTTTCAAAAGTGAAACATTGTATCTGAAGCTATTAAAAACTACAGTTGTAAAGCCTGTTTTTTGTGCAAGTTATTATTCTATTTAGCCAACTGTATAGTGCCTTAGTATGAAGAGATTTCAGTGACTATCAGGTAAAAAATACTTGACTCGGAAGTTATTGTGGCTTGAGCGAGAAGCCCTGTGAAAGCACTTTACTGCTCCCAGAAGGACAACACATGCCCCAGCACTCCATTTATGAATTCTGACACGTCTGAGAGCGTTTCCAGAACTTCCTGGGGCAGTACACAAACCTCAGGCATAGCTCCGATCCACACAGACAGTGAACACAACCTGAAGTTGTCAGAAACAAGGTTGTAGTCACATCCTCCTAAATCTAAGCGTGTCAGCTCCTCGACGTAAGGCACGTTCCAACTCCATGCAACACGCTACAGACTGATTTTCTTACACATTCATAGCAACAAACTTGTACTATGTTCTTGGGTTTTATAACAAATTTACATGAAAAGCAGGCTTAACCATCAGCTAACGCAAAAGAAGCAACAAAGCATTCTCTACGGGCTTTATATCTTTTGAAGGAAATATATTGTTCATAGTTGTCTTGTTTGGGTTTTGCAGAAGACAAGTTTGGGAAAGGAACACTTTTATGGACTAGAATAATTACTTGGTTATTGTTGCTCTTTCAAAGCAATACCTAGCACCAGAACTCACATGAAGTGGGAGCGGTGTTGAAGTCGATTGAGTGACCGAAGCAGCTTACATGGGTCATCACCCTGCCATGGAAGTCCTTTTATACTCGCGATGATTTGTTCATGCATGTCTCTAAAATGATTCATAGCAAAACAAAGATGGCAAACAAAGATACACAGCCATGAGGGAGAAAAGAGGAGTTAAAAAATAAGAGATCCCATCACCGAATGTGCTCCAAACAGTAACAGGCCAATCCCAGACTACTTTTTCCTAAAAATGAATTATTCAGATGTCAAGTCAGCACTTTCTACTCTATTAGTGCCCTAAATTTTAATACCACTGTCATATACTAAGTTATCTTCTAATTCTACCTTTTCATGTAAATTCTTGAGCCATCAATTTTAAATGCAAACAGAGGAATTTAACAAAAGGTACTTAATGTACAAGGAAGCTTTTTGTTAAGCCAAGTAGCTTTTTTACACAGACACAGCTTCTTTGTAAATCTAGCACTAAATATTTGTATCTATTTCCTGAATAGATTAAATAGATTTGAATACTGCAATAAGGCTGCTTAGTGGGCTCACATCAGAAGACTAGATTAGAAAGTGGATATTGCAGGAATACTTGAAGTTTCATTAAGACGCAATTTGATTGTTTATTTCAAAAATATTTACACGTTTAGCTTTTCAAAGTAAGCCTGGGATGGTCCCTAATTAGTGGTAGATTCCATTATTTTAAGCATGCACCATGCTTGGGGAGTGTTGTGCCTTGGCACAGAACTTACCTTCTTTACTCTCCAGAGAGGCACAAACCAAAAATAACAGAAGTATGAGAGTCACTTCTGACTGTAAAATGCAATCACCATTCTGAGCTGCTCCGTGAGGCAGCAGCAACACTATTACAGACAGTTGCTTGTTTTCCCCAGTGCCACTGAACATTTTCAGAATATCAAGTTTTTGTTTTAAGATATTGCAAGGGAACAGGTGCGTTACACTGACCAATCCTTTTGCCTGAATTGCACCTTCAGTTCTTAGCTGCCACAAGTGGCGGAGACTGTCCAGAATGTAGTAATTATGAAGTAGTATGAAGTGATTACTTTATGTTTATTACACTTCAAGGCTTCACTTTCACACAGAGCATGCTCAGAAGGCCAGTCTGTCCAGGAATGTGCCTCCCTGGCCTTTAAGTCCAGGCCTATTTCTACTTACTTCTTGTTTTCATAAAAAGAAATGATGTCTTCAAAAGCATTTATATCGAAATCCTCAGAACAATCAAATGAGAAATCAAGCATTGAGCAGCTGCAAAAGGAACATGTATAGAACCTAAATACTCCATTGAAAGGCAAGTATGCCTATATAGAGCAATGTTGGAGCCAGTTCAGGATTTGCCCTGCCTCCTAATCATGTCACTTCCACATGCCTAAAAATAAGAAGGCTGCAAAAAAGTGAGTGTTCCTATGAATTCTTCATCATAGACTAGCTGCATAGGATGCTATGCTAGCTATGTTAGCAATGCTAACAGCAACTTACACAAAATATATATGGAGCATTCAGAAACCCAGTGGTAAATGGAACTCAGGCTGTGCCACCATTTGGTAGCACCGGGTCTTACATAAAGCATAGCTGAGTATTGTTTTGATAGTATTAAAAGGGCCAAACAAAACAAGACAGGGAAGAAATAAAACCTGCCATCCTTGTGGAAAGATCTAGCTGATATTTGATATATGAAAATGTGAGTCAGCAATTCAGGTCTTTTTCCCAGCCAATGTGTTGTCAGTCTTGCTACACTTGGGTATTATCCATTGTTCCATTTAAAAAGCTACAAGATAAGGGTTGGGTACGTTTTTCTCACCGGTAAACTTTTTCAACTGGTGTATTTGCTCTCTGGAGTTCTCCAAGGGGAACTCGGGGTCCATGACGCACCACTCCTATTATGAAATAATCAATAGGTTGAATTTTGACAAAGCTACCAGGATAACAGACAAAACATCCACCAATTATAACAAACAAAGTATCTATCCAAGGGCCTGGAGTTTTTCCTCTAGTATTTTAGCTATTAAACTAGACCATTTACTTTGGTTCTCAAATTACCTACTACTACAAAGTAAGCTGCAGCTGCTCAGAAAAACTTTGCAAATTAAACTTTCATCTTGAATACTCATCTGAAAACTCAGGGAAATCCGCAAAGATCAAAGATCAAAATAAACAGTAATAGGAAGAACTATGCCCAAACTAGCAGTACCCGAACTAGCAGTACCTCCCCCATCTTTTACAAATATGACTTCAAAATTGGCACAGCCTGCTGGCTACAGTGCACTACCTGGAGGTGGAAGTCTGAATGATCTCAGATAAAAAAAAATTGACAACCTTTTTGGCATGTCCATGTTAAGTCATTTTCACAACTCAGCTTTGTCTTCAGTATCAGCTAAGATCACATTTGCATGATAAGGTTTTTCAATAAACTAGTTCTGTCAACAAGTATTAATCAGTTGTACAATATTTGAAAGTGTTTCCAGAATGTTTTTTCCTACCATACCTGCGGTCTTCTGAGCTCTCTGTCGCCCAGCTTCTGCAAAGACGGCCATCGCTCGAATAGCTGCCCGCAGAACAGCCCAACGGAACACAGCTACAGGGTCCATTCCTATCAGCTCCCGAACATAAGCACTGTCACTACTTCGCAGTAAAGCAACAATATCTGGTCTCATGTAATCCATATTCTTCTCCCTGAAATCCTGCAAAATAGGAACATTGAACCACAAGCTCTCAGCAAAGCAGGTACACAGACACAACCCAGAACTGTGTTTTGAGCCGAGAGATTCATCGCTATTCAGAATAATTCACCATTCTAAGTAATTCTCACTACAGTGAGCGTTTTATCAAAGCCTGTAACAAAAAAATCTAAAATACATCCAAGGACACAGCTGATTTAGTCCATTCTCAGCAAGTTTTCTACACCCACACAAGTCAACAAGGAAAAGAAATTTCTTTCGTGACCATAAGAGCTACCACCTACTTTTATCTGGTATTTAACTTTTCCAGCAAAGTGTCGGATGATAAAAGCAGGCTCCATCACTGGGGTTCCAACAAAAAACTTGTTCTCTTCATGCTGCTGTTTGAATTTTGCAAGTAGAGTTTGGTTGGTGGCATGTGGAAAACTAGGAACACAAAAGAGGGTTAGCTATTCTTCTCCAAATACAGGTCAGTTTATTGAGCTGCAAGATGCCAGACTGAAGAACAGATATTGATCCTTAAAGAAAAAACTTTATTGTCTGAAATCTCTAAATCTAGCATTACTGACACACTTGTTTTGGATTTAGAGGCTGGCTGCTGGATTTCTGTCCAAAAATTAACAGCTCCACACATAGCAGAATATTCTGAAGTTTCAACTGTACGTCAATGTTTCCTCCTACTTCACCAATTAAGTTATGTTAGTACCACATTAACTAATTACCGCATTTAGTTGCTTACTGTTCCAGAGGCTCATATGCATGCATTTACTTTAATCCTAATTACACAGTAAAACACAAAAACAAAAATTTCCGAATTTGCTTAAGCCAAAATTTAATTTTAGCATCAATTTATACTACCACCATATTGGAATCACCAGAAACAAATGGGAGTGCAGATCATACTCATGAGATGACCATTCCCTTCCCACAACATTCCTCTTATTTTGCAAGTGCTGTATTTCTGTTCCCTTCCACCATCCACAGTCCTTCCCTCCTCCCTGCCACACAAGTATTTTTTGGAAGATATTTGGTGCTTACTTGCTTTCTTCATCCAGAAGATAGAAGAGGCCAGTGGGCTTCTTGCTGATTAAGTGAATGCAGGCCACATTATCAGTATAGTCAATATTGTGCCAACTGATCCCTTCACTCTTATATTCCTCCTGTGTAGCTCAAGAAAATTTCCTCATCAGTATAGTGCCCTGACCTTTAACGTCCTGTGGTCTAACTGCTTCAAAGGCATTCTTGAATAGCTATGGTAAGTTGAGTTTGTTAGTTCAGGCAGCAGAAACAAAAATAAGGAAAATTTATAAATAAGAACAGAACAGCAGGTATAGTGGGTCAGACCAAAGGTCCACCTAGGCAAGTCACTCTACAGTAGATGTTTAGAGTAAACTGCTTACAAACCAAAACAGTGAGAATAATCCTTCCCCTGTTGTGCCTTTCCAACAATCAGTAGTCTATGTACACTTGGTAGTCAGACCTTAAATCTACATCATCACACTTAAAACCCTAAGTAGACATATTTTCAAGGGATCTAAGCCTATTTTTATCTTCCACAGTCTTTATAATATAAGAAATGACAAATATTTGATGTTAAGCTCCAAAATTTCCAAATTGCACTGTCAGAGGAAATAACATAAGTTTCAAAACAGGCAGTTAAGTCCTACAAAATATCAGTGCAGAAACTTCCCCAGGAAGCAATGCTTATTGCTTCGGTTCAGAAAGTTTGGAGCTCTCTTTGACAAAAGAATACAAAGCTCTTGTGTTGAAATGACAGTGCATCAAATAGCTTGACAGGGCAAGCTTCACATCAAGATATGGGACCAAAATACCAGTTTCTCTTAACGTTGCGAATGTCCAAGGAAAAAACTAAAGATAAGCTACAAACCTAAAAAAGATATCCCACAGAGAATTAACTGAACTAAGTTTTATGTTTAGCAAAACACTAAACCTCTCATTTTGCTCTATATGATGATGATGATAAGAAATGGATTATTTTTAAGTAGGTAAAATTAAATCCATCTAACGAATCTGCTCAGTGTGCACACCACATTACAGAACTGAAATACCATTTTTCACAAACAATAAAGCCCTTCTTTAAAAGATATACAGAAAAACCCCGAGGGCTCTCACACAGAAAGAGATACAGGAAATGGGCTATTCAAGGATTAAGCTTATTTGGAAAAACGGCATTAGAAAAAGAAAACAACATAACTATTTACTCTAGTTAGTCTGGAGAACCACTTGTGTCATAAGTTACAAAACAGGGAGCTCAACATTACATTTACATATGAATTTTGTACGTTTGGTAATTTTCTTCTCTTTAAAATGCTTGTTTAAAATTATCTACGTACCACTGACAAAATACTACATACTACAGAATGACTGCTTCTTTTCAGCAGAATGACAGAGGATTACTTTTTTGGCACAAACCAGAAACAAACTCCAAGTCAAGAGCCAAAACCCCTCAAACCTCACTCTAGAAACAGGCTCTCTAGCAGCTCTCAAAGCACTCTGTTAGAAGATGATACTATCTGCAAACAAGTATATCAACATATGCCAGTAATATCAGGATTTCAGAATTCCTGCCAATATAAACACACAGTTGTATCCCTCTAAATGCAGTCAGGGGGCAGAAGCAACAAAGCGTGGTTATTAAATATTTACTAACTGACAAAAATAAGACAAACTGTGTCCCAACGCATTTTGAAAAACCTGAAACAAACATCTCGCCTATGGACTTGCGATCTCAAAGTTTGCAATTTCATCTCCCTGATGCCTGGGGTTGCCTCAATGTCTTTTTTGTTTCTTGCAGTCAAGCAGAAACTCACTGCTAGCTCTCTAAAGAAAGACCCAGCTATCATTAGTATCAGTGGAGTGTTAAACACAGCAAAACTGCAACCTTCAAACACCACCATAACAAGCTATATTAAAACAAGAAATTGAAAAGTAAGACTTTTGGAGATATACTCAAACAATTATAAAAATCATGCTGTGAGGTTTGCAGAAAGGTGATTCTAAGTTTGCATAACAGATGAGCCTTTGATAAAAACAAATTTTTATCTTGGCAACTCTAATTTCTTACCTGTTCCAATTTGAAAATATGCTGATTGAAATAATACTGAAGCTGCTCATTTGCATAATTTATGCAGAACTGTTCAAAACTGTTGGTTTCAAAGTCTTCAAATCCAAAAATATCAAGTACACCAATGGACAAACACTAAAGGAAGAAGATGAGGAAACCCAATTATGCAATCTATCATACAGTGACCTAACCCGCAACAGCTAACCATTACAAAAAACACTGCAGTATATGCTAATAGATTTCAAATATTTAACAGTTACATCAAATGTGAAAAACAGGGGTGATTTAGGATTAGCAAGAAATTTATTACGGACTTCAGAAGGATCAAAATTTATGCCAGATGTCTGAACATGTCATCTGTAGCTCTCTTTGATAGCTCTAAATATGCAACTGTCTACAAAGACTTGTTTTAGTGAGGAACTTACTGTAACAGATTCCTCCATGTCCTTCTTATTAAGAAGCGCATGATTAATTCGCAGAACAATCCAATCAAACAGAGCACTGTACAAGGACTTCGCCATTGAATCACGAGCTGTTATTGCCTGCAGATGAAACAAAGTTCATAACTTACTTTAAAAAAAGCATTTCTATTTCAGACTAGTGTCACTCAAAGGTTATGATCCTTTCAGAGATAAGATAAAATTTGTCTTTAATACTAACTTCTAACATTCCAAACAGCAACATCCCTCACTAAACGTGAAAGTATACCATATTAGCTTTTTTGTAGCCAACAATGGAAGTTTGACATTATTTATTCCAGTATACTTCATTAGTTAAAACCCTATTTCTATGCTACTGAAATTTGACATTTCAAAGCTAAGGCAAAATTTTATATAGGACTTTATTCCAGGTTTGTGGGGGGTTTTTTATTAGTTTTTTTTCCCCTCCAAGTCCCAGAACAATCAGCAGGATAACATTAAAATAATTCTACTAGTGTTCTTTCACACTCACCTCATTGAGACTATATGGCAAAATAAGCTTATCATTAGCCGTCACAGTTTTTCTTTTTGTCAGCACTTCCACTAAAATTTCTCGTTTGACCTTCAAAACAAGAACAAGAGTTAATGCCACCCAATAACTACCCAGTGAGTAATCCGATGGCAACAGTGGACATTACCATTTCCTCAGAAAAGGCCGAGCACTTTGACAACAGCTTCAGTTGTCGCTCAGCTATATCTTTACAAGTTCTTCAGCTTCTCTAAATTATTCTCAGCTGACATTCATTCAGTTCCTCCCTATGGTGGCAAAGCACCCATCTCCAGTAAACTTATTGCTACTCAGTGCTGTGATTAGCGAATAACCAAATTCTACTTACATACTATGGGCTATATTCCCTCTCTTTTCCATCCCTAACCCCAATAATTTCACCAGTCCCACCCATTTCCTCTCCTGTAAGATAAATCTTGTGGGAGTATCATAAACCAGATCTAGACATAGCAAACTTGGGCAACACATTCAAGTAAATTCCTGAGGTAGACTACAACAAGAAGGTGTATCAAACATTAGAGCTAAAGAGAAATACTCTACTTTTAAAAGCTGGGAAAGAATGTCCAACACTTCAGGAGGTCCTACTTCCAACCCTTCATCACGACCCGTAGCTTTCTTCTTGTAAGTAACGTTGCCCAAATAAAGAATAGCTGAAAGCACTGAAAAAATCCTGAGGAAGAAAAATTGATTTTACAAGAATTTTGCTTATGAGTATCATTATAACAGTTGAACAGATCTAATTCTACTTCAGGAAACACAGACACCAGAATTTGTCCACAGACACTCACAAATGTTCAGCTCTCCCTACCTCTACTGGACTAAATGTGACCTTAAGACAGATGCTACAGCATCCATACGGTTTAGTGTACTTCATGATCATTAACTAGCTATCTGTAAGAAAGGCTTAAAGGATTCTACTTACTGTTTCTTTGTTGCTGAAAGAAAGCCAACCATCTCCATGGCTTGTTTTAATCTTTCAAAGTCATGCCGGAGATCCTCCCCATCTTCAATTTTCAAGTTATGCTGTGAAAAGAGCCCCATAATCAAGGTCAAACAAAATCCCCCAAAATATCACAAGAAAACAAGTACAATCTGTTCTGTATTCTCTGATCTCTAACACAATATCAGACATAAAGCACTTATCAATGCATTTGTAAATCTCTGTCACAGATTACCTGATTGAGGTAGAAATAATCTTCAGGTTGTTTGAGGTGAAATTCTTTACGCTCTTCCTCACTGACTCCAAGCAGTAAATAATAAAAGACATGGTAGTTCCTACAAAGTCAAATACATTTCTTTTTCATGAATATATAATGATTTTTCTTTTACTCTGTACACTTTAAATGCTTTTAAGCTCTCATATCGATTATAGACATGATGGGCAGCATGTTAATAATAAAAACAGAATTTATCTGTTCTTAAAGAAACATATACAAGTATATATTTTAACTGTATGCAAGATAAGCGTGCATACCAACTATACAGTAGCTGCATTCAGCTTACAGCTGAAACATGCTAGTAGACACAGTGCTAGTCTCTTACCTTTCATCTTTTTCTCGAGAAACCAGACGAGATTTTTCAAGAAGGTATTTTTCAACAACAGCCCTGAAGTGCCCCAAAAAAGGAGAAAAAAAAAAAAACATGAGGGGAAAAAAAGAGACCTCCCAAAACAGACAGCAACTGCCAAGAGAGTTCAAATAATGAAATCTGCACTAGAATACATAAGAGAATGGCTCAGTTATTATCTCCAGGTTAAAACAAAAAATTCAGTATGGTCTATATTGTATTTGGGACAATGAAAAGAAATATCCAGGAAACACCTATCTTGCTTGGTTTTAGTAGACATAACTAGAAAGAGGCAGACGAAGCTGAGAAAGGTGGTGATGCAAAATTATAAGCAGAAACAAGATATGTAAAGTGCTAACAATTTGTTATCTACTCCAGGATTAATAGCTATCTGGCAAGGAATGCAAAGACTACAAGTCCCCCCCAAAAATATACTGAATAACTGGCTGCTCTGAACCTAACAAATTTGCTAGATTTTATGACAGTACATATAGCAGTCTCAAACAGAGGCCAGCCAGCCAGAAAACTCTTTACATTTTGACAGAGTAGGCACCTAAATAATAACCTAAACTCCTTCACATGGGATATAAACAAAGAAAGAGGCCAAAGTTTGAGCAGCTTTTCTCACACTGAAGACAAAACAAATGAATTCAAATGGTACCAATCTCCTGAGCTAGTGTGACTTCATCTGTAAAGATGCCAATTTTGTTCACAGTGACACTCAAAGCAATTGTGGTGCAGAGTTCCCAGCTGTTTATGTTATTGCTAGATTGTAAATTGCAAACGTGAAGAAGAACCAAAGAAAGGATACAGTGGAACACAAAAACACAGCGATAGCTAGCGATGCTCCACAATGCAGCTGATGGTACAAGGCAGAACGTCATTCCAATATACTGTATAAGGGCATCGAACCTAACGCATGCATACATCTTGACAACATATGCAACATACTGCTGTGTATTTTGCAGTTAGACACTTTAGGAATTTCAGAAGCATTTACAAAGCAGGAGCAAGATGAAATGATTTCACGGCATGATGCTAGTCACGCAACTAGACAAGGATTTACAGACAAACCTCTAATAGCGTAGAAAATTTTTTGTCAAAGTTTTTCACTTAAAGTGAAAGTGTCTACTCCTAACGAAGAGGAAAGCATAATCATTTGGATTAATAAAATTGAGTAACTTCCAATTTCATTGAGGGACTACACTAACATGACATGACATTATAGCATTTTCTAGAGGGTAAAAATTCTAAATGCAATTTTGATAGTCAGTTGTGATCATCTATCATATACTTAAAAAAATAAATGTAGGTATAGAATATACCTACATTTAGATCATTGTCCTTCAGATAGAAACACAGGTGTTGCATCACCTGTTTCACAAAGCTTCACAAAGTTATTGAGCCTTGAAAGCATGTCCACAGTGGCAAGCTATTCTCACACGAGAAGTGACTCCTTAAGGCAGCATTTTATACAGAATATGAGCCTTTACCAATTCCTAAAAGCACACAGCCCAACCCTAGAAAAACCTCACATCATACTTACCCTCGGACAATACCATTCTCTAAATAGTTGACTTGAATAAATTTTCCGAAACGACTGGAGTTATTGTTATGTGCTGTTTTTGCATTTCCAAATGCCTGTAATAAAACCAAATGAGTTAACTTTCATTTAAACTAAACAAGCCAGTACACAGCTTTTCAAAAATCTTCTGTTCATTGCTCAGCCCCCTTGTAGCTGGCAGCACATGTCCAAAATATCATGGAAACAGCAGCATGCAGATACCAAAGAGGGAGCTTAGGAAGCCTTCACTGTTCCTCACAGAGCTACACACATTTATTATTTGCCCTATGCAATAACATCTGGGAGTCTGAAAAAGGGGAATAACAGACTTAATCAGATATTTCTAAGAGTACTGAAAGGCAAACACAGCTAGAGAGCTCAAGTCAACCTCAATCATTAGCAATTATGAACTTGAAGAGGACATTAAGCAGGAGGAAGATAGGCTTGCAGAAACACATCATACTCATTGACTAGTTAACCGTGCTATGCAACACTGAAGAACACAGTTTCATTAGAATGTGTTAGGAAAAGGGGAAAAAGAGATATGGCACAAATCTCATCCATTTCTAACTCTTAGTGCCTAAGCATCTTTGACACTTTTGCCTCTATCATCATGCCTCAGAAAGTAGCTAGCATAGTCATAATAAAAAATACTCTCCATGAGCCACACTTTAAAAATATATATAAAAATAACTTATTGCATCTAAAAGTCTCTGATAATTAGTTACTGGGAATACCCGTAACTTTATCAACTCTTAACTATGGTTCCTTAGTTTAAGGGAAATCTCTCATTCTGTTAACATGCGGAAGGTGATCAGTATATGGAGAAGAAACCCAGTGTGGAATGCAACTGTTTAGAAAAATAACCACTCACCAGCAATTCCTGCCACAGATATTTCCTCTTAGAACTCCAAGCAATTAAGGCCTCCCAAAGGAAACCCATCTCGCCTAACATAGAACAAATTCATGGAAAGATTTCACAAAAAAATGCCACCCTCTTCCTACACACATGCAAACACACAACGATGGACATACTCATACTGTATGCAACAGATCTAAACTGTTTCTAAATTAAACTGCCCAATTATGGTGCATCTCCTAGGCAAGTACTGCTTTCATGCCAGTCATACTGCTTCATCTTCAACGCTGAAGAAACCCTTCCCCCTCACCTTTTAAAATTCTGTTGCAAGGTTGCAGCTGCACTGCAGTATCATACCTGAATCACTATTTCCAAAACCGTTTCTCAAACATCTTATAAGTGATTTCTATTGCCATCTGCCTAGTGTTCAGAAAATCCAAGAAATCTGTGAGATGAAAACCTTCTTCTAAACTGGGAGAATTCCCATAATTCTCTAGATAACTGTTATTCCTGATCCTTTTTCCTTAAATGCAAGCCAAAGAAACTCTTCCTGTGCAGGGGAAAATGGATCCTTATGAAACTTTAGGAAATTCAGCAGGTTTCCAAAGAGACAGGATTTCTGTCCAGCAGTGCTTATAGATGACTGAGGCTGAGCTCAGCCTTCTAATTTCTAGGGATCATCCTACACGTTTTATAACGCAAACAGCATCCCCACTCAGATTTTTCAGAGAAGGCATGATGACCAGAGTCATCAACTTCTTTTTGCAGCTACTGTCCAACACAGTTACTATCTTTTTGTAGCTACTATCTCACAGAAAACAGATTTTTTTCTGTTTTTTTTTCAGAGCCCATTTTGCATATGCAGCATATTAATGTTTTTATAAAATCTTGATCAAAACCTTTTAGTTAACAAATGATAGCAAACCAAAAGTGTAAGTCCTGTAACATCAGGACAACAAACGATCCGCTTTTCAAGTCAGAAGCCTACTCCCCTGCCACCAGCTCAACTGTGGCTCTCCGAAGAAAACCACTCAGCTTTTCATTCAGTGTTTCAAGAAATCTGTGAGAGTAAAGCTTTGCCCAGCTGCAGAGTAGCGGACTTGCACGTTTATTCTGTAAGAACTTCTTGTTAAAAAGTTTTCTAACCCAAGACCATCAGTCTACTAGTTAAAGAAACCAAGACACAGTATAGCTACATTTGCCAAATTATTTTTAAAAAGTGAGTACTTTGGCATCATAGAGTTAAGAAATCCCATAACCCTAGCTTCCTGAAAAACTTTTCTTAGTGATTACTCATGTAAGCAACGAATACAGTTTAAAACTACTAATGGCTCATATGATCTCATGTGTCTGGTATTTAGTCAAAGCATACAGCAAATTCTTAAAAGCTGATCTAATATTACCAGTTTTGGGGAAGTTTTCATGTATTTAATCATTTTCTCATTAAGGCCATTAATATCTACAACTTTTTAAAGAACATTCCAAGTCACTTAACATTTTGGGGCTTTTTTGGTAATATTTAACTTTAGACTCAAATTCCAACTGCTGCTACCATAGCCTTCAGTATACTTTGAAGTAAGTATAAAAGAATGACATTACTGCATAAAGTCATAAAAGTGCAAAAAAATTGAAACGAGAAATACTTTAATATTTAGTAGTTATATGTCTTTAATTTATAACCTGTTACACCCTTATCCTAGTGAAAACAGATTACAGACAAGAATTAAGTTTCTATATTATCAAGTCATTGCTCTGGGTAGAAAGCACCTTTCATGGATAATTCTATCCAGGGGAGACTAACAGTAGTTTATTCAAAGGGATTAAATACAGAGTTCAAATTCCACTGAAAGATTACCTTCTTTCACCTTCACATAAAGCCTTCTATGTCTTTCCCAAATAAATTCAGAAGATGAGGGGACATGATAAAACTTCAGCTGAAGAGAAATCCTTTATATAGCAAAACCCACTTACTATTTTCCCTTGCGACTCCCTGAGGAGAAAGGAAGAAAAATGAAAAACTAAAACTAAACCACTCCAAGGCAGAATACTAGCCATCTACAAAGAGGGTGAGTCAAAAAGAGCAAACCAAGGCCAGCAGGACTCTGAGCTGGGATACACTGTTCTGGCAGTCAGGAAGTCACCTAACCTATCTTTTACCTTGAAATACAAGGGGCGTACTGGGGTTTGCTATTCAAAACTCCCTCAATAGCGGTGACACCTTTAACAGTATTCAGAAAAAAAACACACTCATTCAGGCAACAGGCAAATTCTCATTTTACCAATTTATTTGCTGTAAAAAGAAACCCAGAACTACGCACATGCTCCTACGAGCTACCTCAGGAACACAACTAAAAAACCTAATTTAACTCTTTCATGAGAATTGCCAAAAATCTGAAAAAGCTATCAGGAGTTTCTATGTAGACCACTCTAATCCATGTCAGAAACACAACAGAACAGACCATTCTTTTAATGTACAAAATGACACGGAAGAATCAAATTACACTGTGGAAGAGGAAATGACTGCTTCAGAGTATCACCTCCAGGGGCATCTGGAGTGGTCTTCACAAACACGCTCCAAAAGATGGACTCATCTACTCAGAAGTTGCAGTGTTTCAGGGTAATTTTGCAACCCTCTGCAGGCTGCGTGAACTCCTGGGGAAGTCTAAGCAACCCACATGATAAAAGTGTATAAAGGACAAGGTAATTTTCCCAAGAGATGTGAGCAGCAGGGAAAAGTATGCAACACCACATTTCTACAAAAAGCAAGTAACAACTAAATGAATGGAAAAAGGAAGTTCCATTCCTTTTCTGATTATGATTCTTAAAACAAACACACGCAGATAATAGCCTCAAAACAACTACCTTACCTTAAATAGAACAGACTACACCCACTAAATATATGTGCAGACTTTTATGGCAAATACAAACAAAAACCAGAGTCGAAGCACCACTTAGTTTAAGTCCATCTCAAACCAAAACCACAAGCACAATTGGACTGTATTAAAGAAAACAGAGCTGACAGCCAATTGATTTACTGTTTTCCATAGAATGGTAAAATATAAAAGTTTACTTTCTACAATGAAATTTAGCAAGCTTTTAAACATGCTGGCTGAGTTCCAGTAAATCTCATTACCCCCTCAACTGTGCTGTCAAGTTTAATTAATTCATATTTACAACTGCCTTCTCTAAATCACTTAATGAATATTCACTGTTGGACTTTCCATTTCATGGGCCTTAATTCTTTTCAAAGAATGGTTCAGTACCATTAATAAACCGCCAAGAACATGGGTGGTGCTTTTCAAATGAACATGAGAAAGTTATGACAACTCCAATAGGTCTGTCCATCCTGCCTCTTTCTTTATCTTCTATCTGGGTTGAGCTTGTGTTGATTTTTAGCTAAATTATCCAAAAATAAAGCATTTACAAAAATTTTATTGCTTCCCATTCATACAAGTTAGATAGTCAGAAACAGCTATTATAGTAAGTAAATTTATCAACATTTTAGAAAGTTTGCTTATCTTTATGTTAATGTTAGGTCTCCAAAATAAATTAAGTCTTAGATTGTGCACTGTACATTTTATATCTGAAACATATGGTGTAAGACATTTCCTTGATGAAAGGAAAATACAAATTTCTTGGAAACTTCCTAAGTGTGTATGGAAAGGTTTAATTAACTTGTTTGAAACTCCATAAAATAAACAATGGTTTGATTCACTATTCCCAATCTGTCCCATATAATAGCTCCCAAATGTGCATTCCTTCTTAGGACTTCAACCGTAAGTAAACTGAACTTAATAGTCAACACTGGAAGGCAAAACTACAACTCAGGGAATTATACTTTAAACACTAAATTTAGAAGAGGATGAAAAAGTCAGGAGTATCTTAAAACAGAACCTATCTTTATTTTCCTGGCAGTTTTTAGCACCTGGCTCGGGGCACTTCACTAGAGACAACCCATGATATCCTGGAGAAACAATAAAAAGTCTGAGAGCAATTCCTGTGCAGCTAAGGCAACTGTATGGCTCCCACCACTCTTTAACAGATCTCCCACAGCGAGCCTTATAAACAGATCAGACTCTGGTGCCAAAGTTGAGCAAGAAGTACATCTGAGCATCAGACTAATCCACGACCAACTTTCCTTTCACTAGCGCATATGGCAACAACTATGCTAGTGCCAGATACAATTTTAAACTACAGTGTCTCAATTTGGTGTATTTAATGTTTCAGATGTCTGAGAAGGTAATATCAAGCAACATGTAAGGCCAAATCTCCTTTCATGGTACAGCTATAGCTCCACTCTTCAAAGTCTAGAAATTGTGAACAAGGAGCTAAAATATTAACAATAGTTTATGTTCAAATTGCTTATAGCTTTGGACAGAGATTAGTTAGCCAACACAGAAACAGCATTTGTTAAGTAATGCATTTTCAAGCGTATTAAGTATGTGATGATAAACTTATAAATCCACCTCCATCCACACTACCAGTACTCACCTTTTCTGTGCTAGAAATAATTGAACTTTTATAAAAGGTCAGCCTATAAACAGATCCTTTTTTTTAGGTGTCAGGAAAATAAGAGGTCGCTAAAAAGGGGAAGTGCTGAGCCAGAATGTAACAGCTTTTATATCAGAGGAATCAGACTATCTTTAGTCAAGAGGCCATGTTTTCATTTGTGAAAACCACTTCATGAGGACTCAAAACTTCAAAATTAAACAGAACATTCTCAAATAGTTCAGGCACACTTCAAAATTGTTCATGCAAAAAATCCCCTGAAACTCCCGTTTAAGAAAAATTTCCTTGTTCCACTTAAGTTCCGTTAAGTAAAAACCCAGATGAGTCACCATAGTTAGATCGAAAAGTGACCAACTCTAAAACAAGAGTTTTATTTGCTAGCAGTTCAGCTTCCACAAACAGAGTAAGCTTTCAATACATTATTCCCTGAGATCAAGGTTTAACTTGATTTTTTTAATTGCACTTAATAACTGGAATTGCACAGGAGCATCCAAGCTGGGAAACCTGGAAGCTTTTCTGTCTACTGACTCTGTAGTGAAGCAATTAGGATAGCTTGATTTTACTTCTCTAAGTCTAAACTCACTGTAGCATCATTTTTTTGTTGTGCACTGAAGTTACGGGAATAGAGAAGTATTGATCCTACTCCTACTACCTTAACAGAGTTGTGCCACAATCACAGGTATCCCAGGGGCTTATCTGAGCCCAGACCAACCTTAACTCAGCCTGTCAGTTTCAAAAAGGTTTCTTCCTCCTTAATGTCAAGTCAACAAGTAATATTTTTTATACAAAAACATACATTCAATTCTGAAAGTCATTTTAGGATACAGATGTTCTATATTTTGATATTTAGTTGTCATAAAACCCTTCATCTTTTGCAATAATCTGAAGCGCAAGTTTACACTGAATCAATGAGATAGAGCAAGAAGTTTCTCTGAGAATTTCAGGAGTCTCACATTTTCAATAATATGTACTCCAACATCAATATTAGAATTTGTTCGTCAAATTTGCAAGCTAAGCTTTCAATTGCTCAGCATAGTTCTAGCTAGCAAGACTATTTTCACATGAAATGCATTACTAAATTGCTCAATCGAAGTCTGAAGAGCTGCAGCACGTGCCAACCAACCTTACTGTAGAAAACCACACGTGTCTTTTCATGAACATTCTCAGTCCTAAACAACATTTACCTGTAACACCTGCAAAGTTGAACTTTAATTTTTAATGTATACACACAAAAGCAACAAGATCTCAGCTCCCCCCAGTTTGACACTGCTGTATCAGGTCCTGCAGGCCAGGGCCTGAAACAGTTAATTGCATCAAATGCAAAAAGATCAGCTGATCAGACAGTGCTTTCCACAGTGACCCCTTCCTGTTTTGTGTTTAGAACAGCAAACTTGAGCTCCAGCAACCAACAAACCTCAAGCAATTTTACTTCTGCTTTCAAGCAGCAGAAAGAAAGGCAAAAGAGAACTTGCATATATTCCCCATTCTTTAAAGAAAAACTTTCAAATCACGTCTATAAATATAGCACAATTTTAGGTTTACTTTATTGCTTTTTCACATGGTTTAGCTAAAAATTTTTTTTTTTAATTAATGAAATTGTTGTTACATTTGAGAATATTTAAAAATTCCAAAGGCAGTGTTCTAACTCCTTGCTGTTGAAGATTTTATTCCTGGGGATCATTACATCCAGCAAAGATTTCAAAGAGTTTTTCCTTTCAGAGAGTAAAAGGGAAAGGCTGCAGTCTACAAGATCTGTTTAAGTTTACCCTGTTGTTACCTTATGCAAGACCAGTTGTACCCCTTTCACTCTAGTGGTTAGTTTTGCTTTCTGTTGGAAACACTGTTCTAATTAAAAGCCCAAACTGACTCACTTTCTCCCCAACTAACAATGTTGTTCTTTTCAAAGCAAAAATTTATACCAAGGAAATAATTCCCTTCAAAAATTAGTTCATAAAAAAAGCTACAGGATATGCTTACACACAATGGCGTAATTACATTAAGCAGTTAGTATTTCAGTGCAACTATTTATTTGTGAAAATGTTTACTTATAATTTCATCTTGATTCAAATGCCATCAGAACTTTAAGAGGGAGAACACAAGTAACCTCTGTCCCAGAATATTAACATCTAGTTGTGGAAAGTTAAGTTAAACATCAATTAAAAACTACAGGAAGTCAACTGCAAGGAAGTATGAATTAAGAAAAATCAATTAGAAGCAGTCCTGCAACAGAGCCAAACAACAATGCAGCCCAGAGATATTTAAAGTCTACGCCAAGCAGGCAACTATCAAAACACTCTCAAAATTAGTATTTGACAGCAGTTACTTGAAAATTTCAAGAAGCAGTTTTCATGAAAGGTAATTTTAGCATAAATTTACCTCCAGAACTGGTCCAGCTCCAAGAATAGTTCTCTCCACACCACTTGCGTACCCTTTCTGGCTCAGTGCCGTGAGGCAGTGAATTAAGAAGTTTGTGCTTTGAGTTTTTCCAGACCCACTTTCACCTGATATAACTATGCACTGATTGACGTGTTTTTTAAGCATTGTGTGATAAGCCACATCAGCAATGGCAAAAATATGAGGCTCCAACTTCCCAAGCTGATGATTCTCATACATCTTGACATATTTAGGATTATAAATGGGCAGGAATTTGAAGGGGTTAATTGCAATCAAAATACTTCCTGCATAAGTATAAATTTTGTGTTTTAGAAAGCGGCATTTGAGATTTTCTAGGAGTGTTGTCTCTGTTAAGTTGGGGAGATTGCACAAATCATCAAAGTCCTCCTGATGCCAGGGAAGAAAACCCCTTTCAACCAACCGCCGAGCATCCGTCTCCTTGGATAGCAGTTGCATCTGCACGTATTTGATAGTCCCATCAGTGTTCCTTTCTTGCAAAAGAAAGTAGTACCCATCCTTCTGAGGATGCTCATCCTGAGCACGACGAGGCCAAAGTAAAACCCTATGAACAGGAGAATCGTTTATATCAAGTACCCATTCTTCACCACCTGCTTCTTTCACCTCCACGAGCACATAATGTTTTGAGACATCCAGGTTTAAGATATTAATCACGTCCTTGATGACATCTGAAGATGTGCTGTCCTTGGTTGCTGTCACTTTGCAGCAGGGAGCACTTTCTGTTGAGAGCTGGGGGTAAATATGAAGATTATAGGCTGCCTTTGCCTGGCAAACTGCACTGTCAGCATCTTTTAAACTCATTCTGCTCCCAAATGGGCTTCAGTCTTCCACTCCTGCTTAATATGCAGTGCCCATTGTCTAAAAAATAAAATAAATAAATGAGAAGAAAAAGAAGTCGAGCATTAAAAATAACAGTGCACAAGAGGTATTAGGGCAAGGTATTGTTTTCTGGAAGATGAGGATAAAATTGTTACACAGGCAAATTATTAACAAAAAGAACTAATGTGCAGAAGTAGCACATTAGTTTTATTTCTGCACATTAGTGAAGCTGTTTCAAACAGTCTATTTAACCTGTCCCATTGAGCAAACGGCTGTTACAACATCTATTTTCTTTCCACTTTGCTTCTATTCCCATGCCATCCCCTCCTCCCTCTTACAGCAGCACAAGCATTCACAAAGGCACGAAGCAAACAACTAGAATAAAGATCCAGATTAAAAACCTCCCTGTTTCCCTAGGTCAGTCTTAACCCAGGCAAGTTCCCTGACCTGGTTCACTGTATAGCTGTACAAACATTTATTCCCCCTCCCACACAAATCCTCCCTGGAAGCCGCATGAGCAACTTGAGATTGAAGTACTGTTTGATTACTTCTTAAACCAACCGTGCCAGCTTAGAGCAGCCATGAAGTATGGCAGGAGAAGCAATGCATGGATGCAAGGAAGAAGAAGGTTCTAACACCATGATCCACACATTCTTGCACTGTTCCCAACAGCCCTCTTTTCACAAAATGTGCAAGACAGGTACGGTATTTACCCCACTCAACTTTAAGGGAACAGTGCCTCTAACCGACTCATGCAAATATTCCTGCCATCTCCTTCTAAGCCCACACACTAGCGATTTCTTAAATATGCATAATTTACCCAGAAAAGAGAATGCTAATTTCACTCGAGTCAACCACATCCTTGCTACAGAGAGTTCAAACTTGCTTTTTTATCGTCTGTTTTAGGCAACAAAGTAAAATTAGTCTTATTGCAACTACATTTCAGCTCAGCTTCTTCGACACTATCATGCAGAATTTTCATCCCAAATAACCCACTTCATTAACTCTTTCCTCACTGGGTTTCAAGAACCTTGTGTGTGAAACTTCAAATATCAATCATTCATTCCTACTTCTTTTGCTTCCTTTCATCCCTTTTGGAGGCCTGTAATCGAAGTCCCACGACATCAACCTTACAGAAGTCAACCTCCTCCTTGCAGCCAACTCTAAAAGTCTCTAGACTTAGTAACTTTCTGTGCCTTTGCTGTATGGTTATTTTCCTCTCAGCTGCAATCCAGTACACCCAGGTCACCAGGGGTAGATTTGATTACACTGCATTAGTTCAGCAATTTATTAGCTTATCAATATACAGTAAGAGGAGAAGGATAATGAGGTATGCCCTTTGTTTTAACAGTCTGTAAAACTTCATACCCAAAATGCCATTTCAATTTTTGTCTCAAGAACAAAGTGTTTTTATTATACGCTTACATGATAAATAATAATAAATAAATAAATAAATAAATATAAAGAAAAGCCAGTGAAGTTGCTTGCTTGTCACTAAACAGCTGCACAGGAACTTACATAAGGCCACAAAGAGCAATCATTTCAAATTAAAATCAGCAGAGAGTTGGAAGCATTTAACTGCCACTTCCACTGCAAGCAATGAATCACTTCAGAGAAACATACGACATAGTCCTGCCTCATGAACTGCCTCAGAGTGGAGAAATCTGCTTTAAGGGAACTCTGAATAGTAAGCTTTCAGAAGTCATTGTTATGCAAGCGGGATCATTTTTAGTGGCTACTCATCAAAAGGAAGGCTAAGCAAACCACAGACAGCAAGACAAACCACAGCAAATATCTCTGGTCAGACTGTATGGTCCCTCAGAAAATTGTTTCTTGCTCTGTAAAATTTCATTCACCATTCATTAAAGAGGGCTTATTGCAAGATCTTGGCAATACAGAAGGATGGACCAGAGTGCTCAAAGGCCTCCATTTCCTATACTTATCACTGATCAGTAGTAAAGAAGTCTGAAGTGTCTTTGAAGGAATTATGCAAATGTAAAGCATTCTTGACCTACAGAAGCTCAAACACCTTAACATATAGTAGAATCAGCGATAGACTGCTGCTTATGGGGAAGATGAATCTGGAGAACAGACAGAAAAAGAACAGTGACCAATTTCTTTTCACATCAGTCAACCAAGGGAAACAGGCTAGCTCAGACTTCCTTTTTTTCCCCTCAGCAATTAGTTTCAGTCAGATAGCCATTACAGTCTGGCATGATAGAGGAAGTCCCCTCCTAAGGTATTCTGGCCAAAACAGCACCCTAAGAAATGTGCCACCAACTTGCTGTCCACAAAGAGCTGCAGCTACACTTCTCACCAAGGTGCTGACCTCTGACTTCACTGACAGAGGTTTCCTAACCTCATCTCATGTCAGTTACCAAGATACATCTGGTACATTGCTCAAGACTCCCCAAAACACTTCCCAAAGAGGAAACCGGGACACAGCCTCTTCTCTACCATGTAAAATTCGGGCCAGGCCAATTACAGCAAGCAAAAATGCAATGGTAGTCTCCGTTCGGATGTGCATAACTGAGAAACTAGAAAGAGAAAGACCTCTCATCCTGAAGATGACAGTTTTCCGACAAAGCAACATGCAGACATCAACCTTAATTTGTTCATGCTGCACACGTATTTCTATATTATGCAGTTATCAGACACAACCTGATGGAAGTGCAGGTAGACAGCTTGAACTGTAAGGCAGACAGCAGACAGTTCTGCTTCCCCAACCATTGCCCTATAGGAATGATTTGGGAGATAATCTACAGCATAAAGAACTTGCTGAAACACGATTTCAATACACAGTCACATGGCGAATGAACAGAAAGACAGTCAACATAACACTGCCTCATTTTAACCAGATATGAAGTCCAGATGCAGTTTTCTTTCTTTCAAGAACACTGAGCTTTAAGAGTGTTCTTTCACTCAACAACTTCAATCAGATATGGTACTGGCAGGTTTGAAAACCATAGTGGGTAATCATTTAAACATGAGATTCTCATGTAACATAACAAGCATAGCAGTGAATGTAATTCCCAGATACATGTTAAATGAATATTTAGCTAGGCAGCCATATTACCTTTGTGCTCAGAAGGCGCATGACCAATACCGCATCTAGAATATATCCAAAATTCAAGTAAGTAACTGAGATAAGAACATAAAAAAATCTGTTGGAAGATATCCCTTACAGCAAAATGCTCTAGAAGCTTTGTCTATGAGAAACACACAGGGTAGACTGATATCAGTTCAAGTCCTTGCATGAAGAACTAGAATTTGATAACCCTCATCAGTCTGAAGGACAAAACTATAACAAGAGTCAGTGGCTGGAATTCAAAGCTAGATAAATTCAGCCTAGTGTTAAGACAAACATCACCACAAGATTACCCTCCATTGCAAAATTTAACTGACACTAATGAAGAGGCCTGATTGCTAAAGTTCTTTTCAGAAAATCAGTCATTCCCCACTTACAGATGTGCTTCTGAGTGAGAAAAGTTAATTAGGTATCACCCTCTCATTTATGTTAAGAGCAGGGTGAACAGATGTTGACAATGATTCCTTCTAATTTTATGCTCTATAGTTACTTAGAAAGTTTTTAAGTAATTGAAATATTTACTGTTTCAATGTAAATTGGTTCATCAGTGAAGCAGAAGCCTGAATTCAGGTGCAGAGAATACTGGAAGAAAAAGAAGAAATACAAGAGTACAAGGTAATAATGAAACCATATTGGTCAGCATGCAAAGCAGCATACTCAGGAAAAGAGCAACCCAATCACTACTGAGTTCTTTTTGTAAGAGCTGGAAATTTCTACAAAGTTACCTCAAATTTCTTTCAATGCTCTTTCCCATAAGGAGCTCCTTTCCAATGCACTGGGCAAAATAAAGCTGTGCATTAGAGAATTTAATAAGTGGGAGAGAAGCTGGCACTAAGCGTGCATCAACTAATTTTAGACTTCACATTCAGACTCCTTCCTGTTTTCCTTAAAATGAGTTTTACTTTTCACAAGCCTTTAGTAGCACAAGTATATGTCTTCATAGTACTTAAAAATTGACTGTGTACAGTCATCGGCATCTGCAAAACACAACAAAGTATTATTTCTCACCATACTCCTATTTTACAGATGCAAACACAGGGGAAGAATTAGGCAAGGTGGGCAAGACAAAAATCAGGCAAAATTAGAAAAGAAAAGCTTTTGATTCTAATCTTTTGTTCAACCCATTAGACTGTAGTACTACTGTGGGCATGAGTGGGGCAACAGTGCGTGGGATTAGCACGTTAAAGGATATAGTGATGTATGATTTGTGCCCTAATGACAGTGGGTTTGTTGTCCCAATGTAACATATGCAACTTAAAAGTACCTATTTTCAAGTGAGATTGAAGAAAAATGGGAAACCTGGGAGTAGGGCAAGACAAATTTAAACAGAAGGTACCGGTTATAGGTCCCCTGTATCCAACTATCCTAGAACAATGATTCCAACACATCTAGAAAAATGGAAGCAAGTCTAACCAATCTAAAAAACTCTTCCCAGGATTTTGTTCCTCTCCCTCCCCTCCACCCCTACCTTTCCAAATTCTACAAAGTAACTGTATCTTTGTCAACAACACTAATATAACTAGCCTGTAAGACAACAGTTTAAAGCAATATTAGTTTTTATACAAACTATAAGCAAGCCAAAATGTACTAAAACCCCGCTAGCTTTATGCAACAATAATTAAGTCAACATGGGGCTGTACTGTTTGGTCCGTCACTGGAGAACTGATTACACTTGCCACTGAAATCACTCAGAAGGGCAGCATCTCAGGTAACTACTTCAATGCTTTATGAAAGAAATGTAGTAGGCTACATATTTCAGCATTAACTCAAAATGTTATTTTTTGTCCAGACAACATTAATAGAAATACAGAAGCAAAAAAGGCAAATTCTATATGGTAATTTTGATGGTATTTTCTAACCATCTTCGAGTCTCTACTAAACAAATCAATTTTCATAACATGCATTAAAGCCAACATTTTATAATGTAGTAAAATTCTAGAAAAGGACTTTGCCCCCATTAGCGCAGGGTATCTGTTTAGTTTAAATAAGGCCATAATTTGAGACCACATGTTTAGTCAATGAATCATAGTGAAGCTAAAAAGGGAAAGCTACCATTACAGAAAAATTGTCCAGAACAAACTTCATAACATTCCAGTTCTTCACATTTTCATGTATGTTTTCAGTGCTGCATGCCTCAATCCGAAAGCTTCAAGCTTCTCACATTGTTCACCAAGTATCTTTCAATATGAAAGTAGAAATATATCACAATTGCCTGACCTCTAATATTCTTCAATATCAAAATCACCAATTATTGTCCCCAAAGAAGACCTCCCTCCCCAAATCAAATTGCAAACACTTAGCAATTTCAAAAATATTCAACTATAACTTGTCCTTGGTTTCCAAAGCAAGAAATTTCCAGCAAGATCATAGGTTGTAGAGACACCCTAAAACTTCAAGAATGAACTGTGCTTTACAGGTAAGGCAAGGCTTTAGCCTTACTATAGCAAACTTCAGAGACACGCGGTCGCTTTTAGTAGATCATAATTAAATTTCCTTGACTCCACGACCCCCCCCTTTTTTTTAATATTCCAAACATTCATAGATTACTTGAAAATTGCTTAGTGTTCTAGTTACACTTCAATATTTTTCCCTGGTTGTCTACAGTTCTGTTGAACTAAACAACTCTAGAGCCCTGGTTGTCTTTAATCAAAAGCTCTTTCCTTTTTCAATCCCAAAAGAGGTATTTCTGAATGGAGCATAAAAATTGGCAACATATTTGTTACTACTTTTTCTAGTCATCGCTGCCAGAGAAGCTAATGTCTGCCATAAACTGCCTAATCAAGACACTGGACTGCAATGCAAGTAATGCAATGTATTACAGGAAAGTCAAAAAAATTACCTTCATTACAGGTAGTTCCTTCTCAGTTACCTTTTCTCTACTCTTTATGGCCCTTAAGACCTTGATCCCAATCTATGCTCTTAGATCACCTAAGATGCAGACCTCCACTTCCTCTTAATGACTCAGATGCACAATTTAACCTCAACAAGCCCAGGATACCTTATCAGGCTTACAGTGGCGTTAAAGGTTTAACAACATGTTATTACCTTAAAAGAGTGTGATGTCAGAGTTATGGATGTACATTTGAGTATGATTCAGAGGAAATGAAAATGTGGCTCTTATGATGGAAGCTGAAAAAACAAGGAATGAAGGCAGAACAACCAAGGGCATTTGTGGCAAACAGCATAATCAGAAGAGCCCTGGACACTATTCTCACCACTTTTAGTAATTTTCTTAATTTTATCATTAATGGCATTACAGCTGTCAACAAAGGAAGTCAAAATTGCACTGCTCAACTACACTGATAAGAAATTCTCTTAAGAAACGTTAGGTCTGACTACTGTATGAATAAAAAATAACAACTGGTTCATCAGCAACAGAATCTACAAACATCATAAATAGCTTTAAAACACTGGTATTTTTAAACAGTGTTGATCTTTGAAAGAAGGGCAAATTTTGCTGGGACCTGCCTTGAGTTTTATTTGGTAACATAGTATCGGCTACAAACAACACAATAAAGCCTAGATAAAAGCAACCCCGCAAGCCACACTTAAGTCACTTGCTACATGGAGAAAACATGATATACTAAGAGACCAAACCTCTGAATTTTCATTCTCTGAAATAAAGACACTGCTAACCCTTTCAGAACACAGACAATCTATTAAAAAGCCACCTACTGAAAAAAATTCCTTATAAGTATCTCAGGACTTCTTCTTGATATTGGTCAGTTCTGAATAGTTTTCTCCTTTAAAAAAGACAAAAACCAAAAAGAACTTACATGCATTTATAAACTGAGCATGAGATTCAAACCCCAAAGTGCTACTCTTCTAATACAAGTTTTTAACACTTGTGGTACTACATGTTTTTATATGGCACCATCCTCCCGTAAATAGCCCTCCTAAAAAAACATTCACCATATTTAACAATGTAGAGATAGTGGATCATGTTAGAGACTTCTGTTTCAATAAAATATAACTGCAATTGACCAAAAAATTCAAAAGTCAGAGAAGAAAAGATGGGCAGAATAAGTATGTCTTGTTTCTTAGAAACTTGAGTTAATAAACCCCTTCATCCTTCAAATTCACAAAAAATGTATTGAACCACGGACTTTTTGTTTAATTATAACTCATGACTCCCCCCCCCCCCCCGACTGGTGAAATAGCTAATACTGTTGCATCTTTTAGGACTTTTTTTCTTTTTAAATTCCTAAGATATGAGAACCATGATATTTGCCCATCCAGCTACGGAAAGGCCATATTTAGCCTAAGTAATATTGGACTATGTGCATATGAGTCAAACAGTTATTCATATACAGGATTATTCAATAGGTCTAATGTTTGAATCATTATTCGTCTGAAAACTGTCTGTACAAAGTTTTACTTACTGGGTGTACCTCACTTAAATTTTTTGTTGTCTATATTTACTCTAAATTATTCAATTCTGCAAATGTTTTAGGTTCCGCAGAAGAACACAAACCTATAAATCCTCCCACTCTGATTAGAATACCCATTTCCACAGACAGCTGCCCTGTCACTGCACTAACTACAGTCTTCACTACTGAAAAAGCTTTTTGTTAAGGCAAATATTCATGCATGGTAACAACAACTACAAAAAAAGTTCAGTTCTATAAAAGCAGGTCCAGCATGTTACTGTAGTATCTCCCAAGTTTGATGTTAATAAGTTAACACTAGCGATGAAGTAAATGGCCTAAGATGCATCATCCTGACAAGTGAAGAAGCTGTTACTATATTTTTAGTCTACAGCAGGTAAAGAATCTCATCGTTAGGGGCACCATTTCTGAAGCTCAAAGATGAAAATAATCAAAAAGAACTCTTTTTAGAGAAGAGCTACAGTGAATCTTGAAGCTAAAATGAATATACATTTACATCAGACATTCTTCATGTTGTTTTCCCTACGTTTTCTCTCCTAGACCTCTTCCTGACAAGATGCATAGTTAAAGGCACCACAGGCTTACTAAAACTTGATGGGTGTGACACCAATATATTAAACTGGAATGCAAGGTTACCTCACACTGTTACTTCAGGGTAAGTACTTCAGTCATGTACTCCAGCTAACAGACCTGAAATCAGAGATCTCCCTAACTACCTATGACAAAGTCTTATCTGCAAATAGCTAGGTAGACGAACCGATACCAATCCACCTTAAAGAGTAATGTGGGAGGATGCCGATGACATCTTTGAAAGGCTAATTACATCTGCCAGAAGCCTGAGATCATCTCCAGACCTCTGCTACATTGCCACCCATCCAGAAGCTGAAATCAAGGAACATTAGAACTCATTTGGATACAAAGTACTTCTCACTTTTCACAAAGAACTTGCAAACAAAGCTGTTGGAGAATTTTGCCAAAATATTTACAGAGTAATAAAAAACAAGACTAACAATGATATTAGAAAGTCATCTAGTCTCATGCTAGGTTGACATATAACTGTATCAACCGTACCATCACAGTAGTCACGGATCAGGAGAGAACTCTGCTACATTTAGTCTATAAATGCATAACAAAAAGATGCCCCCAGCTTGCAAAAGTTTTACATCCCAAAGACTGAAAAGCCAAACTTACCAAAAAGACCAAACACTACCAAGATATAAACAGCGAGAGGCACAAATCAGTTAGGCACCGATAAAGCACGATAAAGCATGGCGTCAGCACAGCAGCAGCCTTGATATTTGTCAAGCGTTGCCTCCCAAAATCAAACAAACAAAAGACAGTTTTAAGGAAGCTTGGGGGAAGAAGGCAGCGAGGGGCATTTGTGGACGCTTGCAGGCAGGTCGCACCGGGAGTTAGAGGCATCATGTGAGAAAGCAGCACGGCTGAAAGGTCAGAAAGCAGGAGACGGGAGCGAACATCACGGCAGGATCCTGCCGGCGCCTATTGTGCGGGGTGGGAGGCACAGGGAGGCGGGCGAGGCGCTCCTTCGCCTAGGACACGTCCAGCGCTCTGGGCACAGCGGAGACAAAACGCAACAGCAGCACCAACAGCAGCAGCGACGCGGTCTTGCCCGGCCGCCCGCCCCCCGCCACCGCGGCCCCGCTCCCGGGCCTGAGGGAAACGGCCGGGGCGGCCGCCCGCCAGGGCCCCGCCGCCCCCTCTGTGAGACGCGGCCGCCTCTCCGGCGCCCCCCCCCCCCAACCAAGCAGCTCAGCCCACGGAGGGGGAAGGGAAGGAGGGAGGGTGCCCACCGGGGCGCGGGGGCTCTCGCCACCGCCACCGCCTACCTCACGCCGGTGGGGGAAGCGCTGGTGACCGGCACCGCCGCCCGCCACAGGCCCCGTCGAGGCGCCGCTGGGCACTTCCGGGTGGGGGGAGGGGAGGGGCAGGGCGGCGGCCCATTCAGCGCCGCGCGCGCGCTGCGCATGCACTCACCCCTCCCCCGCCCGCCGCGGCCATGAGGCGCCGGGGCGGGAGGCGCGAAGCGGCGTTTGCGGCTGCGGTGGGTTGTGCTCGGCCTCGTCCCCGCCGGCGGCTTCTCGCAGGGCTCGGGAGCGGGCGGCAGCCGGGCGCCTTCCGAGCCAGTGCCCTGCGGTGGGAAGCGGAAGCGGGCGGATTCCTGTGAAAACCGAAGGAGCCCTATGCTGCCTTTGGCTGCGAGCGGCGCTGCCGGCGCCCGCCGCCCTTCTCCAGCGGTTCGCCAGGGCGCGGGGGCCGCCCGCGAGGTCCCGAACTCGGCCTGGAGATTCACCGGCTTCGGCCACCGAAAAGCACCGCCGACTCCCCCGGGAGGCCCGGCGCAAAGGCAGCAGATGTCGGGCTCCCTCGGCTCGTAGGCAGCTCTAAGGGGCCCGTGGCCCCCGTGTGCAAGCCCAGGCCGAGGGGCTGCACCCCCCCCCCCCCCCGCACTTCGCGTGAGGCGACCGTTTTGCCCCGTCGGGGCAGCGTGGGGCGGGGCGCGGCCGTTGGTGTGCGGTGGCCTGCGTCGCCCCTCCGCGCCGCCGGGGGGCGCGCGACGTTCCCGCCGCTGGGGCGGGGCGGGGGCGGTGCTGCGCCTGCGCGGGCGGTTCGAAGGCGATGGCGGCCGAGGCGGCCAGCGGGTGAGGGAGGGAGAGAGGGAGGGAAGGAGGGAGCGGGCGGGTCCCGCCGCCCTCGCCGGCGTTTTCACCTCCCGCTCTGCCTTTGCAGGGTGTCGGCGCTAACGGACAGCTCCGGTTCCGTGGCGGCGGGCGGCGAGGCGTCCGGGAAGAAGCGGAAAGGTAGGCGCGGGGCGAGGGGGGCGGCCCGCTGAGGCGGGTGGCCTGGCCTAACCCCCCTCCCCGCCTCTCTTCCAGGAGGAAGGGTCGTGAAGTCTCGCTACCTGCAGTACGATAAGAAGGAAAACAAAAAGGTACTTAAGCGCCTCGCTGCGGGGCTCTGGGGTCTCTCAGCGAAGGCTAGAAAAGGTCCCAGGCGGCGGTTTGGACTTCTGGAAGCGGGATTTAAATAAAAGACAGCTCTGCTAGGGCTGTGAGGGAGCCGTTATTCATTGGCAAATAGATACAGACTGGAATGGGAACTTAAGACTCTACTCAGCTGATTTGCAAAGCACCAAGATGCCCTAGGATAGTGGTTGTTTATTTGTCATCATTCAAAGAGAAGTAAAATAATATTACTGCTTGTTATTGCTGCTTGTGTTCAGTCTTATCTGTTTCTTGGTTGTCAGGATAGTTCAGCAAATTCTTTTACAACTTCTACTGCTAAACCATCTGAAAAAGGAAGGAGCCTACAAAGCAGATCAGTTCTTCCTCAGAAATGCAAGACTTCTGCTGGTAGGTTTTGCCAGAAGAATTTAAAAGATGTTCTTTGAGGACCTTTATTTCCAATCTGTGGAACTCCTAACAACTCAGAAAATGTCTTTAAGAGCTGATGTTTCATATTACTTTTACCACTGCTAGTTTTTATGAAGATGTATGCAAGGAGAATTAAGGTGCATGAACTTGATGTGGCATTAGGAGCTGTGAACTGAAGTGCATTAAATTCTTGTCATGACTTTCTCATACAAAACTAATCTAGAATTGAATAATTGAGAACTGAGTTGTCTAGAATAAGTATCTCTCTTACCTTGTCTGCAAAACTTTGGACTATTGTTTCAGTATGGCCTCATTGTTGCCCCAGATTTTTCTTTAATCTTCACAATAAACCCTGTGTAAAACACCACAAGTCCCTCAACACAGAACTATCTGCAAAGCTGTCCTTTTTTAATTCTTTTGCAAGAATTGCAGAAGAATGTTCTGGTGAGACCATAACTTAGCATGAAAATCCTGATTTGCTCTTCACACTTAAGTGCTATTGCTGAGCTGTGAAATGTTTGAGGATAAGTTCTGAACTACTTTAAGCTATACAAATGGTGTATATGAAGTAAACGTATAAAAGTTCCCATGAAGTTGCCACATCTTAGTGAAAGAATATACAATTGTAAACTTGTGCAGAATCTGTTCTAGTTATTTTAGTCTGACAGCAGCTTCTTTCTACAGGTGCTGTCACTCGTTCATTAAATCAGAGCAGTTTTGAGAAAGGTGATTTACAATCCACTTTATTAGGTGAAGATAAAATTACTCGACCTGACCTTGATCTTTCAGCTATTAATGGTAAGCTCTACTCAAATTCACTTTGTTTTGTTATTTTTAGTTTATTATACTATAACTTCATTATCAGTAACGCTCATGCTGTATTGTATTCATGTGAAGATACTGTTAAAGATGAATAAGGCAAATCTTATTTTTAAATAAGCATCATTAAGCAGAGGTGTTGAGGTCTTTGGAGATTAAATTAACCTCTTGATTTTGAATATCTTTTGGGTTCTCTTTTTCTGTTTGAGATGTAATATTAAAGAACAAAGCACCCTCAAATCTTTGTTTCTGCAACAGATGGGTTTTAATCAGCCCTTCTGTTCTTCTTTAAATAAAAAAAAAAAGTACCACATCTATCTGTAACTGTCACGTAAAGCTGAATATCAGTATAAAATGCTTGTATGAGCCACATCTTCTTGTGAGTTATAATCAGAGCCAGAAACAGAGCTCAAGTCTTTTACTGAAACACATAATTACTTTGAATTTCTCTTTGCCTTTGAACTTGATGGTATGTTGTCTTGCTTCATGCATTTGGGGGAAAAAGGAGTAATAACATCTCTCTTGTTCTGATACAGACAAAAGTCTCCTCAAAAAGACTCCTAGTTCAAAGTCTGTTTGCAAAACAGGTACAAGGACAAGTGGAAAAGAGCGGAATGCGGTGAGTCTCACTGCTTTATCTTAAATATTTATTTTGAAATGTGCCAAATGAGTATTTTGTCTCTATCTTGGTAACAAAAGTTAAGGTTTCCAAGATGATGTAAAGCCTTATGGCAGAAGTCAGATAGTAGATCTGTTCTACTGCTAGTAGAACACATATAAATCTCAACAACACAGGCTGAAGTTTTGCTTCCACCTCTTGTGACAGAGAGTCTGCTCTAGTTGAAGCATTTGTTCAAGTCAGTTCTTGTGTTCCTGTCCATACTTTTTAATGCTATCCTATTATCTTTAAATGTCTTCTGACACTTTTTCACTGGAAAATTAACAGTGACTAAACCGAATTCTGAAGTGCTTTGTAACAGCAGTGCATTCAACATAGCACTGAAACTTCAAGTTCTCTACAAGTGTTTTGAACATCTGCTGAAAGTGCTATGAAAAGTGGCAGGGCGATGAATAAATAAGCTGGCTAAGGTATCTTTAGTTAACATGCAATGTTTAAAAACCCAAACTTTCTTCATACAGCTGACAGTTGTTGATAACGCTGATTCTGGGCACAAATTAGATTTCCAATAATTTATTTGAATGCTGAAAAAATAATTGTTTAAATACTGAAATTGAGCTTTTTTTTTTTTTTTTTAAGAAATCTGATTCTGATGTTCTGAAGGAATGGCTGGCATCTCAGACGCTGCTTTTAACTTACCTAAGAGTAAAGGTGAGAGTCAAGTATTTGGTAATTCAGATATGGAAGAGCTGCCTGATTTCTTTTCTATCAAGTTCTTCTGTGCTTTCTGATCCATAAAAGTTAGATTTTTATGATTTTATGTATTTATGACTGTGGAACTGTACAACTTGCTTTGAAAATTCCCCTGGAGTGAATTCTGTGCCTGTTCGTTAGACTGATGCCAGTTCTTCATGAAATGGGTGGAGGGTGCAGAAGTTTTAGGAAGACTGGAGGTGAGAGTGTTTGTGTTTCAAGGGTGTAGCAATTACTTTGTTCACTCAATGCTGAATACGTATAATTTTCCTTTACAAAAGATATCAGCAGGGGTGGGGGGAGAAGATGGAGTGGCTTTAACTAAAAGGTACTGTGCCCATTGCATGAAGTCTCTAATTCCCTAATTGAGGCTATTTGAACTTGAATCTGAGGCTTTCATGTGCTACTTCAGAATATGTTAATTACTTAGATGTAGCATCATTTTAGTTATGAATATTTTTGGATTTAATAGGCAGGAAAAAATCTTGCCCAGCTGGAGGAAAAAGCAGAAGAAAACTTGCTAATGTTGTGTGAAGAAAAGGAGAGGCAACAGCAAAAGCTGTATGAGTTGAAGCGTGAATTTCTGCTTGAAGAGCAAGAACAGAAACTTGAAGATGTATTAAATAAACAGGTAGGCTTTATTACAAGTCTTACTTCCCCTATGTTTAAACAAGCTCTGTTATGTTTCCTCAGACAGATTTCTGTTTCTGTGGCCTACTGGTATAGAATTTTATGCATCTCAAATGCCTACTTCCTGTTGTGGCATGTTATGCTCTCTAGTAACCTAAACAAATGCCTGTGTTGCTTTTTTTTTTTTTGCTGTCCCTTGTGGATAGGCAGGAAGGAGAAGTTAGAGCTGTTAGGCAAGGGGGAGCAATAGTGCACCGGTTGCCAGAGCAGCTTACAGTTCATGCAGAAGAGACAAGTGGCTTAAAACCACATGAACATCCTGCAGTTATGCAATTACAGTTATGTCTAGAGCCGAGATGCTAACCCTTAGATGAGAGGTGAACACCTTCTGCCCTTTATCTGTCTTATTTTTATATGTTAGACAACAGTAATTCTGGCCTGGCTGTAAGAAGACAAGTTTCTAATAATTTTCTTAATAATAGATGATCTTAGAAGCTAAAGCCTCCCCTCTTTCTCAGTATTTTGTTAGTTTTATTGTGTCAAATTGAAAGGATAGTATTGCTGGGAATAATTAATTTTAAAAGCTAAACTTTTGTTTGCTTTTAACAAATATGCATTGCAGATTTGCAGTTTGCAAAAATTAAACAATGAAGATTTTTTGTCTCTTGGGGGATACACTATATCTGCAATCCAAAGATCAAAGGCAAAACATTTTGCCTGCTACATTTCTAACACTTCTGAACTACAGCGACAAGGAAACTGGCATTGACCTTGGTATTTTGAGGTGATAGGATAAAAAACCTTTTAAACAGTAGAATAGGAGTAACATACCACAAACTTCTTGAATTCTTCTGTCAAAGAACATTTCAAAGTGGTGGTACTTATTTTTTTCTGTGCTGAACCAGACTTGAATCACAATCTATAGGGATATAAACCAGCTCATGCCTTCTCACTGTATTGCTAACATGGCTTCATTGTGATGAAGTGTTAGTTCATCATGTGTCCTTTTTAGATGGAAGTACTTGCTCCCCTTGTTCCTGTTTGTGAACAGTTTAAAGAGCAATATAAAAGCTTTGCAGCTTCCCTGGATGCCACTAGACATGAATTACCTGTGAAGAATATACACATAGAGGGAGATACGCTAACATATCTGGGTAGGAAAACTTGAATTTTCAAATTTACTTTCACAAATAGTGTTTTTCAATGTGCTAAAATTCTTACGTTGTTATTGCTGGATTTATTTATAGCCATTGGATGAATTTTGTGTGCTGCTCTTGCAGTCTGTGTGGACACTGGGCTGCAAAATTAGCCACATGTTTTGCTGTGAATAATTCTTGTCTCTGTTTAACCACTTAGGCGTACATGTT
This sequence comes from Apteryx mantelli, assembly GCF_036417845.1. Classification (NCBI taxonomy): domain Eukaryota; kingdom Metazoa; phylum Chordata; class Aves; order Apterygiformes; family Apterygidae; genus Apteryx; species Apteryx mantelli. The sequence goes on from NC_090007.1 coordinate 2,584,554, forward strand.
CAAGATTTTTATCTGGTAGCAGGAAAAATGGTTTCTAAGTTAGGGCAGTTGTTATATTTTCTTTTAGCAAGTTTCTGTATCTTTTTCTTTTTTTAACTGTATCTTTCCCATTCCTCTTTCTCCTTTCTTGTTCCTAATTCATATACAAGTTGTACAGTTGTAATATCTTGATCTTTGTTTGTGTTTGAGGGATATAACCATGTGGAAAGACTTGCTTGTGTTTTCTGTAAAGCTAGAGCTTAAGTATATTGCATGATGTCTTGAATCAGACTGCTTAATAAGACTGTACTGAAGTCTGTGCAAAAACTTATAAACTTTCTAACTGTTGGTCTGTCTAGCATCAAGAAAGTGGATCTTAATAACCTCTTGCTGCAGTTAGTCTTCCTAACTCAATAACTTGGCTTTCATAATTTTTTCATTATGTATTTGTGAATGCTGAGCAAACAGTAGTTTTCCAATATCTGGTTCACTTGTCTCTGGTTACTCCAACTATTCAGCTGTTGAGCAGTCTTACATTAATTGATGTCACTGTGCATTTGAGTAATGTTTTTAATATCTCCTATATTGTAGACGAACTGCAAAAGCATTTAACTGTCACACAGGAGCTTCTGGCAGAAGTTACACCTAACTGTGCAGAAGAAGATGCAAAAGCACCCACTGTACTGAAAGAGCTTAAAGAAGTCGTTCAGGAACTGGATAAAGAGCTTCAAAGGTATTTACAAGAATAGGGTGAAAAGACTCTCCAACTCAATATTCAGAGCAAACCTACAGATCTCAACTTTCAAATTCAGCATGAGTATTGGAGGGTTAATTGAGAGAATTGTAGCACTAGGTTCAATTCTGTTTGTAGCAGGCAGCCATATTTCTGTCCTTACCCTCATCTACACAAAAGTCAAAGGGAAGATGTTTTTTCTTGTTTGCGTATTCTAAAAAAGTCACTTCAGTGTGATGTCTCTGATGCTTTGCTGAGAATTTCAGTGAGCAAGGGTAGCCCGAGTAAAGTGCAAATATATAAGAGTGGAGAACTCCAGGAGACAGGAAAGTGATCCAGAAGCACTCAGTCTTAAAGAATAATTGTACAAATATGACTGTAGCCTTGCTTTTCCTTTCTTCCCTATCAAGTCATGCACTTTGCCTCTGTATTGGACATCATCTCTGAGAAGGTACAAAGAGCCCAGAAAGTTTTCTTCTCTGAATATAGTGTCAACAAATATGGAATATCACTGAGAGCATGAGAAAGAGATGTAATATGATAAACTTTCTTTCCTCCCTTCCTGAAGAAGAGGCTACAACTAAAATCTTTGAAGGCTGATAGACCCTGAACCCAGACACCTATCTCCCTGTACTACAAACTTCCCCTTCCTCTTCTCCAAATTCTTGCCATTGAGAAGCAAATTCTTAATTTACATTTTTCTTCTGGTGGCTATAGAGTAGGAGAATCTTGTGAATCTCCAGGTACGTGGTCTTTGCGGGTAAGCGGAAGTTATGATCCTCCACTGTAACTGATTTAGCCTGCTTGTTTGTTCTAGGAACTTCACACAAGTGCAGAACCTGTCATTTGAAGTAAGTAAAGAAGTTTCTCTGCATAACCAAAGAATATGCGAAGAGAACCACGGACTAGATGCTGTGAAACGTTGGTACTTCAACTAAATTTTTACTGATGGGCGGGTACTAAATCAGTGCCAACAGACTTGTTGTCTTTTTACTTCTTGTTTAAACATGTGACTTGTCCAGCTTTTCAACAATACCAGAATATGAAACCTGCAACATATATGACTAAACTAATATAAGATCTCTTCTGCACGCTGTCCTGTAAGGAAACGTCTTTTTTCGGATGTAAATTTCTCATTTCCTGGTGGCACCTTCTTTGTCATTTTCTCCTTGACAGTACTGAAAGGTAAACATTAAGAAATGCTATTCTTGGCAAATACTGCCTACGTACTCTTCTTGTTTTACCATCTTGTATCTGGCTTCAAGTGCACTGACTTGCGTCTCTTTCCAAAATAGGGTTCCTTAAAGGGCAACATATCAGAATATAGATATGGAATTGTGCATGTGGTACTGTGCATTTGCTGATCTGGTTAGGAGATCTGTAGGTTTATACAGCATGAGCATTGATCGCTCATTGAGCAACTTCTGGAGGAACTCTAATTGTCCCTTGTTTCTTTATTTGCCAAGAGGAAAAGCTATATGGGTAGCTAATAGTGAGGCTGATGAATGGGAGGAATCTGATCACTTGCGACAGTGAAGAATTTGGTATTTTATCGCCTAATTGTCTTGGAAACAAATTATTAAAAACTGACATGTTTTCATATTAACCTGACACCTTCTTTTTAAGGACTCTTTAATTTCATTTTGTAATAAAAATTGTCTTTCACTGCTGTATTAATAGCCTTCATTTTTGAATATTTTCATTTATCTCCTGCAGAAGCTTTTGTTTCTATCTGGGCTCGTACAGGGCTAATACTACACAATATATACACTGATGGGTTTATGGGCATTAACTAGTCCGAATGGCAAGCTGTGTCCTACTGGCACCCAAAGTGCTGAGACCAGAAGATTGTGAATGTGGAGAGAAACCTCTAACCTAAATACTGAGTAAATGCCTGGATGAGAAGCAGAAAATATCTGTTATGAACATAATGCCAAATGTGGCATTCCACCCCCAACACACTTTCCATTTTCATAAGTGGAATGTGTGTAGCTGTCTGAAAAACATGTATCCCATATTAGGTACCCATGGAACTTTTCTGTGACGGTTTTTCAAAACCTCTGCTTTGTATTGTTCACATACTGGTATGTTTCTGGCTTCAGCTGGGTCTATCAGCCTTTTTTGCCTGCTCAAAAAAATGTTTGGAGCATTCCCCTTGCACTCTTTGAAGTATTCTTAAACTTTTTAAATGTTTCAGGTTTTATTGCTGGTTCTAAGGGTCTAACTAGATCCTGTCTCCTCTTATTTAAAAATAGGATTAAATTAAGCTATAGTAACTGCATCAGTAAGGTGTGCAGTGTACTATATGAGAAGTCGATAGCTATTAAGACTCTCCTTGTGTATAGTTTCAGTGTTGCTATTCACAGCAATTTATCCATGGACCAGTTGGAGGGCAGCAAGTAATTTTAAGATATTCATCTGATATCTTTTCCTCAAATGTGTTGGGTGAACAGCACCCAATAGTTCACCTGTGTGCTGTCATTCAGGCCATGAATCATAGGAGCTGCAAATGGCAGGATCCTAGTCCTGGTCAGGACCATAAGTTGCACCTACGAAGTTGGCCACAGGATGGGGAGCTTTGCTAAGCAGTCAGTTCTTGGGTTAGTAACAAGCTGGGTTTTTTTGTTTTGTTTGTTTTTTCCTCCCTGGCTGGAACTTGCAATAGAAAGGTTCGTATATAATGAAACCCCTGGTCAGGCAGCTGTGTTTTCCTAAGTTAGGGTAATTTCTAGGCAGTTTGTCCTCATGCCTTTAACCTGCTCATCAGAAGTGTCATTCTGACACTCAAACTGTATTTAGAAAATTAAGAGGGTTCTTAAATTTGACAGGAGAGGGACGTAATAAAAAAGTATACTGTTCTGATAATTCTGCCTCTGCACAGACACAAGGCAGAAGTGTTTCTCCTAGAATTTCATGATGTTAGAACTCATTCCTTTCTGTGATTACTGTTCAAAAAAAAAAAAAAAAGCTAGTTTTAGGAAATACTTGACTCCTAAATTAAACATATGCTCTTCAGTCAAGTGATTTTTTTCCACCTTTAAGATACTATAGTGTATATATACACCAAAATATTACTTAAGCAACAGAGAACAATACAAATTTTTTAGAAGTACTTTTATTTCTAAATGTGTAGTTGATCTCAGGGACATAGTTTCTATCTAAAGAATAAATGTGCATGCTCAGATTTTGATAATGTTATGTAAACCCTTTTGCCCAGTAATTTGGAGAGGGCTGGAAGAGGTCTTAGGTAGTTTCAGCTTCCTTCAGGACTTTTTCACCCTGATCATTTTATAAGCTATTGAAGTGTTATGTCTGCATTGATACTGTGAAGTGGAATACACTATTCGTTCCCTCCCCTGAAGAAAGGTGTGCAGGGAGCTCTGCTCACGGTGGTCAGAATTAGAGGCTCTAAATTTTTTGGTGCAGTAGTTCATCCCTGATGCTGCAGGTGGCAGTCATCATCTGCACAAGCCTAAGGCAAAGTGGGAGTCTACAGTTAAAGGAGCTAAAGGCCAACTGCATGCACAAAACAGTGCTCAGGGATGTGTTTCAGAAGAGTAATAGACAGTAGCTTGATCTGAATGTTCTGGCCATTCTTTTCCTTAAGCCGAACGCTTGAATAAGTCTTTGTACAGATGGTAGAACAAGTGTTAGATAAAGCAGCTCAGCCTGTCTAGGGAAGGATTTTGAACTGAGTCTTTACCATTTTGATTTTCCTGAATATTAGTTGTAAGTGGCTTCATTTTGGCTCTTAGGCTCTTCCACTTTAAAATAGTCAAAAACACTTTTTTATTTCTTCACAGGCATTAAATGCTGTCATTTAACACTGTACAGACAAAAAAACAAAAAAAAGACTGCAGGATCACTGGAGCAGGGGCTAAACAGATATGACGCCACTTATTTTATATTTTCCACTTATTTTCTGGACATGTTACATATCTTAAAAGCTCTGAATCTGGTAGGAATCCTGAACAGCTTAAGAGTGATAATATAGACCTCTCTTTCTTCTGGTTATTGGTCTCTCTTTTCTTTTGTGCCAAGAATTAAGAACGTTTCCCTTGTATCAATGTACATTAAGGCTTGTTCTGTCTGAACTAGTGCAGTACTTAGTATCTATGTATTCATCCTTCAGGCCAGAAGCTCATATTGTCCAAATGTTAGCAGCAGTGTGCCCTAAGGTTTTTGTTAGCTTGTTTGGTTTCTATTTTCTTCCAAAAAGTGAAGACAGTTGTAAAACAAGCCAACCAGCTCTGAGAGCCTGGGCAGGGGGAAGACTGAGAATGCTGAGTGGGAAAGGGGGGGGGGGGCGGCACAGATATGCAGATATTTATCTTCTGCAAAACTCTGTCATTAGTTGTCTAGAAGGCGATTGGCAAAGATCATTTTAAACTAAGTTTGCATTGTGCAGATTGCCCTGCTTGGATTCTGGTGCATCTTGGAAAGGTCTGACCACTTTCTCTGAGTTACTCTGGTATTGCCTGTCTTGACAGCAGCTCAGAAGGGCTGAGTCAGTGGTGTTTTGATGCAGTTCCTGTGCTCTCTGTGATAGGGTCACCAGGGGTCAACATAAGGGAGCATCCCTGCTTGCCTGTGGTGTGCTATAGTGGAGCTGCAGCCCAGGAGATAATTGAAGCCTGTTTGTCTCTTGACCACCAGCCCCCAACACTCTAATTCTTTGTTCACACTAGCTGCAAATGGAGCTGATTCTTTGTTCATCAACAGCAAGCAAGCGGCTCATGACCCCAGCAGATGTTTCTGCATTTTAGGCTAATGAGAACTTACTGGATTACTGCAGTCTTCCCTGCCTTGGAGTAAATACTACTTTGTTGGACATCCGGAAACTCATACTGAACATGATAAACAAACTTCTGGCTGGACTGTGATTGCCAGGACATGAAAAGAGTTCCACAGCGGCAGAGGATCTAACAGTTCTGAATGGCACCACTGAGCCACACCAATTAAGAGCATTTCCAGTGATTATGTGAGCATTCCTGTTCAACTCACAGAAATAATTTCAGATTGTTTCCTCCACTGCATTTGTGTGTGGTCTGTAAAGCAAGCACAAGAATGGAGGACTTCGTTTGCAGAATAGTCTTGAGTGGAGATTCCACAACCTCTCTAGGTCCCTTATAATTTGTGTATAAAACTTCCACCAAATGCTACGACCATGCACGACTTCTATTACATCAGTTGTATGTGGAGCCTGTAGCAAGCTACAATTCATTATAATAGAAAACTAAAAAGCAATTTCTTATTAAATGCCCTAATGACAGCCACTTGCTTCTGATTAAGCACATTCCTGTTCTAAATGAATATCTGCCTGTATTAATGGTTTCTTAGTACTATTTCAGTCATTTGATAAGAATTTGAAATATAGTATTACACTGAAAGTTGTTTCTCCTGTTCTGTGGATGAGTAATAGGCATTTTTGTCAGAGCTATATAATAATCGTATTCTCAATATCATTATGTGCTGCTCAGATTATATTGTTATTTTGAACATGCTCTTTAATTAACTCTTCCTTGTAATTTTGTTCTAGAGATGTTTGTATTCCCAGGAGGAAGGGATCACTCTTGTTTCTACCAGTCTGTATCAGAGCTGATGTTGTAGTTTCTGTAAAAAGACACTATCTTCATTGCTGGTAAGCTTGGGTTAGTACGGCAAAGCCAGTAGGATGCTTACTTTGCAGTTAGCAGTTTCTACAGTAGATATCTATGTTTGGCTAACAGAAAGGAGACTTACAGAAACACAAAAAAAGGGAGAACAAAACTAGCAGTTAAAGAAGTAGGTGTGGTTTTTTTTGCCATGAATATGGTACTGTAAAAATTAACTAAGACCTTATTCTTGTCCCAGAATATGGAATGACTGACACATGTTTTTCCATTGGGAGGGAGGGGAAATAATGATTGTGGCTTCCCTAAAGCTGATGATGAACTACTTGTCCCACTTTCTCACCTACCTTCTGTTGAAATCTGGTGAGTACAGGATTTAACAGCAGGAATAAGTCATTAATAGCTCTATTTTTACCTGCAGCATTTTTTTTTAATACAATATGTGCAAGTGTTTCCAAAATCTTTAAATACGTGAATATTCATCACCACCTCTGCCTTACTGTGATCTTGGGCCTGGACATCTCTGTGACAGGTTAGTGATAACACTCATGCTGAGGCCGTGCACTGGGGTTAGGGTAAGCATGGATAAATTATTAAGGGCATGATCCTAACGCTTGATTCTTTTGAGTAATCTTATGGATTCAAACCTATTTGGGGAGGGACAGGCACAAAAGGAGGCACAACTGGGTATAGCAGTGCTCAAGGATTAGTGTTTTTTTGGAGCATAGTGTTACTGTTATTGTTTGACCAGTACCTATCTGATAATTGTTGCATGTGTAGTTTAATTTGTTCACTAGTGGAATGGACATGGGGAAAAACTCTTCTCAAGAGAAAAATGATGAGGTGAATGGTTTTGAATAGATCTAATTTATATGCTGACTGTTTGTACGATTCAGATGTATTCACACCTTGTTCTGTAACTACAGGCTCTCCCTCACCTCTCTGACTCACCAGTATAGTCACACGAATCCCACACACACTTTCGACCTGGACAAGTGCCTGAGATTCCTAAAATTTCATGAGGAGCAGAATTCCGGTTTTTGTAAACGACATAAAAATCTGAACTATGCACAGTGCAAGCGGTGGCTGAATATGGCCCATAGATTTGACTGATGAATAGTTTTTATACATAAGCAGTTCTTACAGAACTTCCTTTAAACTCCTAACCATTACCAGATGTGGGTTGCAGGCGGCTGCTGGAATTCCAACACCTGTTGCATCACACTGAATAGGATTCATTTTGGCAGGCACAGAAAATTCCATTTCAGTAACTAAATAGTTTGAAATGATATCTAAAGCCTCCTTTTTTCAGACCAAGCTGATTCTAGCCTTATTTACAGGATAGCACATGCTTTCATAATTAGAAGACAGCTTGCAGTCTTTAGAGGCTGTAATTGCCTGGTATTTCTTATAGTAAATATCAAAAGAAAATTTTTTAATTAGGGACTGTAATTGTCTGATATTTCTTATGGTCAGTAACTATCAAATGGAAAATCCTTAATTCTAAAAAAACCCCAACAACAACAAAAAAAACCCTTTAAAAAAAATGATGACAAGAAAGAAAGGCTGTACTCCAAATAGTGGTAACTTCTAGCTGTGTTTTCTGAAAGGTAGAAACATACTGTTTAGTATTCAAAAATGTTTTAGTGTTGCAATGAATATGATGGAGCTCCACCTTAGAAATATGCTCTGCTACATACCTCAACGCATTGCTGGATTATGTTGCTTCTTCCAGGTCCGTACCCAGAGGTTTTTCAAAGATGAATGTGTACTGATTTGGATGACTACCGAATGGATGTTTAGTGGCACTTTGCAGTGAGTTTTTGTGGTACCAGCCTCCTAGATCTTGGGCCCAAGAGTCTGTAAGGAGCCATTTGCGTGTCTGTCCTGTATTCAGGTGTGGGTGATTGGGATAAGCATAACAATAACTATTTTTTGAAAATATGATACTGTTTCACTCAAAATTTACCCAATCTGTAGGACTAGTATCAAAGTCATTGTACTGATAATGGCAGCTGTTGAGGTGTTGTGCATCAGCTGTAGGTGGCTACAGTATGAGAATGAGGTGTTTTATTTTCATTTTGCCCTCCTTATTGCCTTTAATTGAAGGCTTTCAAAGTGCTCTCAAATATTACCCCTAGGAAGGAGGCTAACATTAGCTACTTTGCAGATAGGAAAATTGAGGCATAGAGGGCTATATGGATGTTTCTGAGAAAACAGTGAAGCTGAAAAAGAATTTGGAATTACAAAGTTTTGCTTTATCTGTGCATGCTTCAGTCCAGTTTGTTTTAATAAAGGAATTCCCTTTTTAGTGTACCTTCTCATAAGTTGCTTCTCATTAAGTTTAGCTGGTTTGCTTGGGAATGATCTCTATAGTTCTAAATTTTAAATGAGTTTGATTTAACTCAGGAGAATGCAGCAGTATAGAAGAACTCACTTCAATTTAGACACTAGCTATTTCCATTCCTAGTTGAGTCTCAAAGGCTAATCTGTGTTACAAAACCCAGTGGTTTTTTTAATCAAAAATATCAAACTGAAATGCAACCTAGGTTTGACAGAATTGGTGCAAGTAAGTTACAATTACAACTGTGTGTCACAGTTGCATTTAGTATGGAGAAACATAAAATTAGTATGTGTAGAAAAAAACAAGCTCTTAAAAAGATTGAATGGCATTATATTTAATTTCCCATAAAAACAGTGTAATGTCAATTGAACTGACATCACCCTGAAGAGTACTAGTGCAAGGTTTGTGGGGAGAGGTAGTATGTGTTGTTTGACTAATTAACATAGTCTAACAAAATATTATCTATCCTTACTGATATTGCCTCACTTATATCCTTGACCATCATAGCTAAAACTAACTCCTAGTAAAAGAGTAATAGTAACATCAGACTACAGTTGTGTGTTGTTTGAGGAATGGGAGATCAGAGAAAAAACCCTATATACTTTAAGGACAGAGAGAAAAGATGTGTTAGGAGGGCCTCTTTTTGACTTCATGCTTTCTTGCACGTGTCTTCAATTTTAGACAAACAAAAGAGTCCCCTGGTAGCTCTCATGGCGTTGTTTTGTCATGTGAAGACACATGAGCAATGAAGTGAGCAGGAGAGGAACAGTTGTGCTTCAATAGCACAGCAGCAAGCAAAATGGATTCAGCTTACATAATATTAAAAGCTGAAAGCTGCTCCAAGACATTCTGCAACTCCTCCCACATATGAGCTATAGCTAGAAAAATTCTATTAAAAATAAATAAAAATAACCTTTCCCAAGGTGATGAGCAATCTTTAAAAACCTCTTGTTCAGCAGTGAGAGCATAATTCTGAGGTTTTTTTATTATATTGAATAGAATTTATTCAATATTCCACCCTGTTCTTGACAATTAGAGAGGACAACTCTGAAAACAGCATCTGTAGACAAACATTTGTCAGGGATGGTCAGTCTACATGTATGTATTTATGTCTTAATACAAGGGGTTGGACTAGATAATTTCTTTAAAATCTCCCAAACCTACTTGTCTATGACTTTTATTGTCCAATCCTAAAAAATAGTCTCAAATTGAAAGGACTGTATTCTGCAAAGCTCGTTACAGTTTTTAAGTTGTCTGGTATAAGAATTTTCAGGTGATAAGCACCTTTTTTCAAGCCCCAGTCTGTTTATCTTTTTTTTATCAACAAAATAAGTTCCCTCGTTTTCTAGGCTTGTTATACCTCTCCACAAATCCTGGGACAGTGCTGTTTTAGCATTGGCTTTAAGCAGGAAAATGTAGCTACATCTAGCAGTGTTACCCATTATTGAAGATGATCTAGTTATTGAGTTAGTGATTTTTTTGTAGAAGTCATTAAAATCAGTGTAAATGTCAAACAAGATAAAAAATTAGGCAGCATTTTGTTGCTCTCCTGACTGTGGACTGATCAGTCTCTTAAGTCCTATTCTGAAGTAGTCAGGGAAACGTCACTACTTTGACTGTATTTTCAGGGCGGAGGCTGCCTTGCAGAAAATGTGTTAACTGGTAATGACTTTACTAAAATATATGGCAATTGAAATAATTTTGAGAGAGGGAAAAGTAACTTTAAAATTTAGTAACTTTATCAACCCCATCAGCTGTTTTGCTTGTCGGAATCTGGAAGAAAAGGGCCTTTGGTGTACTACCAAGTTGACTTTTGTATAGAGAACTGTATTTTTACTAAATTAAATGTCAGGCTCCATATCACTGATTTTTAGAAAACACAGAACTGAGATTCAAATAACTGGGCTGAGAAAAGAGAAATTTTACAAAATCCCTTCTTTTCCTAGTTATCTTTTAAGCCAAGTTTATAGTACTGGAAAAAATGTAATTCTAACTACAAAGATATATCAAGGGTTTTTGTTTATTACTGGGGGTAGAGCTCAGCTCTGTTGAGGCGCATCTGCAATCCCAGCTTGCCTGGGTCTTCTCCAGCAAGGGTTGGAGGAATCATCCCCTTGATAGTTACATATAGAGGCACGGCATTTATTCTGTCGGCCTGCATCACTGCTGCTGTTCTGGGTATGGATGATCTGCTTTTACATCTTCCCACTAAAGACTAGCCACAAGAGAGACTTTTTTTAATAATTTCCTTCTGAGTGATCTTTGCACAACTTCTTGTGTACAAGAACAACTTTGCCTTAGAGAGCTAGCTAAAGACACTAGAGGGTGGACTGCTAGTGATGTATAGCATACACAGCGTGTTAAGAACTAGGATAAAATGGATAAGGTAGGATAAAATTAAAGAGGAAAGTGAAAAGTGAGGAGATAAAGGCCAAGTTCCCTGCTTTGCCCTGGTTTGGGTCAGCTCTGCTCTCACACCGCACCCTCTGTGTCCGACTGGTGTAGCGAGAGCTCCCTCTCCTGTCCCAACCCCCTGGAACCGCTGGCTGGGATCGCGGGATGGGAATGGACAGGCTAGGGCCTAGGGATGGAGGAGGACAGAGTAGCAACAATCCTGGCACTGGGTTTTGAGCTGGAAAGCGGTTCTTTGGCAGTGCTCGGTGGAGTCCCCCGAGTGCTAAAGCTCAGTTGATGGGACCAGCCCATGCGGGAGATGCTGTGCCCTGGTCCAAGTTGACAGGACCTTTAGGAACCGGAGCTTTTGGCTTATATAGCTCTGAGCGAGAGACGTGGGCACCTTCGGGGGCAGAAGGAAGCCGGAGAGCTGGGGCAGGAGGAGAGCAGCCCTCGGGGCGGGGGGGGCTTAGGCTGTCAGGGCGGCGGGGAGGATGGCGAAGGTGAGGAGCGGCGGCTGGAGCAGGGAGCCCGCGGGCCGCGCACCTGGGTTCCCCCGGGGGAGCGGGCGGCGGCGCGGCGCGGTGCGGAGCCCGGTCCGGCCCCCGCCCCCGGTGCACGCTGTCAGGAGCGGGCGGGGGGAGCCGCAGACAAAGAGCCGCGGCCGGAGCCGAGCGGGCACCGGGGCCAGGAGGGGGCGGCCCGGGGGCGGGGACGCGGCGGGGGCGGCGGCCAGAAGCACCGCGGTGCGGAGCCCGGCGGCGGCGGCGGCGGCGGGGCGGCCGCGGAGCTCGGGCTGCTGCTCGCCGCGAACAAAGGGCTGCTGCCCGCCGAGAGCCGCGCAGCACCATGCCCGGTACCGTGCCCGGCACCGTGCCCCGCGCCTGGCCGGCGCTGCTCGCCCTCTGCAGCCTGAGCGCAGCCCAGCCGCCGGGCAGGCGGTAAGTACCGCGCGGGGGTCCCGCGCCCCGCGGCCGGCGCCAGCCTCCGCCGGGCAGGTAAAGGGCGGCGGGGGGACGGCGAGCCCCGCCAAGGGGCTCCGGGGGCGGCTAGCAAAGCCTGCGGAAGCCCCCCTCGAGGGGCTGCGGTCGCGGAGGCGAGCTCCGGCGGCCGCGGAGCGGGCTGCGCGTTTGTACTGGCCGGTGCAAAAGTGCATAGCCAAAAAGAAAAAAAAAAAAGCAAAAAAAAGAAAGGCGAGCTCTGCCTAGAAATACCTGCCTGTAGCTCCTCCAGCGCGGGGCTGCGGAGCTTTTATCTGCGGACAATTATTCGAGGAATCCGGGGTGTTGCGCAGGGGCCGCCGCTGCGCCCGGGACGGTCGGGAGCAACGTTAGCCGCTGCCGCCGGACGTGGGAAACCTTCTGCTGGGGCACAGTCACCCGAGGAGAAACGTTTCACGCCGGGGAAACTTTTCTGGCTTTTGGAAATTGAATCCCCAGCCCTTTCCAGTGTGCTTAGGTTAACTTTGGTTAAGGTTTGCTTTGTTCTTCATCACTGGCTTATTATAGTCTGTCGACTTCGTGAATAGCTGCATTAACCGAGTGCCGTGGAGAACTCCTTATTTCACTTGCTTACTAGAAAATACTTCGTGTCCTGCCAAGCTTTGGTGAAACTTGACAGAGCTGTTCGTTAAATATGCTTACAGGATCTGTCCAGTCCCTGTCAAGTTAACTGTTTAATTGCCAAGTTAAATATTTAATATTCAAATGCCACTTATTAAATAACTTAAATAGTCATATCAGCAGACTGATACTTCGCAAAGAGTTACAATAATTTTGAACAACGTGAATACATGTGCTTCACATATGGCACTATAGTGCTGTGCTTATGTGACAGTTTGAATCTAATCATTTCTTACTGGATGCAGATGGTATTCTTTCTCTCTTTCCAAATAGATCAGTTATGCTTTTCTTAGCAAGAATTTGCAGACTAAGTAGTAAATTTTTATTGTTATTTATTATTGTTCTGATGAATTTTCAAACCTGGCAACCATAAGGTTTTGAATCTGTAAGCACCCCATGCAACGCAACTCAAATGCCACAGAGATCTGAACTTCCTTTGGGGGTAATGGGATCTCCATGGCAATGAGGCCTGCTGAGAGAGAAACATGGGGTTGGAATTTGATAAAAGATGACTTGGGGGCTGTAAAACGCCATCATCCTCATCCCAAAGTGATAATTAATCATGAACTAAAGCAACCTGGTTCATGGAATGGCAGAGAGGCAAGGGGCTGAGAGAGAAGGCTTGAAGAGTCATGTGAAGAACTGCCTTGTTTAAAAAATCCTTTTGGGAAGAAAACCCCCCAGAAAGGTGTGTGATGTCATGAAGAGGGTATGAATGTATTGCTAACAGCCCAGCACATCAAAGAGCTCAGAGATTGTAAGGGAAGGGACTGTAATGCTTTTAGTTGACGAGTTCATGGCATGGTGCCATTCAGCACTGAGGAATGGTAAGGATTCCATTCAGAAACACAAGGACTGTAGTATGTACGGGGTGTCTTTTAGGGTGGTTTTAAACCTGTGTGTGTGTCTGCTACCGTAATTCCTCTTTGACAGGGTTTTTCAACTCACAAGATAAAATTGTTTGAACAAAAAGTGAGAGCAAAACAGAAAATTTGAGCCAAGTCTTGCAACTGCGATTTTTGAGTTGCTTTTATTTAAGTTTGCAGTTTAGAAGTGTTACGTGTATGTGAGCCTGGCATTTAGAAAGTGCTGAGTACCAGCAGAGAGTCGCATTTCTTGTTTATCAAGTTGAGCTCTCAAAAATGGAGGCATGAAAAATAGTTAAGGCAAAAATATTAAAGTATCTAAACTGTTTCAAAACAGAGTTAATCTGCAAAACTCTATTGGAAGTTCAGCTACCACCTTACTCTTTCATGAACTTCAACCCTTTTATGCGTAGCTAATCGTATATCGTAGTTTGATTGTATATAAACATCAATATTAGTACATTTATTTAAATATTAAGGGTTGAATCCCGTAAGCCACCTACGCTCCGTTCATTTCTGTGTGCAGTTATGTAAATGTGAATTTATTCAGTGTAGCATATTTGAGAAAGACAGATACACTTTTGTGACATAAAATAGTTGACTGTGGTGATAGATTCAAAATACTTATAACATCTAATTAGGGATCCTGTAATATTTAATTTGTTATTGCTTGCTATTGTGTATAAAATGTGAAGACATAGTGTTTTATTTTCCTGTAAATTACTGCAGCAAATCACAAGTTGTTGCACTGATATTGATTACATGAAATTCTTTCAGTATTGTACAAATGTATATTATCACTCCAGAAAGTTCTGTTTGCAAGTATGTGCTCCTAATGTATAGCTATTTTTGCAGTCTTATTGTAAGCATTAATTGCACTGAGGTGAGTCTCTTAAGTATGAACTGTAGAGTTGCAAAGCCTGAATTTGTCCTCATCTGTCATATAGTTTCATCCACCGAGGCTGTGGATCTCCGCTTGTGATGGCTTATCTCTAGTCCTTTGATCAAGTTGGAACATTGCAGATGCCTTTTTTTAGTTACCAACACCAGTGCAAATTTCAGACAGCAATCTACAGTGTTCTTCATTTTATGGATCCTAGATACAGGCTTAGACTGCTGTTACACATGTGACCTGACGGGCAGATTCTGGGAACCTGTGTTACAGAATAGTCTGTTCTCTACTTTTAATGAGTCCATTACATGGTTTTATGGTCTCTTACAAATAAGCATTTAAGAAAGATCCCACTCTTGTTGCTGTTCTTATTGACTGTCTACTTACAATCTTACTCCTTAGGGGCTATTTGATTGCTGCACCTTCTGTTTTCCGGTCTGGTGTTGAGGAATCCATAAGTGTGACCATTTTTAACTCTGTTAAGGAGACAACAGTCCAGATTCAGTTAGTGGTCAAAGGAGAAACTGTGTCACGAGGCCATGGAACAGTTTTGGGTAAGTTCTTATTATTGTGAACTTGAGAACTGGTGTACAAGTTGAGTATTGTGGGAGCCCATCAGTATCTCTTAGAGAATTGCTTTGGGTGATTACAGAGCTGGAACCAAGCTAACAGTTAATCCACTGACTGCTGCTGCGTGTTCTCAGCATTGTGCTAACCTGGATTTGATTTCTGTATTCTGAAACATCCAAGGCTGATCATTTTGGAGCATCGAGGCATATAGAGACCCTGGATAAAGATGGCACATTGATATTCAAGTGTTTTACAGTGAATAGCTCTTTCCTTTTGAAACCTGAACTTTTGACACTGGGGAGCTATATAAGGAATAAGAAGTTAAATATAAAGAAAAATATGATGTCTGCAAAAACATCATTTTCTATCTTCAGTTTAAAATGAGTGTTGGAAATGCAGTCTCCTCATCTTCAGCACTGAGTATTACTAGAGAGGTGGTAACACTTGTGCAGTTGGATAGGCCTTTAAAATCCAAGACTAATATCTGTGTACCCATGTAGAATGACAAAAAGGCTTTTGATTATGTCCAACTTAATCCTGAATGAATTCACATTAGTGAAAATGAAGTCTACCAGTGCTGTTCTACCACTGCTAGTAGTGATGGAAGTTGTAATTTAGACAAGGCTTAGGCAATCAGTCTTTTTAGCCATCATGTTTAACCCTTCTCTGTGCAAAAATTTGGAGTGATATAAATGCCATTTCCTTTCTTGGAACAGATTGTCTCTGTTTTTTTTCCTCTCCTGTCCTCTTTTAAATTGTCCGACAATTGCTTTACTAAATGAAGGGGAGTGATGCTTACACATGTGGACAGCATATGCTAAAGAGAAATCTTAGGTATGGCAGTATCCAGCAATCAAAATAGACTCTATGGGTGTTTGTTTTGAGAATGATTCAAGTCCCAAGAAAGGCTGTTTTTTTTTTTAATCAAAATACTTATGGAAGCATAAGATGCCCTGCAATGAATCCTCAACCTTGGTGGCACTCTCTAACTGTAGAGCATTTTGCAGTTCACCCTGGGCTAAAATTATGAATAAATGTAGATCAAGTTTATATTGGAGAACTCCACTAGGTCTGGCTTCACTCACCCTGCAGATTGTTTTACACAATGCAGGAAAATTGCTTAATCAAATCATAATCAAGGGGCATTTCAGTTAGCAGCTTTATGATTTTGGGTCTCACTTTACTGAACCCTAACTGGCTCAAACATTAGTACCTTAGCTTGGGAAGAGTAACACTGTTTAATCCTCTCTCTCTCTCTCTCTCTCTCATTTCAGATAAAGGAACAATTAAACTGAAGGTAAGTGTCAATTTTTTTTTTTTTAATGTTTTTTTTGGAGAGACTATGAGGGACTTGCCTCCAGCCACGTCAGGCATTGCTGTCTGAGCATTTGAGGCACGGATACAGGTCACGTGCTGCTGCCCTTGCTACGGAGGAAGCAACCTTTGCAAGAGGAAGGGAGTAGAGTGAAAAGAACTGCAGCTTAATCCATTAGAACCACTGAAGAAAATCAATGGCTGAGGAAAATGTGAAGAAGTTTGGGGCAGAACTAATAACTCTGGTTGGTGCAGACTTCAGACTTTTTTTTTCTTAATGTGAACAGCCCAAATATGAAAAAAATCTGTGTGGTTCGTTGTTCAACATAAAGTTCTACGCTGTGGTTATTTTATAAGAGTAGCAGCACTCTTATAAGTGTGCAGTACTCTGGCCAGATCCAGGTGTTTGGAAACAGTTCTAATATATTACTGCAGCACAGCGTGGATGCCTTCATTGCACCTACTGCATCATCTACGTTATCAGTGGCCTATAAGTAAACTGAAGCCTTTGATTTGTAGTCATTTAACTAGCTTGATGATGATCTGTCATGACTGGTTGGGCCTCTTCTGCCTTGGTGGCATATCCCAGAGTTTTCTTTGCCTTCTCTGTAATTGCTATATGGCTGACGTTCATATTGTTCTGTCCTGCCGGTAGTTAAGCTGTGTCTGGGAATTAGGTTCTAGAAGGGGTTTGATGCATATTTCCACCCTTCCACCACCCTTTGCTGTGCTAATACACAAATCCGTTAGTTTCTACTCCTTACATTGCAGGAAGGTATAATGTAGACCTGTGTAAGAGGAAACATACTTGGTTAAAGCAAATGCTGTAGGCTTGTTTACCCAAAACCTGCAACTCGCTCTTGAATAAGATCTGCAGTCACTGCTGATTTCAGAGGTTAATAAAGGCAATGCATTTTATGTATTTTTATCTTTTTCAATCCTAAACAAGGACCTACTATAATAATATTTTAATATTATCAGATTTTTTTAGTTTGTAATTTTGAATTTAAAACTATTAAAGAAGTTGATTTCCCCACACACCTTTGGTAGAGCCGTGTCTTCATAGCATGGTTAATTTCCCTATGTAACGCATCTTTAGGGGAAGCTGCACATGCAGGTCAGATATCACTTTGCTTGAGTGATAAAGAAAGGGTAGAAGAGAATTTCCTGCCATATTTTTAGCATAACCTTTCCTCCTTTGAAGTTTTTCTTTGCATTATAAAAAATCTAATATGTTCTTCATTTTCTTTTTATTACTAACATAGTTACACTAAAATGCAACAGGTGGCTGCTCTTTGCTCACTTCAGTGTCAATTATTCTGGAGTAGTAACTGTATTCCCCAGAAAGCTCAAAGGCTCTTCTATGTCTTCCTCACCTTATGGTCTGTTTTCTAGGTGCCTTCAGGACTTCGTGGACAAGCACATCTAAAAGTCTGGGGCAACCGGCATGTGACAGAGGAAGGTTACATTTTTCACAACTATACCACAGTAACCATTGATAGCAAAGGGTCATCAGTGTTCATCCAGACTGATAAACCTGTCTATAAACCTAAGCAGAAAGGTAAAGTGACCTCAGAGAACTTGCCAGATGCTAGGGCTGCTTGCAAGCAAAACTTTTTTTTTTCAAGGGTAAATTCTAGGGTGAGATCTTGTGTTCAGGGCCGGCTGTGATGAATAATAATCTCCTCTTTTCCTGCATTTTTAGTGTTAATAAACCTCTTTATGGTGACTTCTGACCTGAGACCAATCAATGACAGGGTAAGAAAAACTGTTTTTTTCCCCCACTGTAAGATGTGATGGAATACTTGATTTCCTGTGTTTTACTCTGACATATATTTATGCAAAAATATAATTGGATTCCTTCATCTGTTTTGGCTCCTTTTGTGATTGCTTGTTGTTATTTACAAATCAGTGTTTTGTGTTTTGTTTTTTTTTTAATTTGGGCACATTGCTGTTAAAGGAGACTATCGCTACAAGTGTCTATCAAATACAACGTTACTATACCAAAGCAGTTATGGAAAGAAGAATTTTTTCAGAGATTTGCACTCTATTAGTGCACAGATGTATGAAGTACTAATTTTCCAGTCATTTGCTTGAATGCAATGTTTGTTTCTCAGACTGCTCTTACCAAAGAACATATGTTTAAACTTTCTTCCTTTGTGCATCATACCTTGCTTATGCCAGCTCAGCAGCTTGTCACAAGAAGCAAAAAAGGAGCTTTGTTTCATAGAGCCTTTTTTTTCATTTCTTTCAGATTGAAGCTTATGTGGTGGTGAGTATCTGTCTGCCGGTCATCTAGCATATAACCTGTAAAGACACAAGATTGTAGTAGCCTTAGGAGGAACAAGTGACAAGTCTGTACCTTCCCAAGTCCATTATGGCCATTCCCAGCTGTAACCTATGCCACTATCGCTAACCTTGCGTCTTTAACAGATCTGTGTGTTTTGTTTTTTGTTATCACCAACAAATATATTTGTTTTCTACTTCAGTTTCAGAAATCCATTCCCATTTTTCTGCCTGAGAAGAATTGGCTAAATTCATTAGGCTTTGTAAATGTAATAGTCCCACTCAATTTCTCCCTTCTTTTCAATGCAGACACACTCCTATCCTTCATCTGGCTGGGCTGATATAGCAGGGCCAATTTCATCTCTGCACCCAAACATTATGATAGTGGACAATAGAAATGCATGGCAAGGAAAGGGTGCTCCTGTCTTCTTCTTTATGAGGTGAATGAGAGGTTCCTTCTGTGTCTAGTCCTTTTTTTTACTTTTTTTAAATCCATATGTCTTCTTTAGCTGTCAGCAAGTAGAACTCACCCTCTTCCTTTGTTTGCATTCGGCCACAAATTTAATGCTGACCAAAACAGCGGGATTAATTTTGTCCGACTTTGCCATCTAAAAATTGTCTTGCTAGTTGTACAAGTCACTCCATGAATGGAAAGAAAGTATTTCAGAAGCCAGCTCATCCCATCCAAAATAGGTGTCTAACAAAGGTGGAAAATCCCCACCCTGATGGCGCTTATGCATGCCCATTGGCTATAAGAGCAGTGTAGCTTAAAAGAGCACTGAATTTTAGAAGACAAATCCCACTTTCCTACCCATAAAATATCTTCAGAAGTTTTTGAACAGATAGATGCTAGTTACATGTGAACTATTAATGAAGTGCATAGATAAAATGAAGTTCTTTGTTGCAGACTGAGAGTTAAATGTTTTAGTGATATTCACTTTCACTGTGATGTTTCTCATTCCTCAACCACCTATGCAGGATCCTCGGGGGTCTCGTATGATAGAATGGGGCAATTTGAAGCCATTTTGTTGTGGTGAGTTCCAAATTATCTTAGCTCTGTGTGTTATTATTTACCATTGCTAGTTGCCAGTAGCTTCTGCTTATTCTGATTAAATAAGCAGAAATAAGCAGTGTTAAATAAGCCTTTACAAGGATTGATGAGTGACAGAGAGTTCAGTGTCATCTTTTCTTTCTCAGGAATTGTAAATATGAGTTTTCCTTTGTCTGATCAGCCAGTGTTTGGCGAATGGCTCGTCTTTGCTGAAATGCAGGGGCACACATACAACAAATCCTTTGAAGTTCAGAAATATGGTGAGTTGTATACAAATCAGCTTTGACTGTGACCCAAACTTATTTAGAAGAACAGAACATTGTGAAATGTTTTTGCTTAAGGTGAAACACCTGAGAAATAGTGCATCAAAAATGTCAGGTACTTTGGGCATGTAGACTCTTGAAATTTAACCAAGTTCTTTGTTAATCTTCTTCACAGTATATAAAGTAAAGGACCTAAAATGGAGTGTCATATTGCGCAATCTGTGTGTGTAAGAAACAAAGATTTCACTTCGCATTGGAAAGCTCTTAAGGACATTTTTAGTGTCTCAATGCTTTACTTCTTTCCCCAGAGCCCTCCTTGGAATTATAAGTTCCTTTTTTCCTACCCCACTTTTCATTCTCAAAATGTCCCTGGTTGATGAAAGGCAGGCGTTGTTCTACCTGGCACCCCGTGTGTGGCATCAGACCTGCGTTTATAGGCACTCACTGTTACAGCTGCTCAGTATCTCAGTTCCATTCCTGACACAACATGGAGGAATAGTGAATTGTCCTCTTTACCTTCTAGCTAAGAGGAAAAGCTTGAGCTCAAATCTTGGAACTCAGATCCCTCTGAGAAGAAGTAAAATTCTGGGAGTCTGTTGCTAAGGTCACCTCGTCAAGATGGTCTTGGTTTGCTAACTTTTATTGTTTCATTCTCTGGTCAGTGCAGTCCTGCGTAATGTTAGCTACAGTGCCCTCATCTGACCTTAAGCAGTGATCTTGTCAGAGCTGTATATTTTTGCTATAATCTGAACTGTAAGATTTCCTTGAAATGGCTCTGTTGTATTCCTTTTCATTGTAGTATTACCAAAGTTTGAGTTGCTGATCGATCCCCCTCGCTACATCCGTGACCTTTCAACATGTGAAAAGGGAACTGTTCATGCCAGGTAGGAACATACTACAAATACAGTTTCATTCGTACAGACTGTAGTACAGCCACAGGATGGTGCAGTCACTGAAACTCAGATCTCATCCTTTGTGGTCTTTTCAGATGGTTTCTGGTCATCATCAGAAGCTTTCATATGCAAGAGCCTTAATAAAACATGTTAGCAATAACAAGTTGGAAAACCTTCTATTGCCTTTTTTTTTCTCTTTTCTAGATGTGCAGTCACATGGTTTTAGTCCTGGTCTAATCAGGAAACCAGCAAAAAGGCCTGGAAGTTTTTCATTATCTTCTTTCCATTTCAGATATACATTTGGAAAACCAGTGACAGGAAAGTTAATTGTCAATATGACTATAAATGGAGTGGGGTACTACAGGCATGAAGTGGGACACCCTGTCCTCAAGACCACCCAGGTGAGGGAGATCATTCACTCAGCTGCAATAAAATGTCTGATCTGCACTCTTCGAAGTTAATACTACAGCTCCATTTTATGTCACTGATGGGAGATCAGAAATAAATAAATAAATGTGATAATTTGACCCAACATAAAATATTATGTATTTTTACACTGTATGCTATAATTTTGGGGGCTGAGACTTTATTGGCATAGTACTAATTTGCTAAGTTTTTAGAGCTTATTGAGCTGAGGGAGAAAATGAGAGTGAGGAGCTTGGACAGAGCTAGTCCAGACTATGGATGAGGGAGGAAAATGAGAGCTGTTGCTTTTTCCCTCTGCCCCCACACCTCTTAGGAACTAATTCCTTCCATTCCATACCCTTAAAAATACTGCTACAAACTCCAGTCAATTACCCACACTTTACATTTGGCCTCTAGAGCCTTGTTGAATGTGCATGCAAACTTACGTTTCCATTCCCCAATACACCTGGTAGATTGATGGCTCTGCTGTTTTCGACGTGTGCGTGAAAGACATGATGCCAGCTGACGTTCCAGAACATTTTCGAGGCACAGTCAATATCTGGGCCACAGTGACCAGCTCTGATGGGAGCAAGCAGGTTACATTTGACGACTCAACACCTGTTCAGAAACAGCTGATTGATATCAAGTACTCCAAGGATACTAGGAAACAGTTCAAACCTGGACTGCCTTACAAAGGAAAGGTAAGATTAAAAATGGAGACACTGAAAAATGGCTGATATAAGGTTATACAGACCTGATCCTAGGATGTTACACCATGTTCTGGTGTGTTTTTCCCACCTGCTACTTTTTCTGTCATTGACCAGAATTGCCAATAACGTAAAACACCTTGTTCTATAAATGAAACATTGTGTAGGTAGAAGTCACTTACCCTGATGGGAGCCCAGCTGACAGAGTGACTATCCGAATTAAAGCTGAACTAACGCCAAAGGACAACGTTTATACAAGTGAACTGATATCAAGGAATGGCCTGGTGGAGTTTGAAATCCCCTCCATTCCTACAGCTGCCCAATATGTCTGGCTGGAGGTGGGTGAAAGCTCTTTATAGGATTAGTGGGCTTTAATGTAACTAATCTTGTCAAACCTGCACTTTATAAATCACTACCACAAACAGGAAATCAGTGCCTTTTAGTTTCAACTTCTCGATTTAAATGCAGCAAACACTTGCTTTGCTTCCTGCTGCCAGTAGAACCGATTATTATAATCATCATAAAAGGATGCTTCTCCAAATATAGCCTAACACAGTAGTAAATAATGGTCCAATATCTTAAGAGTATCATTATTACGTAAAGATGGCAAAAAGATAAACAGCTGGGAAGTGTAAAATGGGAGATGGGGATACAGGGTAAGAAGAGACTAGGAGTCAGGCTTCCTGTGCATGTATAACATTCAGATATAACTTTTGTTAAGACCAAAGTGACAGCGATTGATGGGAAACCGTCAGGGGACCAGTATCTGCCAAACTATTTGTCCATCAGTAGCTGGTACTCACCCAGCAAGTGCCACATCCAGCTCCAGGCACCAGACAAGCCTTTCCAGGTATGTTGGCTTCATATTCCATTATGGCAACACTGCATTTCTTGGGTTTATGCACTTTTTCTCTAATTAAAAATTTCTAGCCATTCTGTTACCTGGGGTCCTGGTCTTTTACTGTATCCATTGCAAAGCTTAAAGTAGCTGCATGTCAGTCACCAAATAATTGTTTGATGTCAGCTGCACACGGTTCTAAGCAATGTGCCTTTGATGCTTTGGGGTGGCATCTCATTTTCCTTCATGTTGTGGAGATGGGGAGAGAGGGTGGATATAGGCACTGGCAACAGTTTTTAATATTTGAACATAAACGAATTTTGTGCACCCCAAGTAACATTTATGTATGAATTGTTTGATAAAATGATATGTAAATTATACTAATGCTTTAGTTCAAATCAGCAAATGCCCTAAAATTGGAAGTGAAGTTGGAGTAGCTTAATAATTGAAAGAACCGGATTAGGGCTATATAGTCTCTCTGGAACTTCCAGTTTAAATCTCAGCTGGGACAGTTTAGTCTTCCACTTTTTAAACTATGAACATAGTTATCTTGTTTTCTTTTGTAGTTTTTGTAGGAGCCCATCAAAAAGTGTAGTCCTTCTGTATGGAAGTTGTCATGATCTGCCTCCTGAAGGAGAGATCTGATTTAACCAGAATTTCTCTTGCCTTCTGTTGTACTGAGTGTTGTGTAGGGTTTGTTTTCTACCTAAGAAGATGACATGTCTCTGAGGGATTGCATGTTGCTTTGTGAAAAAAAATTTGGGTTCTGCCAATATGTGCACATATAGATAGATTTCTATTATCAGTGGATCTGTCAGGTTAGTTTTGGACTCATTGTAGCAAAATAAGAGAGGTGTAGGGTGTGGGGTGGTTTTTTGTTGTTGTTGTTGTTGTTTTTTTTAATCACTGCATTTCATGGTAGTTTAATGGCTAATTAATCTTTTACAAGATTCCTGAGGAATAGAAAGGGGATTATACACTGCTAATCTGAACACATTGTTCTTATTATAACCTGATTAGAAGTAATTCTTCTGTGGGAAAGCTAGGAGTTGGATGACCAGCCGATGTGGGAACTGTTTCCCTGCTTTGCCAGCTCTTACTGGGTGTTCCAATTAGCTACACTTTTTTCTTTTTTTTTTTTTTAATTAACTGTTTCATCATTTTGCAGTAGGAAATTCTTAATACTTCAAATATTTGATGTCACGAGGCACCTCTCCCTGGACTCTGCAGTATTCTCACTGTATTTAACCACTAGCAGCTTCTTGTTTTCAGGTCCTTGCCATTTTGGTTTGTACCGTATACACGTTCTGGCAAGATAGCACTGTTAGTATTGAAGAAGAAGGCTTTTCAAAATGTTTTATTCTTATTTAACATTACCGCTCAGTCTTAGTTGGGCATGCTATGCTTTAAATGGCAGGTGGGTCAGGACTGGAAGTTGCTGAAGAAATCCTTTTTAACACGAGTGTTGGTGACTTCTCATATGCCAGAAGAAAGAAGTCTGTGTTTCTAGGAAATTCAGCTGAGCCACAGAAGCCAAACATGACCCAGTCCTATTCCCCTGACCACGAGCACTGATATGCGTTCTGTTGGGACTGGCAATATTTGGGGGAATTTTATCTCCAGGGGATTTAGTGCTTAGATGGTACCTCTAGGTATAGGACTTGGGAGTGCAGAAAGTCAGTGTGCTTCTTTGCAGCCTTTTGCAGGCATCAGATGTGTTTGCCCTGAAAAAAGAAGCTCTCTTCTTGCTTTCTTGTATGTTTGACAGCTCCTTGAGTGCCAGGTTTGCAAATTAATATCAAAACCTGTGTAATTTGAAAGCATTTTCCCCAGTCCTGTTCCCAGTAACTTCAGGCCATGTTAGTTGCTTGAATCAGTGTTTGCCTTGTGACAGTAATCACGATGCATAATCTCAATTAAACAGCAGAAAATGTCAAACATGACACACATCGCTTCCCACCCCCCAACCCATCTCTTTCTCTTTCGGGGCTGGACTACTGAAGGGGTGTCTAAAATTCAACCAATTCTGACAGCTGCTCTGTGCCAAAAGGCTTAACTTTCAAGATTCCAGAGATTCCTTTATTGTTTTCATTAATGCATACAACCCCCCATCCCATTCTCCTGTTAGACTTGCAGGAAGTGAAGAGCTGCACACAGGCCCCTTATTGTGAAGAAAATCCACAAAAACAGTGCTAATACAATATTCTCTTCAATGCATAAATTTCGTAGGAAAGGCATCAAATCTCGTGTGGGCTCGGACCCAAATAGATTTGTGCTTTATAAATAGAAAGTGTGCATTATAACAAACCAAATCTCTTGCTTTTCTGTCTCTGGGCCCAGGTAGGAGAGGAGGCTTGGATTGCAGTTAAGTCCACATGTCCTTGCAACTTCACTCTGCATTATGAAGTGGCATCGCGAGGCAACATTGTCCTTTCAGGACTGCAGCACAGTAACATCACCCAGCAGAGGAGCAAAAGAGCCACCAATCCCTTTGAGAAGAATGTTGATGTTGTGCATTCCCCAGGAACAGGTAGCTAGCATCAGATGTGCTACCTCTCCCTTATTTTCAGGGGAAAAAAACACCTTTCTGCAAAGTTTTCAAAGTATATTCTTTTTTTTTCAATTTGGTGCTCTTTAAAGGGCATAGAATAATTTTGTGCAAGCAAAATAGTAATATCCATTGCACACAAAATCATATAGAAAAATATAAATTTCTCCAAGAGGGAAAGCATAGTCTTTCTTAACATACATAGCCTTTGGGATCAGCTGAGTGGTAGGGAAGGAAGTGATGGGGCCAGGGAAACTTAGTAGATCAGTTGAGCTCAAACTGGGAAGATGATGATAGATGGACTGATAGCACAGATGAAGCTAGAGAAGATCATGCAGTTTGCATGGGGAAAGGAAATCATGTGAAGACTCCTAGCTTGTACAAGGGATAGCAGAGAGATACCAGATCCGGTGAATCCAGGGAACAAGAGGAGAAAGAATGATAGGCCTCAGAAGATGCACACCATGGCTGTCAATGGAAAAGTCTTTCTAGCCTTGTAACGTGTGCAACAGCAGCCAGCCTCAACTGGGAAAAGGAAAAGACACATCCCTAGGTGTACCCACCCAGCTTCTGGTAACCAGTGGTTTAAGAGTTTGTAAGAACTTTCTGCACAGAAGGCTGGATCTGAGCTGTTGTATTTAATTGCTGCTAACAAACCTATCCTCCATCCTGTAATCCTTTTTCAAGCCCACTTATATTTTGCCCTCAGCAGCATTCTGTGGCAATAAATACTCTTTTGTTTATTTTATACCTATGGCTTGATAACATCATTGTGTATTTCCTTGGATTTATGTCAGGAAAAAACACCAGGTAATCATTACCTATTCACCCTGTCCGTACCATTCATCAGGTTACACAAGGGAAAGGAGGGAGGGGAAGAGATGCTGAGCCCAAGACAAACTCGTGAAGCAGGAACAAGGCGAAGATGAAAGTCCTGGATGAGGAATTCTGTGCCTTGCAGCATTTAGAGGAGGCAGGGAGAGAGTGATTTTGATAGATAACACTGCATTTTCCAATTTATTTTTTAGCACCTACCAGTAATCCTGCAGCAGAGGTTGAAGTCTGCATGACATTCCTCCATTTCTCAGTAGTTCATAACATGGCTCCCTTTGGCCGTCTTCTGGTGTATTATGTCAGGGAAAACGGAGAAGGGGTCACAGACAGCCTGCAGTTCACTGTCAACTCCTCCTTTGAAAATCAGGTATTGGCAATGCAGCTAGTGGAGAGGAGGGGATGGTGTCTTGGTATTTTTCATAGTTTTATCTGCCGACTATGAGGTGAGATGACGGGATTTTATGTTAAACTCCTAGGTTGCAGTGGCGCTCTCAGCAAATGAGACCAGACCTGGTGATGTTGTGAACATCAAGGTCACAGCTGCCAAATCAAGCTGTGTCTGCATTGCCACTGTGGATAAGAGTGTCTACTTGCTGAAGACAGGTTTTCAGCTGACAGCCAGCCAGGTAAAAGGAAGCTTAAGGCGCTAATGTCTCTTTCCCTCTTAATACCAGTATCTGCACTTTCCCTTTAGTAAGAAACCCTTATACTTGGAAAGGCCAGCAGTCTCTTCCCTTTCTATGCAGGTTTTTCAAGAGCTTGCAGAGTATGATGTATCTGATGCTTTTGGAGCTCCCAAGGAAGAAGGGCATTTCTGGTGGCCAGGCATGTCCTCACGTAGACGCCGACGATCTTCTGTCTTTCCCTGGCACTGGGACATCACCAAGGATGCTCGCTTCGCATTTACAGTAGGAAGAATCAACCTCCATTTCTCTGTGGAGAGTCTTTGTTACTTTTATGTTTGCAGGATAATTTTTAGTTCCATAGGCTATTCCCTTTACACTTCTGAGGTTGTTTTTCTGGGGGTAGTCTGAAAAGTAATTTCCAAGAGCAAAGAGTACTCTTATTTCATCACAGATATGAGAGAAATGTGCTTTGACTTGGCCAATCTTGAGGAATGGGCCAGATTTCCAATTGGCTGAAGGAATCATGCTGGGGCTTTGGAGGATCAGACAGGGAACCTGAAGGTTTCTCCTGTTATGTGTGACCTTACAGGTCTGTTCTGCAGTTACTTGGAAGGGAAGGGAAGGTGGAACATGAGCCTTTCCTTTGTAGCCTTTTCCATTTTAGATTATCCTTTGAAAATCCTGTAAACTTCTTCCCTGCCCCAGTTCTGGCAGCTGCTGTGGCCATCTGTGTGTAAGATCAGTTATGTTTTCTTTGTATTTTTGTTCAAATTATTACTTTAATGCTGTTTGTTTAAATAGTTATGCTAGTTTGGTTTCCTTCGATAGTTAAACTTGACCAGATTTAAAAAAAAAATTTTTTCCTTTGATCTGTGCTGTGTATTTGCTTTAACTTTCAACCTGAGCATTTAAAACGAGTTAATTAGTTCTCCATGCACTAATCCATTTTTTTGTTGCTTGAGATACTAACAATGTAATCCTTTAAGTTAATCGGTCTTCTGCATTCCTTTTTATTAAAATTAACATTAAGTATATCTGATCTATTTGAAAAGTTCAGCATGTTAGCATGTTTCCTCCCTTCCAGCAGTTGCCCAGTAGAAACCATCCACCCTTTCAGACTCTGCTGACATCCTGCCTCTTTGCCTTCCACACCACTGCAGCACATAATCTCTTTTCCATGACTGTCTCTGCTGACTGCCTGAAACCATGAGGACAAGCTATGTGAAAGGCCATGCTGTACTTGCCGTATGATTTATATTCTTTCCCTAGGCTTCCGTTACTGGCCACTCTTAAAGATAGACTGGCCTAGCAAGCCAGAGTCGCAGAACTAATGTTTTATGTATTTTCCATTCTTAATTCATGCCGATGCTAAATAATGATTCTCAGTTCCCCCAGATCTTCTATCCGTTCGCTTTGTGCTTTCTGTATATTTAGCTAAACCGCTCTATTGTGTTGTCTTAAACCCCATAGTCTCCCACATATTCCTTCAGTGCTTCAATTTCTTAATCATAAAATCAAAATCCTCACTTAATACCCCCTGATGCAGGAAGCCCCACTTACTCTCCTCTCCCTGGTCTGTTAGGTTTCTTGCTCTGATGCCCTTTTTCTTATCGAGAGCTATAAACTCTTGGGAAGAGGTCTATATGCTGGTTTAGTAAAGAGCTGGTATGAGCGCCTTGCTGTATATCTGATTTGTAAAAATGGATGTGTATGTGAAAGAGAACAAAGTCCATTTTTCCTTTGGTGCCTGGGAACTGCTGTCTCCTATAAATAAGTGTATTTAGGGACAGAGCTAGCAGACAGTTTTCTTGTGAATTCTGTATTTTTACTGTAAAGCTGTGTGGACAGTTTCCATTTTGCTCGGCCTTCCTGGTAGAGCAGAACTGGTGATGTCTGGCATGAGGGCTGCCTGCTCGCTGTAGTGTAATATTCAAAGGGAAACACGTAGTAACTTTTCACCTGTAGTTTTCTGACAGTTGTACACATGGCCAGTAGTGCTAGATACTGGTGAAATGCATTTTTCAAGCAAACAAGAGCTTTCTTGCAAAACTCCTGCCTATAAAGCACCTACGTATTTTCACATTAGCAGTCGTTTTTATTTTCCATAAAGTTTTTTAAAAAATCCACAAGTTTCAGTTCAACTTTACCTTATAAATGTTGGGATGGGGGGGGGGGATTCCATTCAGAAAAGTCTTCATTGGTATATGCTGAATTTTTCTGTGTTGGTTTCTGTTTTGTGGTCTTCATGTTTATTGTCTAGGAAACTGGCTTGGTCGTAATGACAGATATAGTCAGCTTAAACCACAGACAGAATGGAGGCATGTACACAGATGAGGCTGTCCCAGCTTTTCAGCCGCATACTGGGACATTAGTGGCTACAATGCATTCTAAAATTGCACCGAGGTAATGTTTTTGTTGTCGTGTGTGCTGCTTGCGATACTCCTAGCTATTTCTTTTTCTATATTCTCAGTTGTTTCTCACCTCCCATGCCCCCAGGGAATTGCTTAGTTTAGTCAAGATTGGGTGGGGGAAGGAGGGAAACCCTCTTCAGTTGTCTTGATAGACCTAACAAAAATTATAACTGGAGGTACTTTCTTAAATTTAATTAATTCCAGAAAAATGCAAAGTAATGGTCTTTGAAAGGATCATTTGAAACTCTGCGTATCTCAACTGTCTGAGTTAGGTGCTGCTTCTCAGTATTTGCGGGCTAGCCCTCATTCTGCGCAGGGTCGCTTACTGCTCAGCTGGTGGTCAAAATAAATAAGGGATTGCACAAAGGAAAAGTTGCAAGTATTACAGATAGTGCTGCAAACTAAGGTTATGCCCTCCCGCTGGGTTCTGAACCACCTGGTGGCCTCTCTTAGAGTAAGTTTTGGAGATTTGTTCAGAAAGAGATAGTGAAGTATCACAGGTAGAAATATGGAACAAATTATGAAAATATTAGAGACCAAGACAGTTCCAAGTAAAAGAGAGGGAGAGGAATATGAAGTAGTGATCGTAGTACCTGTTAGTCTATGGCCGTGTCACGATGTCATGGGAATTCGCATGCTGTATGTGTTCCCTCTGTGCTTTTGCTTGGTGAAAGAATTTGGAACTTGGTGAAAACCATTATTTCTTAGACTATCTTCTTTATGTCTCCAGACTGTTTGATGTGTGTGTGAACAATGGGTTCGTTTGGAAAAGTTATGTTATTTGCATTATGAATGATACACACGTTCACTTTTTTATGATTCTGTGCTAGCTAGAGCTTTAGTTGGTTATTTGAGCTGCGTTCAAGTGATAGCATTGATTTATCAGTTATCGTTGTAACTGTCTTATTAAAAGGGTTCATTGCCAAGGATTTATTTCTTCTTCTAGCAGAGCAGAGAAGAAGAAAAGAACCTTCTTTCCTGAAACGTGGATTTGGCACTGCCTCAATGTCAGGTATCTACAGGGAATTCCCTTAATTATATCCAGTGTGTTGTATCCTTTTCAGCTACAGAAAACACAGCTCTTTAAAACCAACTAGGAGCTGCATTGGCATCCTCTGATTTTTACGTAGCTTTTCTTCATTACTGCTCTAAGCAAGAATCTTTCTTTATAAAACTTCTTCTAGTTTTGAAGTGAATTCTCTTACTTCAATTTATAACTGTCAGTCTTGACTACCTTGCAGTCCATGTGTAGTTCACCATGGGGTCACAAGCAGAGGAGTATCTTCAAGGAAGAAAAGGAACAAGAAGTTAGTTTCAACACATAAGTGAATTTCTAGGTTTTACTCACTTAGGGCAAGGGCGTATTGATAAGTTATTGAAAAGCAAGTGAGGATATAGCTTTGCAGTGATCAGCTACGCTGGATTATTCCATCCAGCTACGCTGAAACAGCTACGCTGTTGCGTAAGTTTGCCTCACAGTAAATGCAAGTCGGACTGTTCTTGCAATAAGAACGGACTGTAGGATATAAAGTGAGACCTCTCTTCTAGCTATACACTAGAACCTTCATACAGGCCAGAGGTAGATGTACCACATACTTGGAAAAGCGAAGAGGAATGGGAAATCCTGCTAGAGTTTGCAATCAGGTGACAACACTAGCTCCACAGGGGTGCCTCTTTCCTTTTGCGATGGGGGATGAGTCTGGTCTGGAGTTGTATTTGGGCCCTAGGATAGTCTAGAAATGCCAGCTTCAGCAGTTGCTAGCCTCTTCCGTCTTCTCAGCTCATGTTCTAGCATAGATAGCTTATGCTGTCGTGTAGAAATGATCCCGGAGCAATGTATGTGAGGAGACGGAGGCAGAATGGCTCCCTCAGTAAATGCTGGTGTAACCTAGCCGTGCACTAGTGAGTATTCTATATTGATTGCTTTTTGAGTTGCACAGAGCCCTTCTTTTCCCTCTCATCTGATGCAAGATGCATCTCCCCCAAATCTTAATTTACTGCCCAGTAAATCACAGCCTGTACCTGGTACAACTGGAACTACAAAACGAGTAAACAGATAATTAATCTCTCCCAGAAACAGCACATCTAGGATAAAATATTTGAGGCAATTATTCGAGATTTCTCCAGGTTTACAAGTAAACTTTACTCTCAGTAAATTATTATAAATTAAATTTGACAGGAATTTGCAGTAAGTGTATTCAAATCTGTTCAATTGAGCATGAAATATGCTTTGTAGGAATACACAAAGAATTTCAGAAGAGCCTG
Source organism: Apteryx mantelli (assembly GCF_036417845.1). Classification (NCBI taxonomy): domain Eukaryota; kingdom Metazoa; phylum Chordata; class Aves; order Apterygiformes; family Apterygidae; genus Apteryx; species Apteryx mantelli. The sequence continues at coordinate 2,616,007 of NC_090007.1, forward strand.
TTTGGGCCTCAACAAGCTGGGGCAGTTAATTATAAGTGGGAGAGTGTGGAATAAAAAGTTGTGGATTGCATTTTTCTCCACTTCATTTCACTATAAATAACTGAGCTGAGCATTGCTTGATTTCCACTCTCTTGGACAGGAAGAATTTTTTTTCTTCTACCATTTATAATTACAGTATACAACCCTCAAAAAAGAAACAAAAGCCTAATGTCAACTTCCCAAACCAATTCTAAAAATTCCTAGAGCCTGGCTGGAGGGTCTAATGGCTGGAAACGTATGTGTACTTTGGCCCCCCGCCCAGAAGAGTAAGTGCCCTCATGTGTGAAAATAATGTTAATGTTGGTTATGGGCTGAAATCCCAGAGGAAAGAACATCAGCTGCAACAAATTGTCCGGTTAAACAGGCTGGAATGCAGCCAGTTCTGGGGCTGGGACACCCTTCCACTTTACTCTTCAGGGCTGAAGCTTATGTTGCAGGTACCAGCTAACTAACTCCAGTTAGGACGAAGACCTAAGTATTAAGAAATTTGTGTGCTTACGAGAAGTTAAAATGGATGTGGCTTGACTGCATTAAGTTGTTTCCCAGGCTTTCCTCTCTGTAACCTGAGCTGGAGAACTATCTTCTTTGGACAGACTGCTTGGACTGAACTGGACTGAACCTAGCATACCTTTTCGAAGGCATAGTGAGCTCTAGGTTTTATCAAACTACTTGTTTTAATCTTTTCCTATTGTAATATCAATATGGAAACCTGTATGTGATATGCTGCCTATTTTATTAGCAGTTATCTTGGCCTAGGCTCACTGAAAATTATGCAAAGAGTTGATTTAAATGGTGCAAGTAAAGGTATGTCATTGGAATCCTAAAACTTAAATAGCCTTCAGAGTAGAAAAGCACTGAAAACTATTATTCATTTTGTTCTGGATATGAATCAGTAGGTATTGCAGCACTGAAAGGCATGTTATGCTGCAGACCCCCAGAGCTTACTCTTAAGATCTCACTTTCTCATCTTCCATGCCAGCTAAGATGCATGTTGCTCTCAAAAGATTATGGAGTTAGCAGCATGTGTATCAAGCTCTGGGGAATAAATAAGAACTTGAGAGAAAACAACCTTAGGGTGTACTCATAACTGCACCAGTCATCCTGCCAGTTGAGCCATGAAATAGCTTTTGTTCTTGCTTTAGAGGAAATGTTTTCTGTTCCAGGCAAGGCCAAAGCTTCTTTGCAGGAGGCAAATAGCAAAGGCTGCAGAACAGAATTGAATTTATATTATTATAAAACATGGAAAAAGATACCAGCTTTATGATATCCTGTTGCGGTATGCACAGCAAAGCTAAATACCCCAAATAAAAATTTGTTTTTTAATATTTAGTTACAGCCCTCACTAGGGGAAAAAATGATTGTTGGGGAAATTTTCTATGAGCCAGACATACCAAAAATTGACCAAACAATATTTCTGAATCAAAATATGCCCCCCTGGACAAGCAGTTGCTGAACTTGGTAGCTGGAAAATTTCTCACTTGCCCTGATGTTCAAGCACGGTCTGTAATGTGGCAATGAATATAACAAGGACAATAGGTTTCAACAAAGATTGCTTTTATTTCACTAGCTGTTGAATAAACTATTGCTTAACTGTTTTTATCTAGGACTTCAATCTAGGAGTCTTTCTCTTTTTTCGCTTAGTATAGACATTTGCCTCTAAGAAAAGTGACCCTAAAACTAAGGTGCAAATCCCTGTGAAGCTTTTAATCTAGTAAGGATTGGTGTGTGAGATTCTGTGTTCTGCAGTAGCAACTACTTGCTGTTCTGGTCACTACAGATATGCAAGCCTTGAGTCCTGCACAGGTCTCCAACTGTTACTTAGAAAGAAAACATTGAGCCTTCTTATAATCTGATGTCCAAAGCAGACACTGATGTTCCTGAGTCATAGATGATACTGTGTCATAAGTTTGATTTGGAGGGAATTCCCCAATTTGTTTGGCTCTGTGTGCTTCGGCTTCATTCAAAGGCATTTCATTAATCTGACCACCCCATTCCCTATTCTCTTTGGCAGTAATATATCGGGAGAAGCACAGCTGCATGTGGAAGTACCAGACTCGATCACTACGTGGATAACGGAAGCTGTGGGTCTGTCTGAAGAGAAGGGGTTGGGCATTGCCAGTCAAACAGAACTGAAGACATTTAAACCTTTCTTCATTGATTTCACCTTGCCATACCATGTCATCCGGGGGGAACAGACCAAAATCCCATTGACTGTCTACAATTACTTAGCTGTCTGTGTAGAGGTAACGGCCCCTTTATTTCTGTTGCTAAGTTAAGAAATTTTCTTTCATGATGAAACATAATTTAGTAAGTGATCTACAAGTTGCAGTAGATAAGGAATAGGGATAACAGTGATAAGCTCAGCATAAAAACTTTGAACAAGATAAAAATACTTCTTCGCAATACTAATAAAAGTTATTGCTTTATTAACTTTTAGTTTGAAACAACTGTAATGATCTGAAGTGTGTTGCAACACTTCAGAAATCCAAATACTGAAAAGTGTGATGAAGATAATTAGAAAACTCTCACTGAACCACAAAGAAGAATTTGCTTCTTAATTAGAAAGCCTCTTGAAGTAGTTTATTTTGAAAGAACATATTTTTTTCAAGACATACTTTCTCTGTAGGTGATTTCTTTTTTCTCAAATGCATTTTCTGTCTAGCTAGTATCATTCTGAACTTCTAGAATTATTGAGCTGAAAGTAATCCTGTCAGTTAAAATATAATGCTAGAAGGTTTGAAGAATTAATAATCTGTGCGTTCTATGGTGTTTTATTAAGCATCATTTTGTGATTTTTTTCAGATCTTTTACTTATATCTGTCACTTTTGCAGACGAAACTTGCAGTAAATGGCATTCAAAAATTTTCACAGGTTCATGTGAAGATTTCTGTTCCAAAAGGCATAAAGTTTGTTGGGCATCCTGGGAAACACCATCTGACAAGAAAGAAGTGTGTTGCCCCTGGGGAAGCTAAACCCACCTCTATCGTTTTGTCCTTCAATGAGCTTGGACTGAGCAACATCACTGGTAGTATAGAAATAAAAATACCTTCCTGCTTGAAGGAATTTTACAAGTGTTTCTTTTTATTCCTTTTTCAGAATAAAATTCTTACCTCCCCAGTACCCTGAAATGGAATTATTCGCTGCACCTGCTGCCAGCTTAGCTTTCAAACCTATTTATTTCTTACAAATGGATTCTTTAACTAGAACGCACTGAAGAGTTTGTTTGAACAAACTTCCGGAGATTCCCTTGTCTTCAGTATTCCTGTTGTGTGATATGTTGTCATGTATGGTTTGGACCTGTTACATCTACCTGAAGAGATCAGTCAACATTTTTAAGTAAAAGAAAAAAACAGATTCTTTAGATCTCTTCAGGCAAATAATTATAGGTAGTAAAATTTGTGTAACACTGGAAATTAGCAAAGAGTTTCTCTGTTATCCTCTGACTGTCCAAATACTTATGGAATAAAGATAATATAGCAAAGCTCTAGTTACAAAACACTTAATGTGTTGTTTATCAGCTGTATCTATTTAGTTTAGATCAGTGCTTTGAACTCCTGAAGATCTTCCTATCTTGAAATCTCTGCTGCTTCTTCTCTTCTCTTCTGTTTCGTAGCAAAAGCTTTTGCTTATGGTGGAACTAATTGCTGTCAGGATGGGATGCAGACCCTAAAGAACAGCAAACACTCAGAGGACAATTATATGGATAAAAGGACTCCAGTTGGGGTGGATTATGTTCGCAGTAGTGTTATTATTGAGGTAAGAAAATATGGCTTTGTAATAATTCAGAAAAAAATGTGATATATGCATGGGCAACTCATGAAAGTTCTTTGGTAGTAAATCAAACCTGAATAGGATTATAATGATCTTTGATTCATAGTATGTTTACGTGATTGCAAATAATCAGCTTTTGTGTTACATACACTGAAAGGGCCCATTTAGTTCTGTTGGTGAATCTTCTATACTGTGTAGAAGAAGAAGGGATAGAAATATACAGGCTATGTTTGCTCTGTCAGCCTAAGAAATATGATGTGATGTGAGGGTTTGGGGGTTTTTTTGGTAATGATTGTCATATCTCTAGCTAACAGAATACAGTATAATCCCTTTTCTATAAAGGACGTGAAACACTACTGCAGCAGAATTTTACTTATGTATTTTCTAAGTGAAATTGAATAGCTGTCGTAACTAATCCACTGTATTTTTATATATGGATTTCTGTCTTCATATAGCCAGAGGGACTGTCAAGAGAATACACATACAGTGTGTTTTTCTGCCCAAATGGTAAGTTCATAATTTGAATGAGATAATATTAAGTTTGTTTTAGTTATAAATAGAAACACGTGGCTTTATCCCATGGGGGGAAAAAAAAACCTCTTTGTTTCCATCTGTTCAGTAGAAAAATGAGTAAAGTTTTTATCCTGTCTGTGATTGATGAGTTATGGTGTGTAGAAGGAACTTTTGAATAAAGAGTCTTTCTTACCTGGCTGGCTAATTATGAATTTGGTCTAACTGCCCAAGTGATTTCTGGAAATGGCAATTAAATTCCTTTACTTTATGAAACAGTTTAAATATTCAGCACTGTGGACAGTAACTGTGGCTGTACTATATTTTTAGTTGATGTTTTAAAATTCAGTTCTGGAATCAGTATGTCCTTTCTGCCTGAGATTTGGATAGCTCAAGCTTGGCTCCACTAAGCTAAACAGAGATGCTTTTGACCACTGAATTTGAACTGAAAAATCATATACAGGCTTCACAAGAAATCTAACTGACTGATATTGAACTGAAGTATCTTCTATATTGAAGAGGGTGTAAGTAGAAGATAGGAAGAAACACCTCCATATATTTTTATAGTTTGATTAAGAGAAGCTGGAAAAAAGAATGTGTATTTAAGAAGAGGAAAGGATCATCTGTTTAAATTTTAGCAATTAGCTATGGGTTATCTTTTAAGTATGTGAGTTCTAATTCTTACAACATTCCATTATTTTTCTGACTAGAGAAAATTCACATTTCTACGCCTAACAAATATGAGTACCAATACATGCAGAAACCTGCCCAGATGACACACTTTGACATTGCTGTGAAAGCACACAATGACGCTCACCTGGCCTTGTCCTCTGGTCCATATGACATGGCAGAGATGACTGAGATTGTTATTGGTGGACATCAAAATACTAAAACATGGATTTCCACCAGCAAAATGGGTGAGCCAGTGGTCAGCACGGACACAGCTGGTATCCTCTCCTGGGATGAATTCCGCAGCTTCTGGATCAGCTGGAAAAATGGAATTATCCAGGTAGTGAATATAGCTATGTAACAGTCTGGAAGCCTCTTGCTTTCTTAACTAGAGCTGGAGCACACATAAGGCAGATTTTCACTAGGCATGTGGTAGAAGGAGAAAGCTTCATTCCTGTCGCTTTTCTATATTAAATCTTGATCAGGCTGTTTTTATCAGAACACCTGTTTGCTTGTCATATTATACACTCAGCACCTCAGCCTTCAAAGCTGTTAGTGCTAGATACGTTGAAGGCATGGGGGGCCAGGCCTGTGGCACATATTCTGGAGTTATCTCATTAAATTCGCTTAGGTTGTTTTGGGGGTGGGAAAGAGAAAGGGATCTGTTGATATATAATGTTGTTAGATGTTTGGTGCAGACATAGGTTACCGGGTCCAAGGGCACATGGCAGGCTGATCTCACATGCATGGGTTCTTGGAACTGCATGGGTTTTCTTTGTTCCTTTCAGGTTGGCCATGGTACTCGGGTGCTAAATGAATCTATTATTGTGGAGTGGACAGTCCCCAAACAGCTTGAGGTGAAGTACATTGGCTTTTCCACAGGCTGGGGGTCAATGGGAGAGTTTAAAATTTGGAGAAAAGAAGAGACTGATGAAAATCACAATGAAGCGTTTACTCTTGGAGTTCCCCACAACATAATTCCAGGATCAGAAAGAGCTACGGCTTCAATAATAGGTATCAATTATAAGGAGGTATCAATAGGTATTAGTTATCAAATATGAGGAGATACTTCCAGCTGTTATTTGCTTCTGACCAGTATTTGAGTAATATGGACCAGATAAAATAGTCATAGGCAGTTACAAAGATACATACCACTTAATTCTAGGACAGAGAATTTTTTGTCTCAGTCACTTGTTTGAACCCCATCTGAGTTGATAGTGACTTAAAGTTGATACTGTCTGAGGCATCTTCAGAGGCCCTGTCTGTTAAGAGGCAGCATTTCATAGAATGCATAGTATGCATTTCATAATCACCATAATCACAAATTGTACTAACTGCCTCCTAAACTGGTAGTCTAAACTGAATACTCACAGATAATCAAAATCTGAAATGTGAAATTTCTTCTTTATTCCAGCAAGAACTTGAAGGGCTAAGACTGAAAATTTGAAGGATTTCCAATATTCTGCTACGGTTTATTTAAGCTGACTATGTGTAGCTAATAGAAACTAGTTTAGTCAGGTGGGTTTTAATCATAAGACATCAAAAAGAGGTAAAGCAGAATTCCTTGATACTGAACGTGTCACCTCCTTTTTCAAACAGGAGATGTGATGGGTCCTACACTAAACAACTTGGACAATCTTTTGCGATTGCCATTTGGATGTGGAGAGCAGAACATGATCCATTTTGCTCCCAATGTTTTTGTCCTGAAATATCTGCAGAAAACCAAGCAACTCAGCCAGGAGGTGGAGAGTGAAGCTACCGATTATCTTGTTCAAGGTATCTCACTGAAAATACAGTTTATAGAAAGAGAAAAGGCTTGTAAGTTAGAAGAGTTTTACTGGTATTATCCTTTCTAATCAAGAGGATCCCAAGTGATAAGGATTCATCATGTCTTTAGTGTAATCTCACAGGTGAACAGATTTTGATGGCAAGATGTTTTCCCTTGATGATGTGTAGCCTACGTTTCCCTTTGATAACTCCTAGTTTACATAGTTATTGATTTATTGCTTTCTTAAGTAGCTTATTTCTCTGTGTTTACAAATTTCAGAAAGTCATGTAAAATTAAATTTAGTCAAGATCTATGTGTTTAGTTCTTTTATCCATATTCCTAAATTGTCTGTCCAGTCCTTGGATTGTTCACATTACTCTTCTCTGAACTTTCTCCAGTTTATCAGTATCTTCTCAGGAACAGTATATGCAGAATCAAAAGTTAGTATCCAAAGTAGTTATCCAAGAACCATGTAAAGAAAGCGCCTTTTTTTTTTTCCCCCTCCCTGACCTTTCAGTGCCTTGTCCTATCTCTCTGAACAGCTCAAAGCAATCTATCTTTTTATGCACTGTTTTTCTTAACATTCAGTTGGGAAGAGTCATGCACAAAATAGTTTATAATTAAATGCAATTCTCAGGACAAGTAAGAATTCGGCAATCATTAATAAAAACAAGAATGACCCAGAGGGACATAGCTGTCTTGTATGTGAGTCAGACAATAGTCATGTCATGAAATCAGAGGTGACAGGGTTAGGTGGTTCTCCTCTGAAAATGTAAATATAAAATGTAATATATTCCTTGTATTCAGCAGCAAAAGCCCAGTGCTGCTTCCTTTGCCTGGTCACAGTTGTTTCACTTGTAATTTGCTATGCTTGCTGATAGCACTGAGAAAAAGGGAATTTTCTAATAGTCCGGGTTAGTTTTTCCTTTTCAGTATCATTTGGTTTTGTTTCTTTTTATGAATCTGCAAACCTTCCAGGATTTTGACTCCAAACTCTGCCTGTTTATTAACACTTAAGAAGAAATCCTCAAGAGTTTTAAATCTTTCTGTGTTTATTGGAGCCCTGCCAAGTATAAGGTTCAGATGGAAAAGTCTGTTTGTTCAATCTAGAAGGCTTTTGTGACTTACCAAACCAGAAAACTTTATTTCATCACTTAGCCATCCATCGTAGAACGTGCTGATACCCAACAATTCCCACATTTTCCCTAATCTTTAGAAGTGGCTTGAGCTGAGCTGATCAGTATTTTTTCTACTTTCCTATAATGCAGTTCTAAATAGGTGAACAGGTGAAAACCTTTCCAGTGCGTCTAAGCATCTAGAAGGGGTGTCTAGAAAATAGAAGGACAAGATTTCAGAAGAGCAAGCAGGACACAGAGCCTGTGGCATGACAAAACTAGCAAGCACAGAATAAGAACAACGGAGAATCAGTCAACCCCAATGAACATTAGAATAACAGAATAGAGAGAACTGTAAGACTGGTATAAAATATTGACTAATACCTATTTGCCCATCTAACATGCTGCAAGTGAATGTTTAGGAGCAATTAAAGGATGAACGGCTCTGCTTCAGTAGTAAATTGTCAGAGGCCTGTGTAGAAAAAAGCAGACTAATTTAATGCAACAGCTCTTGTTTGAAAAGAAGAATACCATTGCTTGTGCTTGCTGTCACATGCTTGTATATATCTCACAATCCCCAGTCAAAGACTTTTTCACTGCAGGAGCATCATTAATCTATAGGGTTTTGTTTCTCTCTCTGCCCATTCCTCAGACTGTTCTACCTGCATTCCCTATGAGCATCGAAAGGCTACAGAGCGACAGGAGAAAGTGTAGCAGTCATGGGCAGCCATTACTGAGAGATTGTGGAGCTGCCCATATCTAGAGAGGTCAACAAAGAAACCTGGTCCCTGGAAATGAAAAAGTAATTCATTCCCATAAAAATGTCATGCAGTGTGGAACTAAAAAGTCTATTTATGGGTCAGAGGATTAATCAGGCACTAAATGTCTCTCTGACCCAAAGCCTCTTGCACATGTTTGACATATCTCCATGCAAGAAATGTCCATTCTAACAGGTTTGATTCCAAGGGGCTTTTAAGAGATTTATCAAAATGTGTACTGTGTATTCCTCAATGTAGAGACTTGGCCTGCTTTGTTAGCATGTGCAGTTTGTGATTATAAGGTTTGAGAAGCAAATTGTTCTCCTGATAGGAACAGCGTTTTGACTGTCTCTATTTTCACTCTCAGAAGACATTCAGGTAGAAAGTTCTTCAACTTAATTATTATCTAAAATAGGCCTTATGTAAGCCAGAGCCAGTGTCTAGGAAGTGTTCACATACATTAAGATCACACATCAACCATCACATCTCAGAAGTAGTTGAAGTAAGATACAGCTGACAAGGTATATGTGTATATGCTAAGGGCTCCTAAATAAGTAAGGGCACAAGAAGGCAGCATGATTTTTGCCAATATCTTTCTCTGTTAAACATCTTCCCCTCCTTTGGGATTTTGTCACTAAACAGTCAGCTGTTACTGTTGTATTATATTAAGTTCTCCCAAGCAGTAGCTTTGGAGAAAAATCTGAATCCTGTGATATCATTCAAGGAAATAGCTCCTCAGCTGCACAGTACTTTCAGTAAATAGAAGTAGATGGCTGTATGCTTAAGTAAAAATCTTTTTTTTAATATTGCACCTTGCTAAGGGCTATCAAATTTTAAATGTTTCTAGTGGCCAAAATGCAGGAGTTGATCTTTAATATAAAGTGTTTCAGGAACTTAACTTTCTAATCATTTTTTGGATAGATGTGCTGCTCAGTAAGAGGCTAACAGCTGGAGAAATGATGTTTCTTTCATTTGTCTTTGGGAGGTATATGTAGACTTAAAGATGCTAGCCCAAAAGGATTTCTGAATAAGCTCTAGCATATGTACACAGAGCTGGCTGTATCACACACAGCAAAATAAGAGGTTGCCTTGGGCAGCAGAATCCCTTACACTAGTGCCAGATGTTCTCAGTCTTCATTCACTTTAAATACTTGTTTTTCTCTGTGTGAGGATTTTGGACTCCCACAATTCTTTTGTGACTTCCAGGCTACCAGCGCCAGCTGACCTACAAGAGACAAGATGGTTCATACAGTGCTTTTGGCGAGAGGGATTCCTCCGGGAGTATGTGGTGAGTTGCTATTTAAAACAGAGTTAGAAAATTCAGTGTTTGCTAAATGGGAAAAATACACAATGGGCAGGGAAAGAAGAGTAATTTTCCAGGCTCCATCATGGTATCGTGCACAGTGGAGAATAGAAATAATCCTCAGTGACTATAGGCCTACTGTTTCAATGCTGCTGAGTGTCCAGACTTGGGGGCAGTTGAGATAGTCACTTCCACTAACATGTCCAGGCTTTAGGCACAGAAGCTAGAGTATAGGGCATACTTGGTCTACTGGAATTGCAATAGCAATGTATGGGACACTTAAAGCACTTAATTCCATTAGAGAGTGGAACTTCACCTGCACGTCTACTGAGAAGCATGCTGTTTCTAGATATGAAAAGACTTGTCCTGCTAGGGTAGGAGAAGTATTTCTCCCAAATGCCTTATATCCCTCATGGATGAAATGGAATGGTATGGATTTATGCCCTGAGAATCTGAAGTGCAGGACCTTTCAGAGTAAAACGGTTTGAGAAGCAGAAATTAAGGAATTGAGAGATCAGCTCATCTCACTAATGTCCTCCTTAAGAAATCACAGCCTTCAAGGTTGCATGTTACATCACATTAGTGTGGTAGTTGACTATGGTGTCTCAGACCTAGTAGATTCTTGTCTTCATTCGTTTGCTTATGCTGTCATTTGGCTTCTCCATCTGCTCTGTATTTTCCTTTAGAATGATTTTCTTCATGAACTCATCTGAGGGAAAGTACCACTTCTATGATGCTGCCTCTTTTTTTAAGACAGTAAACTTTTATCTCAGATCTGGCATCTCCCAGTCCCTAGATGTAAAATATGGTGACACAGAATTACTTAACACTTGAAAAATCCCCTGCCAGGCAGCATGCCTCCTACCCTCCCATTCCTCGGGGGCTTGTAAAATGAATGACTCAGTCTCCCAAAGCTGGCCAGAGTTCACACTTGTTGCATGTCAGAGGTTTAGAATTCCAAAAACACTTCTGTTGCTTTCTTAAGTCCTAATTCTGTATAAAGTCTAATACAGCCTCAGACTTTAGCAGTGGGTCTGGATTTCTTTTTTTTATATGTATTATATGAGAGTAACGAAATCTGAAAACTTACTTCTCTCTCTTCTTGGCATATACCTCCATATTTATAAGCATATTGGCTCTTAATTTAAAACCTTTAAGTTGGGCGGCAGCTGGCCACCTGTAAAAGGGAATTGAATTTCAGAATGTGTCGTAACTAAGGCAGCTATCTCTTTTGGTTATGAATTTCAGTTTAATTTACTGCCCCTTAATTCTGCTCTTATCCAGAAGATTGATTCAGTGACTTTATGTACCATTCAGTATTTGAAAATTATTTAGTCCTTCCCCAAGGAGATTTTTAAAATTTGTGCTTTCTAAAAGTGTTTTTTTCCCTTGACTGATATGTTATCCTGAAATTGTTTTCTCAATAGAGCTGATAAATTTGTATTTTTAGGCTAACAGCTTTTGTCCTCAAGTCCTTTGCACAGTCTCGTGGGTTTATTTTCATTGACCCAAAAGAACTAACAGCTGCAAAAGACTGGATCATCCAGCATCAGAAAGAAGATGGTTCTTTTCCAGCTATGGGCAGGATACTAAATAAGGACATTCAGGTAAAAACTATACAGACTTAAAACTGCAACTGATGCATTTTTAAAGATTTTAGTGAAGTAGGAAGTGATGTAGTTTCCTTAAAGCCAATATGAATATTGTGTTTGAAAGGCTGGGATAATATAGGAAAGAGACTAACCAGGAGAATTTCAGTAAAACAGTGTATCAGAGCATATCTGTGCTGTCCCATGAGACTAGAGAGCAAGAAGTCAAGTCTTTCAAAGCACTTCAGTCATGCTCAGAGTACGGAGATGTGTGCATTGAGTATGTTCTCAGGCCATTACCAGGGAAGGAAGCTACAATGAGGGACTGGGTTTCTAAATTTCATACCCCTTGTGTGCAAAGGAAAAGAAGCACTGTGGTGCCACAGCTTCTACTATGGTTGCAACGTATTCCTTGCTTTGCTTTTAGAGTCTTTTTATCCAGTGCCCTGTTCTCCAGTTTTCATCTAGTGGTTTTATGTTTGTTGCCCTCCAGGGTGGAATCCATAGTAAGATCTCCCTGACAGCTTATGTGGTTGCAGCTCTTTTGGAAACGGGCATAACTTCTGAGGTAACAGAAACCTTGTTAAAATAGCTCTTGCACTCTACAAGTTCGAAAAATTCTCCTTTTTCTTTTTTCTTTAAATTTGATTTTACTACTGTTCACTTTCAGAGGTGCTGTGCTCAGTAGAATGGTAGCACCTGGGTCACTGTGGCTGTTTCAAAGCCTTGTGACACTTCCAGAGTAAGGAATCTGTTCTGAAGTTGTTCAAGGTGATTCCTCCGTCCTCCAACTGTCAGCTCAAAGTTTATACTGCAGGAGCAAAACTTTTCCCTACAATTCCTGCCTGTCCCCCGCCCAGACTGCAAATAACATTGTTTCTGTCTTGTAATTTCAAGGTGTAATTGCAGCCTATGCAGATAAAGGTTGCTTGCCTAGATATACTCAACATAATTTTAACTAGCTAGCTTAGCACTGATAGTTTGACCGGGACAGCATAGGCTTCAACCACGTGAATACTTAGAGGGATTCAGAAAACTTTTGCAGTCTTGCCTTTGCTACAGTGGCCAAACTGCTACTGCTATTAGATTACAGTGTTTTTGGAGAGCTGTACTCCTGTGATGTGCTGGACTAGAGACTCTGGACAAAAATGTTGGCCTTTTCTGTAATGAGAGAGAATAGGAACACTCAGGAAAAATTAGCTACATGGGAGTGTGTAATTGCACTGCGTAATTTTTGAAGTAGATAAAAGAAAGATCTTTTCCAGTACAACTGGCTTTTTAGAGGTTCCTTTCTAAAACCCGGGGTAAAGACAATGTTACTTTCCTCTGCATTTTTGCCCAGTTGCAAATTCAGTAGAATGAAGAATCTCAGATAACATCATAGTTGAACATTCCCACTCACCATGGTTAGGAAAATCTCCGCTTGGAGATGCATTGACTTGTCCATGAATACAGTTCTCCATTTGTTCAACAGCCAGGGAAAAGAGCGGTGATAGGTGAGTAGGTCTGCACAGGCAGAACTGGGAGAAGAAAACAGGAGGTGTACTGGGTTGTACAGCAGGGCCTGGTGATTTGTATTCAGAAAAAAAGTACAGCCCATTCAGGCAAAACCCAGTAAGTTTATGGGGACTTTGAAACAACCAGTGCAAACAGCAGTATCTACTCAGAAACCCTTTGATAAGCTTAGCACTTTTGATGGCCTCTCTGCAGAGCTCATAGAGTGAGACTGGGCTGCCACTGCATGCAGACCCCCCTCCCCCCCCAGTTCTTGTGGGAGTAGAGGACATTCAACCCTATTAAAAACCAGTTCCTCAAGTGATAGCAGAGGAACTTGCTGCCTCCCTGTCAGCAGTGTCCCCCTCTCGGAATGATGTGATGCTCTCTCTGGGCTGCTGTGAGTCAAGACAAACCTAGAGTTTTTATTTGCTGGAAGTGCAGTTTATGTGGATCTAATGGTTTTCCTAGAGGAGATTTGCAAGTGTAACTAATGATCTTAGCTAGGAAATGAGGAAGGGGAAGGTTAGTGCCACAGGGAAATCAAAGGAAACCAAATTACATCAAGTCCAATTAAATTGTTTCTATAAATTATCAGAGCCACGTTCCTGCATGGTGAGGTCATCGAGGGAGTTAATAAAACATGTTTGCTGGCTGCAGGGACCCCTGGGAACCTTGGCCTTTATTATCCTCTGGCGTCTGCTAGACGCTCCAGAGTGTCAGGAACACAATCAAACATGCAGAGCTCACTTCTGCTCCGTTCATCTGCTGCCTTGCAGGGGCATGAAACTTCTTCAGCTTTAGGGGGACGAAATGTGTCTCAACATTAGTCTAAGTGATTTCTGCTATGCTACTGGTTCCTGTTTTTAAATTCTTGATGCATGCTTTTTCTTAGGGAAAGGGAAGAGTGGGTTTTGTTCTGCACAGAGCAAAATTCTTTCCTAGTTTTCTTAATGGACACAAAATCATGAGAAGTATAGTGATTCTAACTCTTGAGGTACAGAGGCTAGTAATATGTCTGGGCTCTTTCCCCTAAATATAGGAAGAAAGAACAGCTGTTGCCAAAGCAAAACACTTCTTAGAGTCCAACTTATATTCGGCAGAGGATCCCTACACTACCGCCTTGATTGCATATGCCCTGACACTGCTGCACAGTCCCTCCGCCGCTGTGACACTGCGGAAGATGAACAGCATGGCTATTACACAAGGTACTGTGCACCTGGAGCCAATCTGGCAAGTCCCTAAACTGGCCACCCTCTTATAGGAACAAGCAAATAGCCCTTGCAGCTTGAGCGATGTGTTTGAGTTACTGGAGAGGATAGCACCTGTGAGATGAGGACTTCCTCATAACAGAATCCAACCTTGTAGGGCAGCAGTTTTCCTGATTCTCAGGAGAGAAGGCTGAGTACCTTAGTTTTACGGATGCAGCTCATGCTGAAGAAATGTGAGTGCACCAGAGGCTTTGCAGTGACTTTCCTGTCAGTATGACAGAGTCTGCTTAGTAACACAGGTCAGATACCCTGACAGTGTCTTTTAATCCAAAATCCAGGAACTACGTCACTTGTCACGTCTTTGTAATCGTGCATGGAGTCTGCATCCCCTGCCCAGAGGATACCGGTCTAAATGGAGAGAGAGTGCAGCTCAGGGCATGACTCTCTCCTTAGAGTTAATACAGTAGTGAAATTTGATTCTCCCCATACACAGAGGCTGAGCCACAGGCCTGCGGTAGTATCATACATATCCCATTGTCCTGTTGTTCTAGATGGCTTTACACACTGGAGCTTGACGGGAACTCTAGTTACTGATGAAGATACCTTCATGGGATTTAACGATGGTCTCTCTCAATCAGGTACCGGTATTGCAAAGACAGAGATAAAGGAATGGGCTGCAACAGCAGGCCAGTGACTGCATGCATTCTAGTGCGCGTTGTTTATATAATACACCTTAAAGTTTCTCTCACTTTTTTCAACTTGCTAGCATTTTGGGAGGGATACAAGATTTTGGTCCACAAAGGAAGTTTATTTTACCACAGCATTTCAAAAATGGTAGGCAGTCAGGGTGGGGTACAGATGAAGGGCCACCAGAAATGAGAGCTGATAGGAGACAGGTAAGTTGATGTTGAAAGAGCTGGTAAATCCAAATGAGAGACAGAGCTAGGTGTGGTCCAGGCAGGACTGGCTTGTTAGCTCCAGCTATCTAACCATTTCTCACTCCAGTTTTGTAAAGACACTGAATGATATAGAGGAGTGTGAGCCATATGGGATTCCATTAGAGAAGAATCATTTGAAATGGAAAACTGAGGAAGTTAGATGTGCTTAATTTTACAGTAACAGCTGTTTGGCCTTGGATTTCCAAGTGGACCTAGGAATTATGTATCCAGCTTCTGTTGAGAGTCACTAGTAGTTCAACACTGTTTGCCTAGACTTTACATGTCAGAGCCATAATAATAATAAATAGTACTATAATTTTAAAGTCACTTAAAACCGTTGTGCCTTCTAGTCAGATATAAGTGCACACATGTTCAGGAAGGAGCTAATTGGATTTTGTATGAAAATCTCTAGGACAGGAATACAGTATTGGCAGCAGAGAGTAGAATTGGAGTGGGAAAGAAATTACATATGGGATAAAGTCAAGCAGAAAGAAGGCTGTCTGTTATGTGAAGATAAAAATTTGTGTTGGAAGCGGAAATAATTTTGAAAGATGATGCATCTTGGGTGCACACAATTTTTAACTTCATTTTTATCTTCCTGTGTTTACTTCTACAGATTCTAACTTTTTTTTTCAGTTAATGAATATTCAAAGTAGTATAGCTGGTAGTCTGATTTCACCCTCCCCCTCCCCCCCACTTTTTTCCCCCCCGTCTTTCAGTTGTTTCTGCAGAAGTGGAAATGACATCTTATGCTCTTCTGACATACACACTCCTAGGAGATGTGGCCTCTGCACTCCCAGTGGTTAAATGGCTTTCACAGCAGAGAAACGCACTTGGAGGATTCTCATCTACTCAGGTGGGCCACCTCCAAAAAAGGTAGCTTCAGTGCATATATAGTGCCTGTAGAAATCAATTGACTGGTTAATGTAGAGTCTACATTAGACTCTATCTAATGTCTGGAGTCTAGAAGCTGCGTCCTGGGAAGAGGAAAAACTTTTCAGTGTTCTTTACTACTTCCTGCTGGGATTGATAGTTTGAAGGGAACCTAGAATCTGCCCTTACAGAGATGCCTTTGGAAGGGGTGATGGCAGAAGGGGAAAAAAAAAGAGATTTCTTTTGCTATATGAGTTAATAAGGACTTTTCTGCTACCAGAAGCTGATAACTGTACAGCACAGTACTTGTTAGTAAGTTTACTCCTGTGTTCTTTGCTATTCTGATCCCTCCCTCTTCTCATCCCTAGGACACATGCGTAGCCCTGCAGGCTCTGGCTGAATATGCTATCCTTTCTTATGTTGGAGGAGTCAACCTTACCATTTCCTTGGCTTCTACTAATCTAGACTACCAGGAGACATTTGAGCTTAACAAGATGAATAAAAAAGTTCTCCAGACTGCAGTGGTAGGTGGCTTTGTGTTAATGTAGCCAAATTCCCAGTGATCTGTCTGAGCTGGGTTCTAAATGGTAACTCAGGTAAGTTCAGTAATGGCAAAAGCATGGGTTAGACACTGAGACCTTGGGACCTTTTGGGGACTCTCGGCTATGTTCTGATGCAGAAGAGGCAGCAAACACTCAAAGTTGAGGGCATTTTTCATCATAATCAATGCCCAATATTTGTTTTGCCCTGTTGCGAGCTTCTACCATTGTTAAATGCAGGTGCTGAAAAGAAGGTGCCATATTGACTTCACTTGTACAATCTTGTTTATAGCTGGAAAGATCTTTCACACACAATAAAGCTAAAATTGGTGTTCATTTCCATTCTGAATGTCATGTCTTTTCTGTGTCTTAACTGTGAATTCTCCCCAGATCCCCAGTATTCCGACGGGGCTGTTTGTGAGTGCCAAAGGTGAAGGCTGCTGTCTCATGCAGGTAAAGTTGCCGTGGGGCTGGAGAAAGTGTGTGAGCAGGTGATCTCCGAACTGACACAGTCTGTTTGCTGTTTTCTAATCCCAGCTTGCTATGAGGAAGGAGTTGCACTTTGAATTTCTCTCAAAGTAATTATCATATAATGAGGTGTTGCTTTAATCCGTAGAAGTAGATGTGGTTGTACCAGGGTGAATTTGATCTGGTACAACTTCATCTGTATATAACTATCCTGTAAAGCCTTTATTAGCTTTGTGCCTGCCCTTACCTCTCTCTGAAGAGATTTGGTGTCCGTGCTGGTCTGTGAGGAACACTTGCAGACACTACAGAAGATTGGGCACCAAAGAACAGCTCTAATCTGTTTTGGTTTATTTTTCCCTTTTCTGCTGCAGATCGATGTCACTTACAATGTGCCTGATCCTATTGCCAAACCAGCTTTTCAGCTCCTGGTTAACCTGAAGGAACCAAAGTCAGAGCAGCATCTTCAAGCTCCAAATCTCCTGCGGTCTGTCTCTCCAGATGAAAATCGCTCTGAAGCCTTGCACAGAGAGAGGACACTGGTGGATGATGATGACCCAGCTTCGGATCAGGACCATCAGGAATACAAAGTCATACTGGAGACATGCACAAGGTACATGCATCCCATCCCACCTGTTTCTCAGAGAACTGTGTTCAGTTTTGGATACCAAAACCTAATGAAAGATGCTGGTTGCAATGGTATCAATTTGGAATCTAGCTTTATGATAATGGTACAATATGTGTGGATATTTGTTAACAAGTTCTCTAAAGCCGATTGCTTATCTGCTTATAAAGAAATGTACAAAATAATTTTTAAAGATGCCTGGCATGATACTAAAGATGCACAAGTTTCATTCCTAGCTCTCAAAGTACTTTGCAAAAACATCACCAGTTTTTTCCCCATTTTACAGATTGGGAAACTGAAGGTATTAAGAGAAAATAGCTTGTCTGTAGACAGACAGAAATCAGCAAGAATAGATTCTGCCTGTATTCAGTCCACTTACATATCTTTTGCTTAAACATGGCAGTACTGCTGTAGATATCAGGAGCTGATGATCTCGTTACAAATGCTTTGATTTTTAAGGAAGTTATTGAAAAGTTGGCTTGAGAGAAGGAAACCCGCAACTAGAGTAAATAAGGAGGGCTTACAGCCATTCTGCTTTTCTGTGATGAGCATAACAGGTGCTGGGGCTACAGCATCACTTAACTCAAACAACAGAAGTCAAGTGAACAGCTCAGATGTAATTCATGGAGACAGAAAATTTTTGCTCCCCTATCTGTTTCTGTCTCCTTC
Organism: Apteryx mantelli; assembly: GCF_036417845.1. NCBI lineage: Eukaryota > Metazoa > Chordata > Aves > Apterygiformes > Apterygidae > Apteryx > Apteryx mantelli. The sequence continues at coordinate 2,634,343 of NC_090007.1, forward strand.
CTTCCTGAGGAGGCAAAACCATACAGCGAATACAGTCCTGAAAACAGCTGCAGTGGCTCCAGGCAAAGATGAAATCTTGTTATCTCTGTCAACACACTTGTCCCTTGCTCACGTGGCCATATTGCTGGCAGCTGCATTGTCTCTGAGTGCCACCAGCCTGTGAAATCCATTTTTCAGGCTAGCTGAATTCCTCCCTCCAGCAACAACAGCCAGTGACAAAGCAGCTCAAAACTTACGGCTCCTCAAACACATCATCCAAAAGTTTGCTAGGGTCTGTCTAGCTGTACACAGCACAACAGCACTTCCTCAGCTGCCTCTCTCCCTGCCCCAGCACTGCAGGCTGTATTGGGGAGGCAGGCTTATGAAGTCTTGTCAGGCCCTTGAAGATGCCTCTAACTAAGGAGGCTGCCCTGCATCAACACAACCTTTCTGTTGTTATTTCTGAAACTTCTGCCATGGGAATTGCTGGAGCAAAGACAGAAATTCGAGAGTAAGCCCAGTCCAAGAAGACTGATTGCTTGGAAGGGAAGCAAAAGCAAATGAAATCTTCCCTTGCCTCTGCTTCTTCCTGTAACGATGCTCTTTAACTCCTTTGACATCTTATTCAGGCAGTTTGAATAGAAGGGTGCATCTAAGGATCGCAAAGGAAACACTGAGCAAGGGGTGTTGTTCATAATGTAATTATTGTTTTAGAGAGTTGTCATGCTCAGGGGAGTCCTTGGGGCATTTTCCTTTAAAGAGGAGTAAGAAAGAATACAGTATGGGGGAGAGAGGGCTGTGATACAACAGATAATGGAAAAATGCAGGCAAAGTGCGATGCATGGAGTTAGCTCAGGACCAGCGAGGCTTATTGGCTCTGGGATAGTGTTAGCCCTGAACTAGCTTGCACGGAGCCGACTGGATCTATCCACAGTGCATTCCCTGCCATTGTGGGCTTCTGAGCTGGGGTGCAGCATTAGATCCAGGCTGGCTCTGTGCAGTGCTTCAGCAAACAAACCTGCCCTGGCTGCGGAGGTTTCCTTACAGAGATCTCCAAGTTGTCCTGTAGGATCCGGTCCAGGTCTGACAAGCTTGGAAGCTGTGTGCCATGTTTTCTCAATGCTGTGCCTGAACTAATAAGCCCTCCTGGGCCCAAGCTCATCGTCTTTGTATCTGTGGTGCAGCTAATTAGCAAACAGGTAAGCTGCCAAGGAAGGATAGTTGAGAGCTGACTATATGTGAGAAGAGAGAACCTTGTTCGGGAATTAGGAGGAGCTTCCTTGTTGCAATGTCATCTCTTCTGCCATGCTGCAAGAAATTGAAATCTTTTGCAATGGCCCAAATAAGCTTTCTTTCCACCACCACCCCGTATTTTTCTGTCCACACTTCAGCAGTAACAACTCTGGATTTCATTGGTTTTTTTGGAGTCTTCATTGATGCTATAGAGGATGATATGGACAGTGAATTCTTTAACTAGTAACTAGAGAGTGAGGTTGCTCACTCATTAGCAAAGACACTTCTCCGTGTCAATTAGATGCTGGAGGGAAATGGATATTTACAACACACAAGTCTTTATTGACTCTACCTGGTATTGGCAAGGCACCTTTCCTCTTACACTGCAACCCATTTACAGCCTTCATTTAGGAAAGAACAGAAATATATCCTCCTCAAAGGGGCTCTTCGCCTTTATTAAGGTACACTTTCTTAGCGATGAATCCAAAAATGAGGCAAGCAACCCCATAGGACACTGCATATTTTCTTCTGCTTTTCTGCCTCTGGTTGCCTGGATGTCTCCTAGATCTCTCTCCTCTGCGAGCTGTGCTTAGTTTTTGTTGAATAAAAGCAGAAGAGAGGAACCAAATAGATTACGGCTTTCAACAAATTCTTTAAAGAAGACTAGATCCTTTGTATTATTTTTTTTCTCTGAAACTTCTGTTTCAGTTGTGCTCCATCCTGAGTTGTCTCATGTACCATCTGTTATCTTGGGTTGTAAGTTTATTCTCATCCTTTCTCTCTCTTTTTGTTCTCATTGGAAGATGGCTGCACTCTGGATCCTCTAACATGGCAGTCTTGGAAGTGCCCTTGTTCTCAGGGTTTCGTGCAGATATTGAGAGCCTAGAGCAGGTAAGATGTTGCAATGAGAGTGCAAGGCATGATCTTCAGCTGGGACCTGGCTCTCTAATTGGCAAGGATTCCCTTTGGGAAGCAGTAGGAAGTAAATGCCGTTGTTTGTTAGAGCACTGTCTGAAAAGATGCAATTAAAACTGGGGGGGCTGGAGATTTCACTTGTCAAAAAAATGTTTATTTGAAATGAGTAAACAGATGTTCTGAGTAAGATTAACAAATTTACCTGACATAGCCAAATAAAGGTTTATTACTGAGCACAGCCCATGGTAATTAAATGAGACCCATTTGGAAATGCTGAAGTGAAAATGTGCTCTAACAGGAGCTGTTTATGGCTTCTTAGTAGGCTGTGTTATCTCCAACATCTGGATTCCATTTCTTTGGAGGCTCTGTGTCTTGGAATTTTTTGCTCCCCCCCCCCCCCCCCCCCCCTTTCTGGGAGAACATCATGTTTATTGCAAGCCAAACTGAGGTGGACAGAATGTGCCTCTTACCCAGGCAGCCCTCTAGGGGAGATGTACAGTAATCTTTAGCTTTGCTTTAGATTTTGTCGAAGCATTACAGGGTATTCACTTTTTTGTTTGTTTAATGCTGCTACAGTTCTTAATGATGGTGCAACTGAAGAAGTGTAAAAAGGAACTAAATTCGATCCTTGAGAACTGATAAAGAGCTAAATAGGATTTTGTTTCCAAAAGACCTCTTCCTTTAATAACCTTATCTTCACTGTGCAAGAAAAAAAGGGAATTTAAAGTAGAATCATAGTGTAGAACAGGCAGTTTAATTTGACATTGCAGTTCAGAGAAAAAGTGCGCGTTGCTTTGACTTCTCAAGGATTTTACTTGATTTGGCTAATTTATGTTTTAAACATAATTGCATTTTCTTGGTGAAAATGAGACCAATATGAGCCCCTCTTCAGGGGCTTACAATCCATGTCAAAATCTGCTGTCAGATAGTTCTCATAGGGCTCTCAGTGAAGCCCGAGAAACTTGCACATCAGTCTCTGAGAATAAAATTAGTATTCAGTATTAGGGAGATGTGTTTGATTACTTTTGTACAGAGATGTGTGTTGGTCAGATATGAAATTATTCCTATAAAGGGAAATATCAAAGTTATTTTAAATCTGTTTGCAATATATATATCTAGAATTCTTTGATTATTTCAAATGCATGTGTGTAAAATATAGCAATTTTTATTTGCCTGTTGATTTTTGAGTCTGTTATTCTCTCTCATATGCAACAAACTGTGCCACAGACAGAATATGGCTATTCAGATCAGGCAAGACTTGCTGGTAGGAGGTCTCCAATATCTCTGTAGTAAGAGAAAGAAGGAAATTAGATGAGGGTCTTGTCATGGTTCTGGTTTGTATTTTATCTCCTTCTGCTGAAGTGCCAGAGTGACAGTTGTTTGTACTGCTTTAGAGTAAGTTCTTTTTCACAGTAATTTATGCAAGTAATAGCAGGGAAAAAAAGGATGGAAACCTGGCTTAGGACCAGAGATCTCAAAATGGGACAGGCGCAGAAGGACAGGTTATCTTTATGGTGTTAAACCCATGAAATGCATTATCAGGAGAGGAAAAGGAGGAGTAAGGTTAGGGAAAGAGTTGAAGCAAAGAGTGTAAAGGGGTTTTGATTACATAACAGAAAAATTGTTAGGTTAAGTAACTATTCCCTGTGCTCCTTATTTTTCCTAAAATGAGCTAACAAAAAATTAGAGAAATAAACTCCTGTTGTCCAGCCTGTTCTGCGTGAATAGCCCCTTTACTGGTTTCAGCAGGGCACAGAGTAAGAGTTTCTAGGCTGGGAGTCTGAGAAGGCCTCTGATGCTGATGTTTCTAAAGGGACTGCACAGATGCTCTGTCATTTCAGTTCTTAAACTTTCTATTTTTTTTTCTTTTTGCCAAGGCAGCTGTGCTGTGGTATGAGACTTGTTTACATGGTTGGGCCAGCCAGGTATCCCGGAAAAGGACTTGTAAAGCAAACAGGCTTATTTTGTATTAAGTTATTACTACAAGACAGCCTCGTGCAACAATCTGCTCCTGCGCAGTGTCTGATGCTTTGCACTAACACTGCAGACAACTGTGATGTACAGTTAACATCAGGATATACACTGCACAAGGGAACTCTAATTCTGGTTCTGCAATGAACTAACTGTGTAATCTTTTCAAATCGCTTCTGTTTGCGGTACCTCTGTTCTCCTTCCTGTGTGTTGCAGAAGCCTTGGGCTCTGTGACCAGCCTGCCTTTGAAGTTTGGTTTCCCATGGTGGCTTCAGAGGTTCTTGTATCGTGTTCGACACCATCTCGCAGGGCCTGAGCACTGCTGGTTTCCTGACCGGGTGCTGGTCAGCACTCTTGAGTCAGAACGAAACAGCAAACATTGAAACTAAAGCAGAGAAACAGGGAAACTTACCCACACTGCTTTATAAGATAAATGCATCAATGTCTGGGGAGCATCGTATGCCAGCTTCATGCCCCTCCTGTGTTCTGTCACATCCCCTGGCCTGGCCCGGGTGGAAGCACTCGGCAAGTAAAGCAAGCCGCCCTGCTACTGCAGGAGAGGGGTTATTTTCTCGCAGCTGAATGAGCTCTCCAGCACGTTAGGCACAAACAGGCTTTCTCTAGCATTGAGCAGATGAGTCTGTTGTGCTTTTCCCTTGTGGCGCCTTCCCACCTCTCTGAATCTCATCTTCCTGCCTCTATGGATAGAGAGGCAATGAAGAGTCCCAGTGCAGCCTGAGCTGGGGAGGAGAGGACAAATCTCATTAGGGCACAGATTAACAGGTGCTTTGGTTTCCTTTCTCCCATATGGGAGAAGGAGGGAAGGAGCTGGTCTTCCTCCTTTCTTACTTGGGAGGCTGAGCTCCTGCAGCATACAGCTGAGGCAGAGTTAAGTCCTTGCAAATCCCAGGAGGATGTCGCGTACTTCATACATTGCATACTTAAATGCGAGTCAGATACCAAAGAGCTGGTTCAAAAACGACCAGTCTGAAAGTTCTTTGGACAAAAGACTCTGTAGTTAGTGCCTTGATTTGAAGAAAAGAGTCAGTGCTGAGCAGGCCATTTCCATAGCCACAACTGAATTATTTCCTTTGGGCAGTAGAAGATTTTGCTAAATTGGGAAGGATATTGCATCTTCAAGGGGGAATGTTCCCCTTGAAGAGCTGAATTCCATCTTTCCTTTTGCAGACATCCTTTCCATTTCTAAAAATGAAAGGTAGGGACAAAGCTCAAACGTACAGGTAGACAGTGAAGACGCAGATATAACCCCTGTAATTTATTCATGGCTACCAAATGTGTATACAAATCAAGCTCTCAAAAAGGAAGTTCTTCCACTGAAGGCAGGGCGCCAGTTTTGTCTTGTATTTTGGACACCTTGCTCTGCAGAGGCAAGCCCTGTCATTCCTGGGGTTTTTTTGTTTTTTGTTACACTAGCCTTTTCCCTCCCCTCCTGGTGAGGAGCGGCAGGGCTGTAAATCAGGTTTCCTTGTTTGTTGTTTGCCCTCACAAGGGAGCAGTGTGCACGGAGCGGACCCGCGTGCAGCTCAGGGCGGCGATGGTTAATGAACAGTCCCTTGCACAGGGATGGCAGCCCCCGGCTGCGCAGCCACAAATCCTGCTAATAATGCTGGGTGCCGACAAGGTCGGGAGGTCACCGCGGGCTGGTGTATATCAAGCTTCACCAGAAAAATGCAACTTTAGCTGAGCCGAGCATTTCCCGGTGGCGCCAGCCTCTCCAAGCCCTCATAAAAGGACTGTCTGCAGCCATCTACTGCTGAGTAATAACAGCCACCACCAGGCCCCTAAAATTATAAGGACAAATTAAATTGGCCCTTTCCATATTGTGTGGGACTTAAACACATGTTCCTTTGCTTGTTACAGTAATAGCAGGAAGCTATGTGCAGGGTTTTACAACTAGAAGCACTGTGCTGAAGAAATTCACAGCTGAAAACGTTGGTAACAGGTTTGGGCAAATTGCAGTACAAATGCTCTTTGCTTCACATCATTCTTCCTAATATAATAATAATGCTTTGTGCTCCTTTCTGCAGAGCTCTCATTCTAGGATTCCAAAACAATTTAGGAACAGTAAAAAAAAAACCCAATGAGCTAAGTAAATACTATACCTATATCACAGATGGGATGGGCTGACAGAGTAAAGTAATAGAGCAGTTTGGAGAACAGAATTGAAGTATCAGCTTTAATTCACTGGTCTTCACTTCACTCCCAAAACTGGGATTAAAATACAAGAGTCCTTTTCCGCAGACCATCATCCTCCCCAGTTTCTGGATTAAATATTTGTCACATAATGTACATTTTGAATGGAATGTATCAAAATGTTGACGGATCCACTGATGAAGCATGCATACCGTGTGACAGTCATTGTATCATCAAGATGTTAGTTTTCCCTCAAATAGTAAAAATGTAATAGCAATTTTAATGGAAATTTTAAAATAAAGTTTTATAGAATTTCGTTAGATAATAGCATTTATATTTCGGGGGGGCCATTCGTTAGCATTCTGTGCCAGAGAGATAGTTACAGGTTCTTTGAAAGGTGCAGTAATCCCATAAACCAGTGCTCTTGCACTTTTCTCTGACGCCCGTGATCGTGATGTACGCACAGAGCTGCAGTCAGCATGGGGCGACAAGGCAGAGCGTTCTTGCGAATGGCTGGGGTCGATTAGGGGCAGTGGCACCCTGAATGCGGGAAGTACCCCTAGATCTTGTTCTGATACTCCTTAGCTGTGTGGATTGTCCCAGTAATTAAAGAACACAAGCAGAGAGAGTTTGTGGGCCTGGCTGGTGCAACGCAGGCTACAGGTCTCTGGGCCTCGGAGGGGGGGGAGATGGGTAGCAGAGGCCTGGCCTGACCCCGTTCTTCAGGAGGGAGGATGCCTAGGGCTGCTCATTTCAACTGGCTGCTCATTTCAAATGTAAGGATTAATTTTCCTGGCAGAAGAATGTTTTGGATTTTTTGGCTGGTGGGAGAAGGGAGCCATTAATACCTGGTGTGATTCAGCAGCATGATTCCCTGGCAGTCTGAAGGAGTGTGAATAAGAGACTTGATAAAGTGTTTTGGGGTCTCTGAGGTTTTGCTTGAGCCTTGGTACTGAAAACAATCTGGGAGTTCTTCAATTAAATTATGGATGACATGTCAGGCATAGACCAAGGGAGGTAAATGCACCTTCTCCCCAGGGACCAGGAAGAGCACTCGGCATTGTGCACCTTGCAAACATTCCTCATAAGATCACAGGAAAGAACACAGACTTTTTTTTTTCCCCCTCAGTTGTCTGAGAGCAACTTCAACCCTCTTTGCATTTCCCCTCTCTCTTCCTGAAGCATCATTTTCCAACAGAAGAAATCTCAGCCTTCTAGCATCTAATCATACATTTTGGGGAAGTCTGAAATCTTTCCTCTTCTGTGATTTCAAAATGTTTTCTATAAAATGAGATGAAACTAAACCTGTTCATTTCTTCCCAGTTATTGATGAACAAGCAAATTGGATTAAAAAGATATGAAGTTGATGGAAGAAAAGTCCTTTTTTATTTTGATGAGGTAATGAATTTGTTTCTTTTTTTATGATTATGTTACTTTTCAATGAAAGGCAAATGACCAATGGATCAGGCATAGATACTGTGTATTGCTGTTGATGGTCCCTTGCAGATGAGGATCATGATGCAGCTTTAACTGCAGTTGCCTGAGCCTCTTTTGAGGTAGGTAGGTGTTGTGTTTTTGGTTGGAAACCAAGCCATCAGGGAGGCAGGTGATTAGCTTCAGCTTATATAGAATCTCTGGGAGGATGACACTTGGTTTTTGCCTCAAAATAATCTGACCTTCCAATACAGTTAGCCTTGTTAGAAGGTTGGGGTAAAAATGCTGTCTAATTCAGATCTTACAGCACATACCTGAGAGAGGGAGATGACCATGGCAGGAGAGATCTCATCATCAGTAAATAGTTAGCTAATTGCATTTGCAAGCAGTTTGACAAGAGCAGTGATAGCCAAGCCAGGGAACACAGCTTGAGTTTCAGATTTAACTTTCTGACATTGTTGTATGTCAAGTACATGCTTTAAAGGTCAGCAAAATATCCACTGGGCTTTTATTCCATCATCTTTTCCTCTGTACCTAGTACTGGAGGGTGTCCTCAGTCTCACAAAGTGCCTAGCACAGTGTGTTACATTAGGGGCACATGCTGCATGTTATTTGTCTCTCTCTTCATTTAAATTGTGGTTTCTGTTGCAATGAGTCCTTTACATCACTTTATACAGATTCCTAGCCAGTGTATGACCTGTGTGAAGTTTCAAGCTTTCAGAGAGTATATAGTTGGGAAAACAGCTCCTGTTCCCATCAAAGTGTATGATTACTACGAGCCAGGTATGTGCTGCTTTCCTTTCATTTTCACCAGCATTAGAGCTCTAGCCATGAGGCTCAGTTGTGATTTCTCATTCTTGCTGACCTGCAGCTTTTGAAGCAACTCGTTTCTACAATGTGAGTGAAAACAGTCCTTTGGCTCGAGAGCTCTGTGATGGGCCGACATGCAATGAGGTGGAAAGCTCAGCTAGCCAATGGGTTGGTAAGTTGCACCAAAGCCTAGCAGATATTTTGGAAAATGGAACCCAAAGAAATACTGTCCAGGAGTTCAGAACTCAAAATGATGTTTAGAAAAGTGTTCTATTCCAGTATCCCTGTTAGTAGAAGGTTTACAAATGTCTGTGTGATAGCAGCATTAAACTTAGGACAGCCAAACAGACCAATGTAGTCTGGCCTTCTATCACCAAAGTGATTATTATTATTATTAGATGCTTCAGAGGCAAGATATAATGTATAATTCTGAAAGAACCTGCACAAAGTGAGATGTGATAATAAACATAAATGTAAAAATGCTTTTAGTGCAATTTGGTTATCTTTCTCTAAAATATCTTGTAGTAGAGAGTTCCACAATTAACTGTAGGAAGGTGAAACTCTTTCACATGTCAGTGACAGGAATAACTTTCCCCAGAAACTGTCGTTTCCTTTCTATCCCGTATGTTTTACAAACCTGTGGGAAAGTTGCATTGTCCTATACCTGGAATCTGCTGCAATCCAGTTCTTTCAGAAAGACAGCTTTAATCTCATAGCTTTTTACTTCAATAAGTTTGTAATTTCCTATGAGAAGCCTTAGGGAATTCAACATGAAAGTGCATGTCAGAGAAATAGAAGAAAACTGTCACCTGCTTTTCTCCTTCCCCACACCGTGCAAAAATATTGCTTTGGATGTTTTTGCTTTCTTTTCAGGCTTTGTTCACTCTGGACCATGCAATAACATTTTTGGCTGCTTGGAAGATGAGTATTTTGAGCAATGCATGTGTTCACGAGACTGTGGCTATGATGGGGAGCCTGTATGTGGATCAGATGGACTGATTTATCAGAACCATTGCCAGATGGAAGTAGCATCGTGCAGGAATAATACAAGGATAGAACAGATCCCCATGTCTCAATGTTCTGCCTGTAGGTTTCCTTTGGTTCCCTTTTCTGTTACAATCTAGTTGCAGAACTCTACAAATCCTCATCTAAGCAAGTCATCTGTGTGGTAGGGAAAAGACAAGAATTAAAAACCTTCTATTAGTGTTTTGCTACTCATACTATGGGAGCCTTATTTTTAAGAGCAGCTGCCATCTTGCTTTGCTCAGAACACTAGATTTTATGAGTATGCATTTTACCAATCAGAATGAACTTCAGAGGAGATTAGTGATACTGTTTATCTGAACTGAAGTAATAATCCTAAATAAAAATGATGTCCATGAAATGTAATATTTTGGGGGGACTCTGCATGTGCTTCCAAGATGTGCAGTGTGGCAGCTCAGTGAACTGTACTACCTCCAGAAATGCAAATGTTTTCTAGAGTTTCATTAACAAATTTTATGATCACTGCATTTATTTTTCTTCACAGCCAAGAATTTGCCAGAAGAAAGGGAGACACACTTCCTCACAGTTGAGCAACCCAGTGTTCAACAAACTCCAGCAGGTAATATCATATCTTTGCATTTATCCAAGGTCTTTTTTCTTTAAGAAGATTAGAGCTTATCATCCTGTCATTCTACAAAAATATATATGGCTCTTAAGCACATTTAAATAAAGATGCTGAAATTATTTCTTCACGTTTTAGAAAAGACAAAATATATTCAGAAATTAGATAAAATGAAGATGTCGAGGAAACTTAGGATTGTAAGTCTTCAACACCAATCTAGCTCTTCTAGTCCTTTTCAGAAAATCTTGCACAATACCCGCTGCCTTCAGCGCACATGCAAGATTTAGGCAAATGTTCATAGGAATAGGCAAGTGACCCTCCTATTTTCTCAGCCTTGGTGTGTTTGAACAATATAGACTCTGTGATCTTTTCTTCAATATTAAGCTGCAAAGATCCTGTTTGAAACCAGGCGGATGTAATCTGTCCCAACAAACAACTGAATAGGACAACAGACCAACCCAATGCAAGAACTCAGAGTCCAGGTGGATTGACTTTACCTTTAGCAGTTCTGTGCAAAATTTGAGCTGGCAGTCCTGATCCTCTCGGAGCTGCTGTTTGGAATAAAGGGCCTTAGTGAGCAAAAATGTTAAGGTCAGTAGATGGAGCAGTCAGGAATTTGGCTGCTCATTTTATTTGGTGCTTACATTCATACTTTTTTTTTTTTCCAAGACTCATGTCGAACTTGCTCATGGCTCACAATAAATCTCACCAAGAAGCAGTGGAGGGTCAATAGAATAGTTTGTTTCATGCTGTTTCTAGTAAATAAACTGGACTAGATTTTTCCTGGCTGCTTTCCACTCATTAATTCTCCCCTGGCCTCTAACTCTCCCAACAAATTGGTAAAACAAGTTAATTCTTCAAGAGAAGTCTCTGCCTTCCCATGTCCTCCTTGCACCAGGATTCAGGCTAGCATGTATCTAAACTGCAAGTCACCCTTATGTTCTTTGCCCTTCCTCTGCTCTACAGAAGTTGATGGGCAGTTTTTTTATTAAGGTGTAAAAGCATGGTGAGTATTCCGTTACGATCATTTCTATCGGTCATCCAATCTCAGTGTGTTTTAATGCCTTTCCTGTTTTTCCTCCCTTTGTTTTTGGACTTAGTGTGACTATATCTCAGACTGTTAGAGTAACTGAAATGAATGCTTGTCTTTTATTCTGGGCAAATGCAGTGTACCCAGCATGGAAATTCTGTTTGTAATCTGAAGTTTTTAAAGCAGTGGTCCCAAACTGCTCTGTAAACACTGCTGGTATGCAAGGCCATAGTAAGCAGGCTATCAATAAGCCCAGTGGGCTATCAGGAAGCCAAATAATAACAATAGAGCAACAATAATATAAAAAATTTAAATAAATATGTAAAAATTTATTAAATAAAGTAAGAGCAATAAAAGATCAGTAGGCTATCAATTAGAGGAAAAGTGGCAACTTGTTTTGTTGTGTGGCATTTTTATACAGGTCTATACATTTTTTTTAATCTCCATTAATATCCACCTGTGTGCCATAAGGATATGTTTGTTAAAGCAAAAGCATTTAGGGCTGGCTGTGTGGTAGGATCTATGAGTGTTAAATTAGAGAACCTCCTGGAAGACAGATGCTCTTCTGAACTGAGCTGTCTGAGCAGCCATGGCAGAGTGAGCATTCAAAAGTAAAACAGGCTAAATCCTGCATCAGGAAAAGCGCCCAGCATGTGATTTTCATTAATCCTCTGGGCTCCCCTTGGGTCAGCCACACGGTACATGAATCAAAGTTTAACAAATGAATGAATCCCTCCTTATACACAGGTCTCATTTGGACTCACTGGTTTGTTAGCATTGAAGCATGTGATTGGTTTAAGTCGACTCAGGTGCTCTGGGTTTCTAGTGAAAGTTCAGATGAGCCGTGTCTAAATCTGTGATTTCCTAAAAGGATTCAAAACTCCAGGAGCCAAATCAAGTTTAGGGCAGGTTGTTGAAACTGCCTCAGTGTGTTAATCTCCAGGAAATACCATTTTCTTGCAGAACCTCGTGGTGTTTATATTGTCTGCAATCCTTCTGTATTTGCTGTATGACTTGTGCAGGCTCAGCTGGGGCTGGTTGATGCTTTCATCGTTAGCTCTTGTCTGTGTTACCCCAGCAAAGGAAACAATGAGAGACAGCTTCCTTCCAGCAGACAGTGGGGAACTTCGTAATGCGTTTGGGCTCACTCTGGCAAGCACTGACTTGCAGTATAGTTCCATGTACTCTAGTGAGTTAGGTAGAATAGACAATAGCTCATGAGTTATGCTCTTCAAGGTAAGCAAGTGTATATAGATGGTCCTGAAAAATCAGGATGCAGGGCTTCTTGCAGCACCTTGCTGTAGTCAAAGCATTTTACACTGCTGTTAAAAAGTCCGCAGCAGATGTTGCAGCAAGTGAGGTAGAATGGCTTGGGTTTGATCATAAAACTGTTTGCAACCTTTTGTGCACAAATAGGTAGGTCCTCTTTGCATCTTTAGAAATATTCTGTTGATTTAGAGGGAAGTGTGCGGGGTGATAGGACTCAGCTGAGATGAATGCTGAGGAGGGGCATTCGTGTCTGAATCCCCTTTCTCATTTCTTCTTTCTCACAAGTGAACTACTGAGACACAGAGGTATGGAACAAGTTTTTTGAGCAGTGGGGACCCAGCTTTGCCCCTAAGCATTTTGAGGCTCTGCTAATATGCTTTCTTAGGTCATTCTAGCCCTGTTTGTTTGGACTGAAAGCTCTTTGGGCAGGATTTTGGTTGACAACCAGACTATTAGTATCTTGAGTGCCTTTTTGTCTGTGGCTTTCCTAAGATCTTTGTCACACTAGAGTGCAAAATATACTGGGTGGGTTTCAGAGCCTCGGAGATCCTCAGCAGCTCTGATACCATCTCTGGTGAAGTGGTGCTTTGATTGCTTCCATAGTTCATAATGTTGTTCTGGAATTGCCTATGTTTTCTCTACCCAAAGTTGTAAAGGTATTGCTGATGGCAGTGGTAGACAATATATTGATATCACAGTAATACTGCAGTTCTAAATGTATTTGATGGAAAAGCAATAAAAAACTACCGTGCAGCAGTGGTATCAGTGCTGCTGCTCTTGAACTCTGTACTGCTCTGAGCAGTCAGGCCACCCAGCTTCATGCTGTCTGACGCTAGCCTTCTCCCCGCAGCTGGAGCCATGTTATTTGTACAGTTCTGCTCTAGCAGTTAGAAGGGCCAGGAGCTGGAAGCAAATTCTTGGTGGTATTATGATACTTTCATATGGTGTCATTATTATTAAAAAAATAAAAAATAAATAAAAATGCTGTCACCCATCACTAGCTCCTAACTGGAACATCAAAGTGAACTTTGCCTTCAGGTGGAGTCATCCCATAACACCCCCTGGCAGGGACATTCTTCACAGGAGCATTGCTTTTTTAGGACAGATTGGACTGGCTATGGGCCGTTTTTCCTTTCACCCCATCAGTATTCAGCAAACATTGGCTTAGGCACAAACATTTGGAGATGGGGGAGTGGTTTGTGTGCAACAGGAAATGTCGGTCTTTCGTCTTTGCTTTGCCTCCAATGCTGCATTCCTAGGAAGAGTGAGGTCTGTGATGTTAATTCCGTCCCTGGTGGACAGCAATCATCCATTCATAGGACGACCTCATGATCTGGCAGGTTCTCACGTGGAGAAGGCCAAGGTGAAGTGAACGTTGAGACTGACTCTCCTTTCAGGCAAGTGTTCCCTTGCATAGGACTGTGCCTGTTGCTGGGAAGATGTGGGAGGCAGCAGGGAAGAGCCTTCAGAAACTTTATTTCTAGAGAACAAACATTTTCAAAGGCTTTGAAGAGTGTTCTCATTAAATAGGGCAAACTTTTATGGTGGGACTTTTCCTCCCTGCAGCAACTATATTTAAGTGATCACTTTGGTTTGGATTAGAGCAGTAGCTTTAGAAAGCAAATAGGGATGATGGGCAGCTGGCTCAAGGAACAGCTTAGAAAACAGGGAGCTATTAATATTCCTAGAAGATTTATCTTTATCTTTATCTTTATCTTTTATCTTGTCTTATCCTCTGGATAGTGAGGAATCACCCGCAATAGAGAGTCACAATCTTTTTTTTTAGTGGGAAATGCACTGAGTGACTTGTCAGTGTCTTACTACAGAGTGGAGCAAGTGCAATGAGGGTAAATATCTATTTTTACCTATGATGTGTTTGTTCCTTTCTTAAATGATGGAAGTTCCTTAGTGGTATGTGACTGTGCTGAAGAAGGCATAGCCACTGCTGGTTAAAGCTGAGGGAGAAGGCAAGGCTTTTGATGTAGGTGTCTGGCCTGTCAGACTGAAATTTGCATTCTGATTGGGCTGAAAAGAAATCTGTCTCCATACACCGATCTTTGTGACATGCACTAACACACTCTGCCTTCTAGCTTTGTAACTGATTTTTATAAAACAGTGCTTAAAACTCCAGTTTCTTTGCGTGTGGTCTCAAAATGTTTCATTAGGACTGCATCTGCTCTCTGCCTAGACATAGCAACATTGACAATAGACAAAAAGAAGGGAAATGGGTTTATCTAAAATCACACGGAGAATCAGAAGAAGGGCTGGTTAGTGAAACAGTCCTTGATTCCCTGTCTCTGAGACGCATCAAAGACACGTTACACATCTTTATATGGTTTGGTCCCTCCTTAACTGAGGTATCCAACTTAGGACCTAGTAGTCAAATGAGAGGGGTGTATTTTCAGAGTGCAGTTTAACTCATCTGTTATATCTGGTGTTCCCAAAGACACCCCTTGCCCTTATTTAACTATATAAAGATCTCAGGGTGAATTGATTCCCAACTTACACACCTCAGCTAATGCCTAAAATTAGGTGCTTTAAAGTCCTTTCTGAGACTTCTCAAATTACATGACCCCTTTTTTCTACAATTCCTTTTACTTTTTTCCAGTGCTCAGATGTCAAAGGGAAACTGAAAATTCTGATTTACAGGAGCTTTTCTGCTTGCACGTGAATCTAGGCATGCATGGACTAGTTTGTTGACATGCATTGCCTGCTTTACCACTGTGGCGCACTCATTTGGCCCAAGTACATTTGCCTCCCTGATTAACATTCCTTCCTTCTGGTGTCATTGCCCTTCTCTCAGTGATGCAATATGTGCTGCTGAAGTGTAGTTTTTTTGGCTAAAACACAACCTGAGACTGTGGTTTCCTTTCCAGCAGAGGAAGGCCCTCCACTACAGTCAGATCTGTCATATTACTCCTACGAATATGACCCAGACCCCTATGCCTCTGAAGCTGACATCTTTGAGGTTGTGGCAGAACTGACAACAGCAAGCACATTAAAAGAAGCGGACAAGATTCAGGAAGTAGTGACCACAGTAGAATGGTGAGCCAGAGAGCGGGGAATCATAAATCTGGTTTGAGAGTCAAAATATAGTGTATTAACTCATGTGTTGGATCAGATGCATTCAAATCCTTAGAAGGGGCATTCTGACAACTGACTTGCTAGCCTCCTTAGCAGGAACAAGATCTTGCTGGGACAGCACACAGGTCTTCGTGGCCTGGATGTCTCTATCCCTAGCAGAATGAAAAAGTGACCCTTTAAGCTTTTCTCTGCCCAGCCCCAGTGATGCTTCACAAAGATATGTAATGGAAAAGTGACTTTTTTTCATTATTTTCTCTTTTCAACAGAAATATATAATTTAAATAAAAAGAAGAGGCTCAGAATGAACTCCTGTATGAGTTTGTTCCTACAGACGACCTGCTGCAGAACAGAAACCAAATGATGACTACTTCCTGATGCCCTCAGAACTGTAGGCTTTGCTGCCCCATGGGATGGATCTGGAGCTCTAAGGGGGACACTCAGCATTATTTTTCTGTCAGTTTTCCTGCCTTTTGTGCATCGTCTTAGGAGTACTTCCAAGGATGGGAGACCAATATGCTGTCCTCCTCTAGGTGAGAAAAATAGGGGCTGGAATTCAAACCTATAGGCCACTTCAAAGGGTTTTCTCTATTACCAAGATTCCACAAATGCCATTTCCTAGCTCCATTTAGAAGCTAAGTCCAGGCCCTGTGCTTAGCTGAACTGCTGTTTGAGGAAAGATGGCTGAGGAGTTTTCTCTCAAATAATTATAATAATAAAAATCAGTGTTTTGCTAATTACAACATAGCAAGAGGCTAATCATCTTCCCCAGCCCACAAGTCCACTGCACCCACAGCACTGTCTCACGAGAGAGAAACTTTCCTCATGCCTCCGTGTTCATCAGAGTTGTTCGGAGGTCCATTTCACAAGAGAACTGAAATCTACTGTCAGACTGACAGGGCTGGAAAGCTTGACGGTCCACAGTGTGGCTGCAGGCTTCAGCCGGGGAGATTGCAAGCCATATCAGTGACGAGGGTCAGGTAGGTGAGCCCCCTTCAAGTTGCACTATGTGCTGAAAAGTGCTGCATGCAGCCTTCTCAGCTCTGCAACCCCCTTTCCTCCTTGTAACCCTGGCATGAAAATAAAACTGACCCAAGGCAGAGTCTTTTTAAATGCTTGCCTGATTTCACCAATCACTTTTCTTCTGCTCCCACCAGGACCCCATACAATGGTTGTTCTGGATATGGTTAACCATGCGCAGTCCATATGGCCCTGGGTCTGCTGGCTAGTGCAAACCACTCTGTCACAGAGGCTGGACTCCCTTAGACTGACCTGCCCCAAGCAATGTGGTGAAACAAGAAACAAAAGCTTTGTGTCTCCAAAATTTTGGGAGCCAACATTTTTTGGTTTCCCTTCTTGCCTGGAGCAGCACTGTTCTCTTTGGAGGAGTTGCATGCAATTGCCTGTTGCAAAATAGTGTTAATATTTTATCTTCCCGCTTCCATTGTTACCAGGATGCAGAGTGGGGTGGAAACTTCTTTTGAGAGTGTTTATTGGTGAATGGAAACAGGAAAAAGCCCAACTCCATTCATTTTTAGGGCTTGTTTACACAGGAACCTTGACAAAATTATATCCCAGTATAGACATTCCATTCCAGAATAAAAGCAATTTTATTCCAGAAAAATGTCCTCATGGGGACAAAACAGGAGGTATCCCAGAAGCTGGGCATATGTAGTTTCCAGTCTTTTTTGTCTGGGGCCAGATATTTGCAGAATGTAGCTGACATGATGAAGGTCTGGGTCTTGAAGTTCCCAGAAATTCAGAACTGTGCTTTTGGCAAGTTTCCAAGCCTTCTTTCACGGCTGCTCTGAGCTCTCCTCGCAGAATCTTGACGTGGCTGCTGCCCATATGTACCCACTGCTGCTCAGCAGAGGCTTTTGCCACGTCTCTTCAGTGTGCACAAACAGACCATGTCCTCACTGTGTCCCCACAGCACAGCGGAAGCACTGGTGGCTGCATTCCTCTCTGGCAGGTAAATAAATGCCTTTAAACTAAATTCCATCTCCATGTAAGCAACTGGCCTGGCAGATGCTGGCTATTGTGTACACACACAGGCCTGAGTCAATATTTATCCCCAGGGTGAATAACAGATCTAGTGTGAGCTGCAACAAGAGGTTTGTTTTTTCTCCCCCCCCCTAAATATCAAAGTTGCACAATACAAACCCTGCTATTTGCTGGTTCAAACCTCCGTTGTTTAGTGCTTTGAGTCTGGGAGAATGAGACATTTGGTCACCCTGGTAATGTCTGTGCGACTAGCTTCCCACAGAAGATGGGCTCTATACTCTGGGTTCTCCAGCCTCCTGTCCTTGGTCCCTTTCTGGCTTTAGTTTCCTTGTCTCATCCACTGAATGTTTTTAGATATTTGAAGTCATTTGATATTGCTTGGTCCTGTCAGATCCTTGGGCAGTCAGACAGCATCACTATTGGGAACAAGGAAATGAAGGTAGGGAGCTTCAGACAAGTACTAATCTCGACTTCCTTCATTTCCCTCGGGCTCTGTTACATGTAATGTACTAGTTCAAAATGCAAACATCTTCCGCATTGCTGCCAGCTGAATAATTTCTTCTGGTGGTACCAGCCCATCAATCATGGCCTTGTTCTTCAGGGTCACTGTGTGTCTGTGCGCTAACCTGTTTGGGGCAGGGGAGTCTTGCCTCTGTTTTATCACTAGAGGAACTGGCAGAGAGACTTGGATTCTCCAGAAGGCTGAGGCAAAGCAGGCTTAGCATCCTTAAATGAAGGCGGTTAGAGCAGGACACTGCGTGTGAGATAAGGTGCCAGAGTTTCTATATGCTAGAGCCTGACATCACCTTGGGTGCTTCTTCACAGCTGTGGCACTTTCAGGGCCCATTTGCTCTTCTGCCAAAGGATAAGTCTTGCCCTGTTCCTAGGTACCTGTTGGCAGCCTCTGCCTCCCCCTAATTCTGCCGTGCCAGACCAACTACTTTCTGCAGTTAAAAAGCGGTTGTCTTATTTAAAGAGCTGCATAAAGAAAACTGGCTACAGAGCTGTGGCTGCCTTTTCTCCCCATCACAGGAGTAATGGAGCAGACAGGCTTTTGGCACATGGAGAACACCTTAGAAAAGTCTCTGTCCTCCAGAGCCTGTCCACCCCAGCTGATGGTCCCACTCTGCGCAGCTTTGTCTTGCCCTGATTTGTTTTCCCTGTTTCTTGCCATCATCATTAACTCTTTATCTAGGAAAAAAAAAAAAACAATACTCATTTTTCCTCCATTCTTTAAAGTCCTGGATGTACTACAGAAACTCTTTAGGACTAGGTCCATGAGAATCGCTGGACACAGCGCTGTCTTATCAGATTTGATGTTATTCATAGGCTTAAGCTTTAGAGCCAGAACTGCGCCAATCAGAGTCACATACCTGTCTCTGAGAGCACAAGGACATCTCAGCACTGAAAACTCAGGCTCTAACTTTGTGAAGATCAGCCCATCATAGTTTGGAGAGAAGGGATTTTTTTTTTTTTTTTTTTCACCAAGGAGCAGACCAATTTGGTGGTGGAAAGCCAGCAAGAACGACCAAGCTGCTGCTCCTTTGGGTTTTGAATTGCTTCTGGCTTGGACATGCTTGCCTTTCTCTATCAGAGAGATGCTTCTCCTTTCCTTTCTCTGATGGTCCCTCATTGCAAAAGGGGAAAAGTGCCAGTGAGTTTGTAAGACACAGAGATTCCTACTTACATCAAGTTACATTACTGACTAGCTGCAGCAGTGCTAGTTATCAGTGATTTTTGCTTGCAATCCTTTTGATGAAATTAATATTTATATTTGTAACTGTACATTATGCGGAGTAATCATTACCAAGATATTTATTTTAAAGTAATAGTTCCCTTGTCAATTCTTGTCCATGTGTTTTGGTCTTGTCCCTCTCCCTCCTTAATCATCCTCAGTAGAAAACAAGTATCAGAAAAATGTTCAACTTGCTTAAAGAACATCATTAAAACAACAGCACTTGCTTTACTGACACTATTTAATGCACAATAACCTGGATTTAATTATTGTGGTCATCTGTTTAGAAAACCTCAGTGCAGTGTTTTGGGGTTTTTCTTTGTTTGTTTGTTTTTTAATACTTGCTATTTCTGACCAAGTGACAGTAGCCCTGGCTTGCAGCTTGGCTACACCAGGTCTCCTGCTTTCAGTAGTTGGCACACCCTCTACATTTCCAGTACTGCACCCTTAGGAGATAGGCTCTAGTTTTCACCAGCATTTCACCCCATGCATACATGTGCACACAAACAGTTCTGTGACAGTTTTTGGTTTGTTCACACAAGTTTTAGCAAGTCTGAGTCCAGAAAAGGATTTGTTTTAGATTCTGATAAATATTTTATTAAAAACTGATTTTAAAACAATCCTGTCTGCCTGTCTTCATTCACATTGCAGGCTCTAAGCTTGTTAGATCATAGTTAATGCTGAGGACAGAAGTCATGCCTGTACCACTAAAACCAAAGAATTAAGGAACTCTAAGGAGGTTTATTGCTCATTTTCTACCTTGCTGCTCACCAAGATGTGCCCTAGCTGGTCTGAGGGACAGGTTGGCTGTAATTTGTGAAACATGCAACGTGTTCCCAGACTGAGCAACAAGCATGTAGTCACCTGCTTCATCAGAGAAGGTTCTTGATTCTGTGTGATGCTACACAAGGAAACATGGAGTTCCAGAGTGAGGGTTTCCTATATTCCTCCTTTAGTATTTCCCTTCAAGAGACATAAAAACCATTTTTCATTAATATAGTCTTTGCTTCAGAGTAATTATGGATGCTAAAGGTCACCTGCAAAAATGGAAATGAATGAATGTGATTTTTACATTCCTTACCAACAATGGGCTGACATTACCATGGTGTTAATTACTAGTCAAGCCAAGGATGTAATTGCTAGAGAAGCCAGTGTTCTGTACTCCTGGCAGAATATTTTAGCTCAGGAGAGTATCTTTCACCCAGGCATTTCCTTGTACTTTTGACATGTTTAGAAATTTGATTTTGCAAGTATCTGTTCTTTTTCAGGTCAGGTGAAGTGTGTGTTCAAGGAGAGCAAGCAAGGCAATAGCGGAGAAAGAAATAGAACGCACGTAGCAACCAGGTTATAAGATGCATTAGGAAAACCAGACCTAGCTACATTGGCAAGAGTGCCACTGGCAGCGTGTGAGCAGATGAGAAGTTGCATAGTGTCCCAGTAACGGATATGTATGTGTTCAGCATGCCGCATCTTCTCTGGACTCCATACCTCACAGGAAAGCCCATTGCCCAAGTTAATTCAGTCTTAGCCATGCAGATGGAAGAACCTGTCTCTTCCTTACAAGGACTTGTCTCCTGGAAAACACTGCTCTCTCCTCTGGGTGAAATTTGTGGTGTCTCAGTGTTGTCTTTGTCTCACCCTGGCATGTTTTGTGAGTGCCTTGGGAGCGGGGAGCTGGGATGGAGGCTTCACACCAGTGAATCTTTGGAACTTTTTCGAGGGAGTGTTTCTTTGGAAGTTTTTAGGGATGTGATGGTTTGTTTGCTGTGATTGAAGAACCTTTTCCTCACCTTATCCCGGAAGTCTTCAGAAACGTAGTAGTAGACAAAGGGGTCAGCGCAGCTGTTAAAGGTGCTGATGGCCAGGCTCACCATGTAGCTGATGTACAGGTCGCCGTACAGCTTGGAGCAGTAGCTGGAGTAGTGAACAAGAAGGAGAATATTGCTGGGTGTATAGAAGGCCACGAGCGTGAACAGCACGAGAGCAGTGAGCTTCACAGAGTAGGAGTACTGCTTCCCGCTGTCCAGGAGGGCTCGCAATACCGAGCAGTAGCTGAACAGCGTCACCACCAGAGGAGCAAGGAAAGCACAGACGATCAGGCAGACAAAGTAGTAGAAGTAATACTCGTCATCCTCGTGCCTGGGGAGAACGTCGTGGCACAGAGTGATGTCTGCTCTGTACAGGGGATAGGACTGCTGCTGCAGCATCAGGGGCAGGGTGAGGACGGCAGCGCAGAGCCAGATGGCAGTGCAGATGCAGGCAGCAAAGGCAGGGGTGCGGAAAGAGCGTGAGAAGAAAGGATGCACCACAGCCAGGTACCGGTCGACACTGATACACGTGAGCAGCAGCACTGAACAGTACATGTTCCCGTAGAAGAAAGCTGTGGTGAGCCGGCACAGGCCTTCCCCAAAGGGCCAGTGGTTCCCCAGGAAATAGTAGAAAATCTTGAAGGGCAGCACCAGGACGAGCAGCAGGTCTGCCGCAGCCAGGTTCATCAGAAAGACAGTGGAGGTCAGCTTCTCGGCCCTGGTGGCCAGCACCCAGAGGGCCAGCCCGTTGGAAGGCAGCCCCACCAGGAAGACAAGGGTGTAGAGGCAGGGGATGAGCCGCACTGTGACCACGCTTCTCAGCTGGGAGTAGGAGGCCTCGTGGATCACCAGGTACGTGGTGTTGTCTACTGTTGCCTTTTCCCCGGGAATGGCTCGGGGACACGGTGTGTCCTCTGACGTTGTTACCTGCTCGTTGGTGCTGTTTTGAGAGTAATCTGTCAGGGCAAACAGTCTGTTACTTGCTGTTCGTGCAGTTACCCACGTGCTGGCACTTTGCAGAGCAGGTGGGATTTGTAACACCCCAAACACTAAGGTTTTGCGTTTTATGTTGGGGTCCCCAGCAGTGAGAGTATTTTGCAAACTGTGTGATGGGCAGAAGAAACTGACTGACACGATCAAGCGGGCAGGAGCGACCATCAGTAACTGGCCTGCCCTGACCGAATGATCCGTTCTGAGAGAAGCAAATGCTTCTTGCTCCAGCAGCCTTTTACTTTCTTTTCCAGGCCTGACCTGCTCTGCTTGGTATCTGCTGCAAGCCCATGCAAACTTGCACAGCTGCTCTGTTGTGTGGTTTCCCACAACTCACAAATGATTTTTGTGTCGTGCGATTATCAGCAAGCCTAGAGAACCGGAGAGCACTTCCTCCGGGCGGCTTCTAGAAGAATCATAAAATCTGGAGCCCCCCCCGGGGAAAGCTGTGGCTTCAGGAGCCTAACTTTGAGCTGAAGGATTTGGCTTCAAGTGCTCCCTGGTTTACTCCTCCTCTAACATGTCCTGCCCCAGTTTCTTTCTCTTCTCTTCCATAAGTATCTTCTATCATCTCCTGCTTCAATTAGAGTCTGCACCCATCTCAATTAGAGTATGCATCCATATGATAACTTCACAAAAATGAGTTTTCAGGGACCTTATGAACATACCAAGTATCCAGTACTTTAAGAAGAAAGAATTTTTCACCCAAAGATACACACTCACCATCATAGTCCGGAGAGGCCAAGCAGAGTCCCCAAAAGGCACAGCACAGCACCAGCGTGTGCGACAGCTGTCCGTTCCTGAGGGCCTCCATGCTGGAGCGGGAACCAGGAATGCACTGCCGTGCTCCGAGCTGCGTGAGAATGGCAGTATTACTGACCCTGCTTACGCATTTCCTTCTGTCAGTCCTTAACTCACGGAAGCACCAGGCTTATCCTGTGGAGGGAAGGATGAGGCATTTGGGGGCTGTCACGACATTCCCAGGGTTTGCCTTGTCTGAGCAGACGCTTAGCTCCTGCGTCAGCTGAGGGCCAGGGAGGGAGGAGTGTATGTATCCAAAGCCACAGGCTGTCAGGGAGAACCCTTGGTTTAAGTGACTCATTTGGGCCTCCTTCCGCCTCCAGAATATTCCTGGAAATATCAAATGTGGCCAGGTTTGATGCAGCTTGAATGTAGTTTAGAGGATAAACCAAATCCACTGTCCCTCAACACCTCTGATCTCTTGCACCGAGCATCTCCCCACCCAAGAGAGATCCGAATGGCTGCACGTGAGATCCAAGGTCTTTCCCCACCACCCTGCTTCAAAAAGTTTCCCGGCAACGTGACAAGACATCATCCCCTCGCAGAAACATAAATTAATTGCGGGAGAGCTTCCTCTCCAGCTGCCCGGGATTAGGGATACACAGGGCTCCTGCAGCCTCATGCTGCGGCAGTTGATGGTTCTTAGTTTCCCTCTTGCAGCCCCCAGGTCAGGCTGGGCCTTTCAGCGATCTCCTAAAGGAACCTCTATTTCTCCTCCTGCTCCCGGGTTAGACAGGGGACAGAGCTCCTGCATCTTCCTTCTTGACCTCAATGCAGAGGTTAATTAAAAGTCCTGAGTCTGAGCTATTTGCACTGCAGAGAATCAGCACTAGCCCCAGCCTGGAGTGCTGTAATAGATGAACGGTAAGTGGCAAGGTCTCCGGGTTCGACGGAGGCACTGTGCTTCCGCTGATAAACAGGGAGAGCAGCTCCATCCAGCAGGAAAGGGGCCTGGCAGGGGCCCACAGGATGTCTCTGCTGCTGGGCAGATAGTGGTGAATTTCAGCCACTTTTGTCCTGAGGAGATCAGTGCTCGTCCAGAGATGTGCGCTCTCCACCCAGTAAACCCCCAAGAGGGTAGAGACTCCTTCTTGCTAGCTAACACCTTGGAGCAACAGCAGGCTGCTGTTGGCTGTGTGGAGATGACCCACGTAGGGTTGTAAGAGGGACCCTTTGGGCTGGCAGATGTTACCTGAACCTCTAGGATCCTTTGCTACTTGAACCCCTGTTCGTTAGCTCTTTGAGAGTGCAGATCCCTTCCGTGCTCTGGCAACGCCTTGCACAGCATTGCTGGGGAAGTCCCAAATCCTCTTGCAGCACCTCTGTAAATGCCCCAGCATGACCACTTCCCAGCAATCAAGTGGGCAAGCAAGTGGGGCAGGAGGTCATAGCTTGGGAGGTTGCTGGGTTTTAGGCTTTTGCTCTCCAGTCTCCTGCCTGGCTCTGCAAGAGAGTAAACACAGGAGCTGGAGTCCGGGCAGTAGGAACTGTAAATTTGGTTTGGCAACCTGAGCAATAGTTCATTTCTTTCTGCTCAGCTTATGAATGGCCTCTTCTGTGAAGGTTGCAAATCTGAGCCTGGCTGCCGTTTGATGAGATTCCTCTATTCCAAGGAGAAAATGATCCTATTTCCTCTGCTTTTGCCGTATTCCCACATCCTTGTGCCAAGCGTGTTGAGAGGTGGAGTTCCACTGGCAGGGACAGGGAAGATGCAATGTTAGATGTTTTGCTTTTTGTGATTCTCTCAGGATTTATGAACCATTACAGAATGACTCATGTGGCCACATATTTTCCATGCCTCAACCAGGATCCTTTCCATGCTCTGTATGCAAAAAATTAGACGTAATCAGGTTCAGATAGTGTGCAAATCACAGCCCTGCTTCCTATGGCCAGGTCTCTGGAGTGGAGCAGAGAAAGGTTACTCATTGCTGTAGCCTTCATTTTTCAGATGCTGTGTGATCTTTAGTGACTGCTTTAGATGCAGAACAGCTTGCTTGAAAATTCTAATGCCAGAGGTTTGTCACGGCTTGTTAACATCTCTTTAAGTCGTGTGATCCCTGCCCTGCGGGGTAACAATTTGGTTTTAAAGCAAATCATTGTTCAATAGATCACCTCCTGGGAGAAGGCACGCTTTTATTCTGTGGCTCTGAACCCAAAAGATGTAAAAGATTAGAGAAGGAGGGTGCAAACACCACCAGGCCTGCCCCAAACATGCATCTTTAATGCTTGGCAGATCAACCTTTGGAAGGCAAATAGCCTCTTTGCCGTAGAGCTTGCTATTCCCGCTCGGTTCCAGGGGCTCCGGGGAGTTCTTCAGCTGCAAGTCAGGAGGTGTCAAGAGAGAAATCTTAGTGCAGCTAATACCTGCCCCAGGCTGAGCTCGCATTCGCGATGCAGGCAGGAGAGGCAGCCAGCCACGGTGGCAGAGGCTCTGCTTTACAGCCAGCAGCATGGAGCATTTCCACCGGTGTCAGCACAACCTCACATTTTCCATGAACGCAAGGCTGGCCCTGCCTTTCCCAGCCACTGCGTGTGCCGCCGTCTTGAGCCTTCGCAGAACCACAAGGCGCAGGAAGCTTCCACTGACCATTGCTATATAGAGAAATGATGGTCCTTTTAAGCAGGACCCCTCCACGCTTCCCAGATTTGCCCTTGCCTTGCGAGAGAGGAATTGCAGGCTCTGGCACATACGGGATTATTTCATGCCTTGGCCACTCTTCCTGGCTTCACCGTCACACCGACTCCCCCTCCCCTCACTTGGTTGCGTCTCTTACTGTCACCCTGAGACGCCAGGGAATTGCTCTGCCTTTGTCCCCTCCTGCCTGTCCCACAGGTCTCCTGTTCCACTGGGATCCCACCACTTCCCAAATCCCAAACCTTGTGTGGTCATCTCCTCACCGTTTGTAAGCCTTGCACTGGTATAATGCTTCATGGGAAACAATTTTTTTCAGAATTACTGTTCTGCCTGCGCTTTCATTTCAGAGCATAGAAAGCCCCCGTGAAGCCATTATTCAGGAATATTTGAAGTTTATTAGCATCACTACAATTCTCTAGATATTCTGAAACGGCTTCTTTTGGCCTTTTCTCAGGAAGATAATGACAGTGGGGTGGGGGCTACCCCCTGTCATACAGACACCTTCATCCCTTCTCAGCACTGAGCCTAGGGAGATTCTGTCACCTTGGATTCAGCCTTTAGCACAGGTATAATTTAGGACTGCTAGACTTAAGAGTTTAATTTTGGTGAGTGGAAGATAGAGGGTATCTCTGGTTTCATTATGGTAAAGCTACTTCGTTCTGCTCCGAAGGAATGGCTAAAGCATGAAGAAAATCTCAACTCATATTTACACGCGCATACTTCTAGATTGTCTCATTAGTTTACAGTCCTTCTTTTTCTCTCTGTGTGTCATTGTGAGATGAGAACATGTGAAAAAAAAAGTCCTGAGATATGAAATACTGAATTCAGGTATTCCCTTTAGCATTTCTTGATTGAATTTAGAAAACCATTAGTTCTTATTCCATCCAGCAAACTTGAAAGATATTTTTAAGCTGTCCTTCCTTATCATTGCCAAATCTGTCCACTTGCTGAGATCTCCAACTGCTCTTGGGTGATGTCAGATCTGGCTGTCCGTTCACAGGGCCTATTGCCTCCCTTGAAGCCCGGGGGATGTTCTCTTTGAGAGAAGTCCAAGATCTCCAAGAGGAGACTTTTGTGCAAAGCATACTGTGTCCTCCGAGACACCACTACCATCATTTTTATCAAATTATTCCATGCAATTTGTGCATCAGAGGATTGTTATTAAGAGAACAACAGTTTGTTTCCCTGTGAGCAAATAATATGCTGAACAGAAAGTAGAGTTGCCTTTTGTTATGGCAACGGAAGTGTTGAGAATGATGTAAAGGAAACTCCTATCAGATCTGGGTCCCATCACTACAGCTTAATTTGCAAAAACTACACATTCGTTTGTTGTGCAGAGCTCGCAGGGAACAGTTAAACATGTTATTACCCAGGAATTTGGGGAGGTTGAGGGAAATGCGGGTGGAGGGCTATTTTCATGGTTGTAGTTGTATTGTCTTAACCTGTAGCAGATGTGCTTAGAGATTTCGGAACTGGAATCAGTCACTTTCTTGAACGTCTGCTGTATTTAGCGTGTGCGTACTTGGGGGCCAGGCCTGGACTGTATTTTCACACTACACCTCTCATAGCAAAGGTGCTGCTAGAAATAACCAATCTGCAGCAAGATATGCTTTACCGGCACTACAAAATGTTTTCTTTTGAAACCTATCAATCATCTCCACATGGAGCAACTATGCCACCTCATGGACTTTCACGCTCTTGTTTGAGTATGGGCCTTTGCTCCAAGAGAGGTCTTGGCTAGATACATTAGTACATAGCCATAGGCACTAAACTTCTTGCATGGGATCTCTTACTGTGTGCTACTTGCAGGAAAGTTATTTCCCTTTAAAGTTAGCGTGTGCACTAGCTTACTTCGGCTTACTGTTCAGTAACTAACTTCTCTGCGTGGGTGAGCTCAAAGCTTTGCTGCTTGCTGGCCCACTGGAAGGGAGTTGGCACATGCCTAAATGATTAAGCCCTGCAGCCTGTCCTGCACCTGCTTAAAGGGAGGTTCATCCAGCTTTACAGTCACATTTCTGTATTGTTTAAAATTCAGTTTCAGGTACAAGACAATCATTTCTGGGGATTGTCAGAAATTCTAAATTGATTTAAAACAAAGGACTCAGTGAGAGCGGCAGACTTTTAAAATCAGTATTTTATTTTACTTGAATGTGCAAATAAATATAAAAAAAACTACATTCAAAGAGCTGGCAAAGCAATTACAAGCCCAAAAGCAAAGATCCTTCAAAAAAAATGGAAGAACAAACTCTTGAATCAATGTCGTGCTAGCAGATACACAGCGGTCAAGGTTAAACCCTCAGACATTAGCAAGCCACTCTCAAACCTGCACTGCCTGCTTACTTCATCCACATCATTTGCTACTATCATTTTTGAGACAGTAGCGCTGTAAAGGGTGAAAGTCTTACTTAATCTGTTCAGATTATAAATTAAGTTTTACAAAATAAGGATGCTTAAAAATACCTGAAGTACACTTAAAAATGGGGCGATGGAACAGGATGGTGCACAGGTGCATTACCCTCTTACACCTTGGGAAACTCGGAATCAAATGCATTTTAAGCCACAAGCTGCAACCTATTGACTAATAAACATTTGTCTGTATCATAAAACCATAAAATTTGGCACAGTTGTCATCTCCACTGGAAGGCAGCAGAGAGGTGAACAGGACTGAGGTGTGTTTTGTTGAGTTGTTTGGAAGCAAAAGGGGATACTGTGCTTTGCACTGGGCTTGTCCCCCTGCTCCACCCAGCTCTCACATAGCTATGTGGTCGGTGTCTTATACTGCAACAAGAGCATGGGGAAGAACCTTCAGATCATTTCTGTAACCAAAATTTAACAGAGACCCCAGACAATGAGAACATGAATTCTTGATGAAAAGTCCTCTGCTGGCAGTGGTTGTGCAAGTGGCCACGAATGCCAGGAGACTGGCCTCCCTCCCTCCCTCCTACGGATTATTTTGCAAAAGAGACAAAGAGTCGGTACAGTTTTATATTAAACGTACCCCAAAGGCCAATTTTTCTACTGTCAAGTGAGACAATTGCAAAACTCAATGCTGTACAGTGGAAATAACCCAGGACAAATCCTACAGGCTGCTACTTAGGTCTGGCAGAAATTATAACCTAAAAATCAAAGCCACAAAAAATATTGGGGGGTTTTATTCCCCCCAAAGCCAGGAAAACTTGGAAGCAGAGCGGAAAGGAGGCTGGACCTGCCTCAAGACATTACGTTTGTTATACACTCCATGGATAGCTTGCTTGCCCTGGGCCCCTGAAAAACAAGAGCGAAGTCACAGTGGAGTTTCAGAACAGACACAACTGAGTTTTCTTGACTTTTCAATAGATTTAAGTCACACAATTGACGTAGGGTTCTGTATGGTTCAGGGTACTTGTTTTTGTTTCATTAAAAAGAAAAGCTTAGAAGTACAGATGGTTCAGTGGAAAAGCTTCTCTACGATGGTTGTGGCTGGGTCTAATCCTCCCCATTACAGATTTCCATGCGTCACTGCAAAATACAGCATCTGTGCTGACCTAGCAGAAACAGCAGCGTATCTGGGACAAACCTCAGATCCAGGGCAAACACTGTGCTTCAAGAGCTCCATCTGCTGATGTCATTTAAGTGGTACAACCCAGCAAAACCACGGCGTCGGGGCATGCACAAGGAAAGTGAAGCGCCTGAGAACGCAGTCTCCAGAGGCTGCCAGTCAGCATGCAAAATACAAACAAAAAGACCAGACCTCGCAATGGACATTCCTCCCCACGCGCACACTCCAAGCAGCTCCAGATCTGAGAAGGCAGAGTCTGCAGCAGGTTGTAAGTTCACAAAGCAATGATGTGGGATCCGCAGTATCTGCAGACAGGCAGGTGATGGGTCTAGACTGCCTTGTGCCGCAGGCTGCTCTCTTGCCTAGCACTGCAGCTCAGAGTTTCTTCCCCTTAGTTCATGCTCCAAAATACTTAGTCGATGAGTGGGTTAGAGGGTTTAGTATGCCCCTCAACCTTGTCTCAGTTTTGGCATTTTCTCACCAGAGCACCAATAATGAATACTGCATTCATTGCCTTATTAGTACACAGAGATAATGAAGCAGCCCCTAGTGAGGCTGGCAATCTGTGCCAGGTGCTCTCAGCCCACTGGCACTAGGAGGTTACACTGAAGAGTTCTGCAAGCTCCAGAATGGCATAAAACCCAAGAAGATAGGGAACATCAAACCCTTCAAAGTGGAAGCAGCTGCCAGCATCTGCTCAAGCACCAGCCCAACTCCATCTCTCCAATGAAGCCACTAGCGGTAGTTCACCCAGGGCCTGACCCCCTCACTCAGCCTTCCTGTGCTGGCTGGTCAGCAGTGGCCTAAAGCTAGGAAACTACTAAAAAGTGTGGCAATGCCAAGAGCCCTCTTCCCATAAAGCTTGTAGGTCTCTTCGTGATGACTGGAGGATTACACTGCAAGGAGACAAATCTATGCCATATGGAAAATACATCATACTCCAAAGTAAAATGCTGTTTGGATAAATATCATTAATACATACATTGCATTCCCACCACTATTCTCAGAGTAAAAGTGTTTCACCAGCAACGCTCCTACTTGTCTTGGTCCCAGGGACAAGTCTCTGCTCATGGTGAAGCTGGACGGCGACTGTACTGAACTCTGTATCTGTTCACTGGGACACCGTGGACATTCACCGTCTCACAAGTTGTTTTACAGGGCACCATCTCCTCATCTTCATCTCCCATTAGCCAGTCTTGAACTAGATCAACTGCCTCCATGGTCACGTTCTCTTCTAGCCACCTATTGTGCCATTCTTCAAACTGCTGGTGGTGCTTTAGCAGCACCATTGGCTGTACCTGAAAACAGGACAGTAAAGATCACCAAGAGGTTTCTGGGGGAGAAGCCAAAATCTTCACCCCTTTGTGCATCTGAGATGTGCATGCTTTAAAACAACACAAGCAGTAAAACAGGAAGCCACATACCTGCCTTTAAAGATCTCTGTTTCTTAATGTTTGCCACTCCCCCATAAAGTTTGCATGGTAAAGCGAAGGCAGCTAAACTAAACTAAAGCACAGAGCATTTACCAGCTCTCCTCCCTGTTTCATCCAACAAGGAGTAGCAACTTCTGGGTGTAGTTTGCAGGAGTGCAGCCACAAGACTTATTATCGGTACCTGTCTTTTGGCTCAAATCCTCAACCTCCACTACTGCCTGAGCTGCAGAGAGAGTAACAGGAGATGCACCTGCTTGGCTCGGCAGAGAGCTCCCCGCCTGTACATGTAATCCTCCGAGTTCATGATGAACATCATTTTGTGGGTGTTGAGCTTGAACCGGCAGTCCACATTGCAGGCGCTTTCCACACCAATCAGCCTCTTCCAGGAGCTCTTCACTTCGCTCCGCAGAGCTCTCACTTGCTTACATTGCCACTTGCGGAACTTTTTTAGGTTTCTAGAACAAAACAAGGATTGTGAAGCATTTGTCACACTTGGTTATCCAGGCTCTTAAGCTAGCAGAACTGATAGCACAAGTATGAAATTTATATTTCTACATTTAGTTTTCAGACTGTTTCTCCAGAATCTTCCTCCGTATGCTCTTCACCAACAAATGTTTAGTGAAATGGGAACAGATTAGATCTCAAATTCCTCCCAGAAAGAACTGCTTAGACAGTTCCACTCCATTCTAAACACAGCTTCATGAACAAACCTTAATGCTGTGGTCACAGAATTTTTCTTCAGCCACTTGGTACAGTGCACTGGGCTCCAGCAGCCCCTCTAGACCTCAAAGATGAGTGAATTTCCCTGGAGCTGTTTTTACAGCACGTCACCTAAAATCATTGCCACATATGCAGGGAGGTAATAGTACTGCTGCTGCAGATATGACTCAGGAAAGGGAGAGAGCTCACCTTTGCAGAAAGACCGGCTTCAATAAGAAGCCATCGTTCTGGTTGCTTGGAGCTCCTTCTACCCCAACATACTGCTCCATGTAGTTAGCCAGGTGCTACATGAGAGAGACCAATTTCAAGTCAAATTTCTCTGTAATCAGAACAAACGCTGCTGCAAAGAACTAGTTTATTTCCAAGCTGCTTTTTATGAAGCTGCTGGTGTCTCACTCCATCCCAAGTTGATTTACTTTCAAACTGTTTTGCTAGTATACCCATCTGTATAAATGGCTAGAGCCCCACATGTGTAATCTTCCCACCTCCCAGGCAAACTCGTTCTCCTGGCAAAGTCTCACATTTTGGAACAAGAAAGTGGAAGAGCATTCCTAGACATCTGCTTTGTCTGCAGCACAGCAGACTCCACAGTCACTGGTATTACCTGGACTTCCACAGGATCTTCTGTCTGGGTTTCTTCTGTATCCAGTAGCTCAATGGTCATGATCACCTGTCCTTTCCGCTGAAGAAACATTACCTGTAATAAAGTGACAGGCACAAGATATTGGCCACACAGGGGTCCATATCAAAATGCTTAATATTCACAAAGAGTTAGAGACAACTGAGATGAGCCAGGAGAGGAGTAAACAATAAGGTTTCCAGTTAGCCAATATGCCACTACACTGCCTGTGCTGTTTTGGGGACCTTCTCGCCATATTGCTCCCTCTCAACATTGTGGTCTTGGAGCTTCCAAACCCACTTCTCCCAGGTAAAATGCCACAGCCACTTCATAAAGTTCCCTGGTAGCAAATTCTTACCTTGAAACAGTTCTCATCTGCCATGCAACGTTCAGCCTTCCACTGATAGCTGGTCTCCTTAGCTGCCCGGACACATCTAGAGGATAAGTTACCTCCAGCAGCACCTCGCTTCCTTTCGTTCAAGTAGAGCTCAACAACCTTCAAGCAGATGTCATCGCTCACTAGATGGTGAAGCTTCCATTAAAAAAGGGGGAATTCAGTCAGCAAGTCTGGGCCAAGAGTTAACTCTAGTACGTTATAAAAGTGCAAAACCCAGCACAACGCCACACCTCAGACAATGTACCAAAGTCTTAACTCTGCCTCCACAGACTCCATACTCTTCATTCCCTTTTCATTACCTTACAGTAAAAGGTACAGAGAAGAGTAAAGGGAAGATGTGCCTTAACTGTGGCAGAACTGTAATTAGAAGACAGATACTGAGTAGAAAGGACTGAGCCCTTTTTTTTGCCTTAGATCTATTTTGGGAATGGCAGAACTCTGAAAAGACTGGAACTTTGAAAATGTTGGAACAGGCCAGGAACATTCAGTCCCCTAAAGTGGTTCTGTGCTGAAGCTGAACTGCTGCTTGGCACTTTCCACTACAAACATAACTTTTCTATGAATTTGCTCTGGGCTTTGTGAGTTCTTACATTACAGGATACTGAGAAAGTTATCTGTCTACAGAAGGAAGATGTGTTGTCCCCCAAACATACAGCACAGCTATCAAACTAGTTACCTGGCGGACAATATTCTGCACCAGTTTGTCCATAGTAAAGCCAATATAGGCATGGATAGTGAACATCTCCCTCAGAGTGTCCTCATACTGTGTTGGATCTATATTCCCATCCAGCAGACTCCTCACCATATCCAGGAATGCAGGGTAATACTCCTCCAGTTCCACTTCACCTAGGTAGGAGAAAAGAGCAGTCACTCACTACATGCAAGAGACAGTGAAGTCAGGAGATACAAAGGACAATGCTGTTCAAGAATCATGACGTTCAGCACCAAGAGCATGCTTACACGTAGAGAGAGAGACTTCCCTAGGGAGTGCTGATAGATTTTAAGAGCTTTTCTCATGCCCTTCCATGACTCTCTTGTGCCTAAATGACTAATTGGTCATGGAGTCATTTACATTTTTAATCAAAATAACAGATTAAAACATCAAGACACTTCAGAACATCTGACAACAGTGTGCTTGCAGGAGGTCTGTATGAACTATGCATAAGATCCCTGAAGGGATAAATTACAAGCTAGCTATCTGTTAAACTAGCTGTATTCATGATTCTCGAATGTAGTGGTTGTTTGTGCCTCAGCATTCCTTACAGACTTGCCTGCTGTTCTGAGTTACTCAGACACATACAACCTTGCATGAGCAACCAGAACATTAGGAATGGACTGTGTCTCGGACTATTCTTACTTGGTTGCTTCAGTCTTAGTTCCATGGCTGGATCATTGGTCTTCTCTTTTCTTCCCTCACAGAGGAGTTTCTCTCTCTCTTTTTCAGTTCGATACTCTAGAAGCTGCTTCTGAGCTTGACGATAAATCTTTAGGAGCCTGGAGCACAGAGTCTGGTGAAGGCGGAGGAAGAAATACCAATTATTATTGACAAAGAACAGGCTGTAAACATCATCCAGAGTGTTGTGAGGCTCAGCAGCTGTAACGTCACAGAAGGTTGCTTTGGCCTCCAAAGGACTGCTTGGAGGCCCAGGCACGTGTTTCTTCCGTAGCTCAGGAGTATCCGGGTTCTGCCCCTGATGGTTTTCTCTGTCCTCATCTGTTGATTCTTCAGAAATACTGTGCTCGGGGGGCTGAGAGAAAAACAGCTCAGGTATGAAGTGATGCACTATCTGCCGAATGGTTGCCTGATCCTCCTTTTGAATAGTAGGCTGTCGTTTCACATAGTAGCTGATAAGAGAAGCTGCATCTTCCAAAATCTGCTTATCTTCATAGATAAAGATAAGATGAGGCTCATTTGTGGAGGAACTTCTCCCCTCTGAATGCTGCTCCTGATGCTGTAATCAAGAGACAAATAGATAAAGATCCTTCCAATCCATGCTCAAGAGCCATTCCTGCCAGAAGAAATAAGCCAATATTAATGGCTATGCTTGGGACACTGTCATTTTTGACTGAGAACTCTTCAGAACACTACCACTTCAACAAGGTCCCAGGTTTGATGTGAAACTCTAGATAATACCACAAAAAAGTACAAATAGGATGGATTATTTGCTAGCATACACACCTCATCATAGACACTCTCAATTTCATTCAGCAAGCTCTTGGAGCGCAAAGCTTTGGTGTCATTTTGTTTGAAGTTGACAGCCTGGTGGTCAAGAGACTTCAAGTAGGCTTTCTCATACTGCTCCCGCCAAATTTTGTTGAAACCCTGCTGGGCCTCCCGCCATTCTTCCTCTTTTGCTTTCAATCTGCAAAAATGTACAATCTATTTTAGTTTGAAAAGACAATCACAGAAATACACACAAAGCATTTCTAATGTAGCCAACTGAGATGCACCAAAAACCTTTCAATATTCCTGGAAGCAATAAAAACACTACCATGGGAGATGAGTTGTCCTTTAAAATAACAGCAATAGAAAACAGTTATTTAAAAATGCTCAGGAGGAAGTCTAGAAATCTACAGTGGTTTCCAACACCCTAACTTTCTTCCTGGAGCACATTTCTCAGAATCTTTCAGCTTTTCATGGACACTTGTTTAAGTGAAGTACTCAAAACCACCTACAGAACTGCAGAGAAGTAGGCTGGACTTAAAAGAAGTTAAAACTCAAAAATAGTTCACTTTCAAACCTAATTAAGAATAGGGTTTTCCTTTACGCACAGTCTGAGAAGTTTTAATAGAGAAGGGTGCATTTTCAATAAACTACTGAAATATTTTTAGATATATCTAAGAATCTGCTAATGCATTTGTGACTTTAAAAATAAATGAAAACCTACTTTATTTCCTATTTCTGTCCTGCATTATAATCTAAGGAAGCAAAAGTAAATCACTTACTTTTGGAAAAAAAACAAACAAACAAGCTTTATAATCCTGTATCAGTTTTGTAAAGATAATAGGTGAGCACAGGAGAATGGGAATTACCTCTTAAGAACAACAGGAACTGCAGTAACTGGGTTTTTTTTAAGACTTTCAATGATCTCTGGTGCTTTATCACCATAGATGCGATAGATGGCCCTACGCTGGATCACTTCCGATGTTCCTCCCAAGCAATCATCCAGTCGGAATTTCTCCTGATCCTCTTGAGTCAGTCGAGACAGCTTTTTCTGCACGCTCTCCAGCACACGTATTGTGGCTAAATTGGTCTCCAAGACAACATCCAACTGTTAGGAGTTCACAAACGACACAGTGTAAGAACAGGCATAGCAGGAAAATGGAGACCAGTGATACTCAGGTCTGTGGCATGCATTCCAGGCCCACTGGGTGGAGCTAAGAAGCACCAGCAAAGTTTCTTACTGGAAAACACACCTCCACCAGTTCTCCCAAAGGTAACATTTAGAACTAGACTTATGCCTGAAAGGAACATACTAGACTCCAAGCAAGTGGAAAAGAACAAACTCTAACTCAAACCAATGAGTACTAATAAAACTTTCAGTATTTGGCCACAAATTAATTCAGTCAAAATTCTTATAACTAGAAGTTTTGCTTTTTGAGGAGGCAGACCATATGGACAAGCAGCAAAGCAAAACAGCAGAGGTACCTCAAACCGTTCATCTTCACAGCGGTGCAACTGCTCCTCATAAGGAGTCTTCTTGGAGCTGACAAAAGTTGAGTCTTCAGA
The DNA here is from genome assembly GCF_036417845.1 of Apteryx mantelli. Lineage (NCBI taxonomy): Eukaryota > Metazoa > Chordata > Aves > Apterygiformes > Apterygidae > Apteryx > Apteryx mantelli. The sequence goes on from NC_090007.1 coordinate 2,670,235, forward strand.
CCAGGATGGAAATGAAACCCAGGTATCATTTAACACCTGCAACAGTGCAAAGAAATGACATTGTACAGAGTCTCATGATCTCAGAAGTGTTCTCAAGGGGCCTGATACTTCTGTTTCATTCCTGTAGTGTTCTTCCCTGTGTTTCTGTTGGAAGTTTCCTAGTACAAAAGTCACAGTCAGAATAATTAGAGGTCTGTGTAGAACTGTGCCAGGGCCCTGCTCAGAAAGCTTAAAAGCACCTTTACTATCATGTCACAAAGCACAGAGATCGCTCTGCAGTAATTAGCAACTGCAAGTAATGGAGATGGAGCTGTCTACAAGCGGGAGGGTTGGGAGCACCTTTTCTGCAAATGACCATTCTCAGTAAGAACAGCGCCTAACTCTGGCTCACAATTTTCTTTCAGGAAAACAGTTTCATTTCATGCTATTTAATCTTCTGTCTATAAGAGAAAATCTGTGCTTGTACACAGACTCAAAGAGGTTAAAGTGAGAGGTGTGATCTGAGATAGGTTTAGATAAAATTGGTAAACTGCATGTAGATACTCTTATTTCAATACATTGGATGAATAATAGATGCAAGATTAAAGCTGGCTAATCAGCATTAAAGAAAGAAATCCACATACAAAAGCTGTAGCAAACTAAATAGCCCACTTCAAGTTAAGTAAGTACAATGTGTGTTTCGATAGATTATCACGAGAAAACAGCAGATGTGAAGGTACTGACCAGCCTGCTCTGGGAAAAGTTATGTTACAGGCTAACAGAGATTCAATAGCTTGATTCCAAAGTACCTCCTTGCAAATGGCTGTTCTTCCGCTACACTTTGGCTGCTGATAAGTTTTTGGAAGAGCCCGGTAACTTGATCCTATGCGTTTGCAAGAAGCATAATCGATTTCCCGACTCATTCCATCCCCAGATCGGTCACTCAGTGGAGAAGCAAATGAAAGTTCTTTCACACCAAGAAAGGACTTGAACTGTGCAAAGAGTTCGGGGAATTTCCTTCAAAGACAAATACACAAGTAAGTATATTTTATATTATTTCATTCTGACAGCTTTAGGGTGACTAATATCCTTTTCCGCATGTCATAAAAGTGAGGGTGAAATCTAAACAAAGTTAGCATTACAGAGAGAAATCCTTCACCAACATTTTACCTGTGTTATCATTCCCTCTGAAGTGCTTTATGTTCTTTTGACTTAATGCAGAAAAAGAATTCCCCTTCAGAACTTCACCAATACTCCCCTTAACCGACTGAGGAGTCACTGTTCCTTGTCATGTGGCACTCCCTCTTCTGTTGGAAGCCAAACAGCATGAGAGGCTCACATCAGAGCTAGAACTATGCATCTGTTTCACAGTTCTGTTCTGAGATTTCATGTTATATTTTGAGAAATTAGAAGAGGGAGTACGAACAGAGACCACTGTCCAGACTGTATGAGATTCTCTGCCTCCAACGGTTTAGTGTAACATCAGGCAGCCTGCTGCTTGTACAGCTCTCAGCTGGATGCATAGATAGAGGAAACTATCCTCCCAAACTGCTCGTTAAGAGCTGTGTAGACAGGTTAAAAGATTCAGATTTTAGAACCTCTCTTTTTGGATTGGCTTTCAATTTCTGGCATACTATCCAGAATATGTTACCTGAAGTTAAATCTGAAACTTTGGTAACAAAGTTCATAATGCCTACTATAAAGTATCAGAGCAAAGCCTAAAAAGTACAACATAGTAGAGAAGATAATCAGTGACTTACCCTAAAAATGGTGTAACTAGCTGGAGCAGCTCAGAGCCAGAGACCAACTCCTGGTTGAAGAGAGCAATGCAACGGAGAAAGTTTTCATAGACTTCCTGACTCTTTAGCACCCTGCGCACCTAAGGCACAAATTGGAGAGAAATGTCAGACCACTTGAACTGGTGTTTAGTGTTGATATTCTAGATTGTCTGAACCATGGGTACAGTGGCAATAACTCTATCTTCACTGCAACCTAAAAAGAGAATATGCACAAAATGCCCCGTTTCAAATAATACTTTAGTAACTACAGATGGTATTATGAGGGAATATCACTGAAAAGTAGAGAAAAACATGTCAGAGAAAAGCATTCAGGAAAATGTTAATTATGAGTTTCCATTAGTCTTCCAAAACCATTTGTTTTCTTTTTCTTAGTCTGTCTCCCCCGCTCAAAAAGTCAGGCAATTGCTAAGTGCTGACACACAGATTACATAAAAAAGCAAACAATTAATAACCCTATATATGGTTGAGAACAAGTCCACAGAATGTGAGAACAAGCCAGATACTGACCTTGTCAAAAAAGGAAAACTCTTGCAGCGTTCCATATTTTCCCACTGTTGCTACTGAGAGATCTTTGGTACCTCGCAGTTTCATTTTCTTCTGTTAAAAGAACATGCAGTTATACTTAAAAGGTTGTGACTCAAATGCTATAAAATTCCACTTTGCTGACCTATAACAACTCTCTGCATCAAAGGCTTAAACTCACTATTCCCCAAATAGTGATCTAACATTGCCATGTCAAATCCTCCACAGCAACCTCTATCAAATGACTTCTGCCTAAGAAGAAGAAAACAACAGAAAAGGACCATTTGAGGAAGAATTTTAGAGAAATATTTCTTTGCAGAGCAATTAATTGGCACTTTCCAGGGTCCTGTTCTTCCTCATACTTAATACTGAAGGTCCTGATATTTAGTATTCAACATGTTAGCCTAACATGTTTAAGCATACTTTAAAAATTCCCTTTCACTGCATTAAATAATTCTCTTTAAAATAACTTTGAAATTTTGTTTCTTGTACCTAACACCTACATAATTCAAAGACTTGATTCATTACAACTTTAAGCAATTATCTAAACACAACAAGTAATATCAGAGTATTCTAAATTTTTGCTTGCAAAAGGATACCTTTGCTGGGCCAGAAACAGGACGCAACAGCAGTGGTCTGGATCGCTTTTTGCTGTGTTCCAGATTCTTTTCATGCTCAGTCTTCTGGACACTGTTCACTTCACATGGTCCATTTCCTGTGAACTGAAGTAAATAAATAATGATTTCAATGTGCTCTCCTTAGTCTGTGCAAATAAAGAATCCTGTTTATCTGAACAGAACAGAGAGAATGTAGTTAAGTCTCCTGTTTTGTAGAATTCCAAACAACGAAAAAGAGCAAAGTTCACCTACTGGCTGTAGGCTTTTCCATAATATTTTGCATTCCTAAAGCTTCTCTATGTATTCTACATACAAGCAGAGAATACTCAATATTCTGCCTTACACTAAGCATACACATACCAAAGACCTTTTAGCCTCCGGGAGGAACTGTCCAAACTCAGAGAGCAGATCCTCCTGCCCCCGGAACAGGTTTGCTACTTCAGTAAACACTTCTTCCTCTGACATGCCTCGAAAGGGTCGGCCTTTAGTGTTCAGCTGTTCTTTCTGAAAGATACACGCAGATGTTAAATAGTTATAAAAATATATCTCGCTAAGCAAGAAAATTTCTTAACTCCACAGCAGCCAACAGCCAAAACCAAAGACCCTAAGCAATACGAATAAACTTTATATAACATCAGCTAGCCCAAGGTTCTTATAGTGCATCCTATCACACAGAATATCATTAAATCAACTGAAGGTTAGTAAAGGCAGATCTAGATACAACCATTTTATGCCTCAGAGCCCAAAAAGTTCAGCAACTTTCACACTTTTGTCATTTCATGTGAATATCTTTGAGGCAACTGTTGGACAAAGGCTAGTGCTGGGGAGCTGTGCAAGCTTGTTCAACAGACAGATGTTTCATTTGACAACGCTGTTCAAACAACTACAATGCAAACCCACAGTCTCTTATATGGAAGACTTTTTACCTGGTAAGTATGAAGAATTTCTAAAAAGGATCTGTAAATTTCTGGATGGTCAAGAAAACGTGTTTTGATCTTATTCACATAACTTATAGCATTATTGAACTCTACAGAATCAGACTCCAAAGGAATTTGGGATTTATCTTCTTTGTATGGAAGCTGTTGCCTAAACTCCTCGGAACAGTCACTATGGTTGTGCGAATTCTCCTGAGAGTAATGCAACAACAGCCCGCTGCCAGGGAGAGCGCTGGGAACAGGCTCTGAGGGCACCTAGTGGCACAAGACATGCAAGACAGTGACTTGTAGAGAAACACAGGTGCAAGTTCAACAATTTAGTATCAGTATTTTCAAGCTGTTTAGCTACAAAAAGGTTAACACATAAAGGAGAAAGAAAAAATTTAATTTAGCCAATGAATTTCCTTATTTATGTCATTAACATCATCAGTTGAAAAAATCCCATAAGCTATACTTGGCTTATGAACTCTCTGACTCATTAATGCTTCTAACTGTCACTACATGATCCACTACACTTGAGAGGGTAGGGAAGCCACGAATGTACCAACTCATCTGCACTGCAGCTTCTATTGCCACTGTTTTATTTCAGAAGAACTGTCAATTCTAAGAAACATATTACAACACAGGGCCCCTTAAAGGTGCTAAATTTCTGAGCAACAGAGAGATCTAAGAGAACTGAGATCTAAAAGAGATTTACTGCTACTAATTAGAGTTAAGGCATATGTTTATAAGTAGAATTCAGGTGATAGCTCTATTTCAGTCTCCATAACCACACAGGAAGAAGGGAAGCAAAGACCAGTCTGTATCTATTTATATTACAACAGATGTCTTTCATTGCAGGATGTGAACAACTGGATGGCAACACCTGACTTTTTTTTTTTCTTTTTTTGCCTATTGCATAAACACATTTCTCAGTCTCTCACTGGAAGAGTGGAAATATGATTCTTCCAGGATTTTTTTTTCAAGTTTGATATTATACACCATGCACTGAGAATATATGTAAACATGTCAAGCCAGTCACAGTTTCAGTTTTCAAATTTAACTGAAGCATTTGGAGTTGCAGTGGCAATTCAGTCAGCAATTTCATTCCTGGTTTAGCAAGCTAAACTGACAACTAGCTTGAGAATATATATTTAGATTTATACTAAACCGATTCTTACAGACTTTGAAAACCACATAAAAACTTTAGATTTACATGTATTGCATGTTGCTACATAGCCTAAACTGTGCAAGAGACCTATATAGGGATACATATACCACAATTCATTTAGAGTAACATAAGTACTTTAACCTACCTGACTAGTCAGTGGTGACTGTATACTTAACTTCCCATTCTTCGGAATTTCTATTCTGTAGCCCAAAGGGAGGAAAGCATTGAATCCTACAATGAGGTCGGGGTGCTCATGGAACAGCTGTGAAACACGCCGGATCACTCCGGGGGTGTCAATGCTAGAAATGAGAGGAGTCTGTTACTTGCATCCGAACCAAAAATACAAGTTAAACCCAGAAAATTACAGAGGTATGTCAAACATCTGGTTCCTTAGAGATATAATTTTTAACAAGAAAGTTTGGGATCCTCAGACCTAGAGATTAGCCCCAACAGAGGGAATGACCGCCAGGCTCTGCAGCCTGCCGCTGGAAACGGAACGCTCTCCGCAGAGCCGAGACGTGAGTGTGCAGGTTACCCAAACCAGGCAAGACAGCCATCACGTCCAGGGCTGGCAGCTCACAGAGGGGCTCTGCACCCAAGCTGCTTGCCCGGATCTGGGTTTCAGAGTGGGCAGTAACAACAGACTTGCCTTTCCCTGTGGATTTCAGCTCTGGGAAAGGATGGAGCAGACGATGCTGGGATGGACAAAGACCCTCCGTCTCCCGAGTGTCTGGTGACCGCGCTACGGGGGGACAGGGCCGGCAGGGCGGCCTGTGCGGCCGAGGAGGTGGCAGGCCGGCGTGAAGGCTGGGGGGACCCCGCCAAGCCGAGGGACCCCCGCGCGGGCCGGGGGGGGGGCCCAGCTTTTACCTCTGGCTCTTGAACTCCTTCATGATCTCCAGGAAGCCGTTGTAGGTGGCGGGGTCGCTGCCAAAGCGGATCTTCACCTGGTCCAGGTAGGAGAGCGCGTCCTCCACCTGCGGGGGGAGACACGGGTGAGCCCCGCCCGGGGGGGCAGGACCCAGGGCGCCCCGCGGCACCGGGGAGGGGGGGGGCACAGGCCCCGGGGCGCCTCACGATACCGGGAAAAGGGGGGGGCAAGGGCGCCCCATGGTCCCGGGGAGGGGGGGAGGCCCCGGGACACCCCGCGGTACCGGAGGGGGGAGGCCCCGGGGGCGGGTTCGGCCCTGCGGGCGGGGCGGGGCAGGTCACGGCGGGGCGGGCAGGGCCGCCCCGGAGGGTCGAGGGCGGCGGCGGCGGCGGTGGGGGTGTGTGTGTGGGGCGGGGGGGAGTCACACCGCGGCGGTCCCGGGGCGCCGCACTCACGTGAACCGGCAGCTTCTCCTGCGCCGCGGCCCGGCCGCCGCCACCGCCGCCCCAGCGCGGGGCGCTGCCCCCCCGGCCGCCGCCGCCGCCCCCCGCCGCCATGTTGGGAGTCGGGCAGCGGGCAGGCGCGCCCCCCCCCCCCCGCCCCGTCGGCGCGTGCGGAGCGCCTTGCGTCAGCGCGCACGGCGCCGCCGGGCCCGCCCGCCCGCCTGCCCGCGCGGCCCGGAGCGGCGCGGCGCGGCACGGCCCGGAGCGGCGCCGCCCGGAACCTTCGCGGCCGCCGTCGGCGCAGCCCGGGAGCGTCGGCGCGCGGCACCGCTTCCGGCCGTTCAACCGTCATGGCGGGAGGCGCGCGCCTGAGGCGGCGGCGGCGGCGGCTCCGGGCGGAGGAGCGAGGCGGCCCCGGCCCGGGTGAGCGGTCCCGGGGGCGGCGGCGGCGTCCGGAGCCCCCGGAGTGCCGGGAGCCGGTGCTCCTCGCAGGGGAGGAGCGGCGAGGCCGAGCGCGGGCAGGCCTCGGTGCCCGGTGCCCGCTGGCAACTTCTGCTAATCCGCCGTTCAGCCGCGATTAATGGTGGAAGCCGAGTCCTGGTTTCAGCCTTAGTGTAGTTGGATAAAATGTGATTTTATTTTATTTTTTTTTGCTTTTACTTTTATTACGTGATTATTGCTGTGGTACGTGACAGCTGTCGGGTGATGCCAAAACAGCAACAGACTCTGAATAACCACAGCGAGGGAATTTTCAGTAGCGTTTAATGTTGTAATTCTGAAACACTAAGGCAGAAGGATATAGCAGATGGAAAGAGAAACCTGCAAGCGCTACCCTGGGTGTTCACACTGTCTTATCCTATTCATCTTCGCTTTCTATACCACTGAGCAGATTTGAGAGCGCTTGTTGGTGCGAACTGGGTTCCCAGAAGAGCTTCCTTGGTTATACTGTTGCTTGCTCAAGTTTTCTCCTTCTTTCTTTCTGGATTTTACTGTACACGTTGCCATGACGTTCGGGAGTGGGTTGTCCTGGGGAGATGTGGTCTGAGGACAATGAAACCGCTCACGAATGATATAACCAAGTTTTGTTGTTGCAACAAACCCATCCGCAGTTGGTACAATTCTGCTAGCAGTTGTGTATATGCACTGTACGGCTAGTAAGGCACCTGCAGAAACCAAGGGCAGAATACAGGAAAGGATTTACTGTGTGGTGCGAGTCCCCTTCAGACATGTCCCTTTCTTCAAATGGCCCCTTGTCACGAGACAATTTGGACTCGGTGAAACGAGGTCACTGATGTTGAATGAAGAGGGAGGAGGACAGGGGAATAATAAGTCGTATTGTTTGCTTCTCCTTAGAACATTATTGATGTTTTGCTTATTAGAAACTTACAGAGACCTTAGCTTGCTTTGACATAAAATTTGATGCTGATTTTTAAGCCCAGAATACTTTTCTCTACTGTGTGCTGGACTACTTACTACTGACCTTCTGTAATTGCAGCTTCTTGTCGCAATTATAATATACTACTTCTGGCTTCAGTAATGTTCTAGTATCTATTCTGATAATCATTTGGGATACATGTTCCCTCTTGCGGTTTCCTATTGCAAGGATACAAGTTAGGGAATACGATTGGGTAGTTGTAGGATGTTTGTAGGGACCCAGAAAAGGGAAGCTTAGTGCATGTTCTGAAGTAACTGCAGCCTAATAAAGTCACCTTAGTTCATCAGCAAGCTTCTTTGGCCAAGATATTTGGCTATGTTTTCTGCTCTAATATTCAACCAAATGAGTATCTGTGCACAAACTTGCTGTATGGCATGTTTCCCATCTTACAACATAAAGAATGCTACAAGCCTATTTAAATACAGAGTGTAGTATACACTTGTTTCTCATAGTTGCTGGAATTCAAAATTACTCACCACTTGCAACATCCCAGACTGTAATGGATTCATCCAACGCTCCAGTGTACACGTACTTATCATCTTTTGAGAAACAAGCGCAGCAAATGCCTTTCAGGGGAGATGTAGGCTAAAAATGGATGATGGTTAGGATTAGATTGTTGTACTGGTAAACACAGGTTGAGATGGAGAAGCTTTAGAACATTCAGTAGTTATTCAGTATTTAAGAACAGGGATCAAAGTGTAACTAAATAAAGAATTTTACAAGGCAAAGTAGTCCTGGAAGGAGGGTGGGAAATGTCCTTAGGCCCTTAGCTTATGAAGCACCCTATAGCTGTGCAGAAGAAAGCCCAATATGATCACCCAGAAACCCATTATTCCACCTGTGGAAAGGAGTAGTTTGGACTCATCCATGATATATTATCAGGTAAAAGATTAACAGAATAGATTCAGCATTCTCCATTGCTTATTATTTTACTGAATTCCCCTGACCTGGCCTTATTTACCTCTTCTTTTGCTTAAACCAAGTAAATGACCAATAATAAGATCTAAATAAATAACTCCTATGACTTACGCTTTGGTGTCAGAACGGTGTTAACAGCATGCATTTATTTTGACAGCATTTTTGGACCTGGGCACTTTAACAGTGTATTTAGATTATACGGATGCCTTAAAACCAGACCTAAAATGCTGCAAATAGGTTGCTGCTTGTCAGTTTGAACAGCTCTGTACAGGATTTGGGTATTCTCTCGAGAGCTGGGATTCCTGTGAATTGAATCTTCCCTGATAGCTTACTGCAGTAATTGACCATAGACACAGTCTTCCCCCTCTGGCAGTGTAGTACCTTATAATAGCGCATCTCATGTTCCTGCTGACAAAGCTCCAAGTCCCAGAGACATTGCAGGGAATCTTCAGATCCACTGAATGCCCACTGCTCTCCATGGCTGCTTTCCAAACAGGAGATCTGGCTTCTGTGAGCTTCCAAAGGAAACACTGTGGATTGAGGGCAGTCGTAAAGGAATAAATCCCCAGTAGTCATGCCGTACAGGACTCTGTAATCTGCAAGGACAGCCACACTGGAAATCAGAGAGCCAGGGATCTGAGTATAAAATGTGTAGGTGGGCCTGCCAATCACTGGGCATGGGTCTGCAGAGGTAATATCCAGCACAAGGACTAAATCATCATATGCTATGGCCAGCTGCTTTTCCCCCTTGTTGATTGCCATGTTATTGACTGGTTTCCGTGACTCTGGAGGTGGGATGCATGCTACGTCCTGCCTGGAGTTCAGTGGAAAGACAAGGACTGTTCCGGACACAAGCCCGGTGAAAAGGAGCTGGTTTTGCTCAGCTATTTCCAGGCACCTCACTTGGGCAGAGGTGTCCAGTGTGTCACACACTGCACCTGTAAAAGAGAAGGAGATCAGCAAGACTGTTCTTATTCCAACTTCCATCAGCTGGGGCTCAGGATGGCTCCTTGTTTGTGAAGTTATTGGTATATTATTCATATTTCCGTGTTTTTTTCCCCTTGTCAAAATAATAAGCTATTCTGGACAAAAACTTTAAAGAGGAGATTAAAAAGCTTTCCAAGCCTGAACCCTGTTCTTCTGAATCTCATGCTTAGAAAAAGCAGAAAGGAGCAGACTGTCCTTGTCACACACGCTCAGAAACTAACTCTACTGCCTCCATGAATTGCTTTGTTTCTCTCCTACCCCATATGCACGCTTAATTTTCTGCAGTGTTTCTGAGATGCAGTTCACCTTCTCTGGTGTCCCAGATGATGACTTTATGTCTGTCTTCAGGCTGGGTAAAATAGACATAGTTCCCACCATGCGACAGTGCAGTGCAGCCTGTATCTGGGACAGGTGCCCAGGTTTTCTGCTGCTGGTTGTAAATGAGGTTCCACACTCTCAGATACGGTGCGCTGTGGGAGGCAGAGACCAAAGTGCTGTCACACAGGGCTAAGAGCGTTACTGGTGCTCCCATGCCATCCAGCCTGGCAGTTAGCAAACCCTGGGCTGTTAGACTCCACACCTGGGAAAAGTTGCAGGGGGAGAAGTCAGTACCTGAGCCACTTTTTTTCTCTAGCCTTATTTAAAAGGTGACACAACAGATCTTCCCTGATTTTTACAGAAACATAAGTAAAGTCACATGATAACAACCTACTCCTAATCTAGAAAACAGAATCTTGAGCAACTACTGATACAAAGTTGCTCTTAAACAAATGTTTAAAGTATCTGGAGCTATTCAGCTCATTTACTTCCTTTGCTCTGAATGATCCCTAATTAGATCCTGCCTTTTTTGGGCTGTACTGGGTATTTACCTCTTTCTTTGAAAAGAGATGGTTCTCCAGATGTTATATATTCCATGTCTGCCTCACAGATGGGTAACAAGGCAGCTTTTAGAAGATCAAATTTAAAATACTTCAGAAATAAAATTGTAATTTGGGTCCTGGGTACACACCGGCTTAAGGCTGGCTCTCTGAATTGATAAAATGCTCTCCATTCAGTCCCCAAAATAAAAAGAGAGCAGAGAGGCTTGAAGCAGTACAGAGAAGTAGGGTAAACGGTCATCGTTTTAGAAGCATGGCAGTACAACAAACATCTTCAGAACTGTAATTCCATCCCCCAAACAGGTTGCTGAGGACCACGACAAGCACCTTATTGGGCCAAGGGCATATTCCGTGAGTTGATTTTGTAAATCTGTAAAAGATGTTCTGCTTGGGAAGGTGCCCAGCCTTCCTTCCTACCTGGATAGATGCAGTTTGAGAACCAGTAACAATGAGGCTGTTGTCGGGAGATATAACAGCTGTATGAACCATTCCTTCATGTTCCAAATCTGCCGCTAGGAACCTGTGGAATCCCTTTGAGTCAGCCAGAAACACTCGCACATATTCCCCAAAGCCTAAAACAAAATATTAGTTACTGACTTATTGATCTGAGGAAGTCTCTAATCCCCTACAACACCATGTGTCTATGCATATTCCTCATTATTTAGTACCTATATTTTTAAAGGTAAGCACTAAAGATAGCTTAGAAACCCTAAAAAATACCCATGCCAGCATAAGTTCTTTTCACTGCTTATATCTCACTTAATCTCTTGAAATAGGGCTCCTGGAACATGGACAATGTTCTAAGTCTGCGCAGAGTGAATGTCACCCAATTCTTGTTACCCCCTTAAGCACAATAGATGAAAAAGATCAGGCTAATGGAAAGTCCCACATCCTGGTCCCCATTTAAAGGCTGCTTGGCAGGTGAGAGAGGAGCTATTGCTAACACTTTCCTAAGCAAGGGGCACTATTAAACCTGCAGCAAGAATGGACTCGTCTTCTGACGCCACCACAAAGCAAACGCTTCCAGGAAGCTTCTCTAGCAGACTGTTCCCAGCAGAAGAGATCTGTACAAAATAAGATAGAGTTAGACATGACATTAGGATAGCTAACCTGCCTTTCCCTTGAAAGAAAGAGGGTAGATTAACAGTGAAATTTAATTTGGCCTCTTGGTATTGAACAGAGCTATGTGTGCAAAGGGGTATAGAGTGTTATCCTTGTCCTTTTAGGAACTAGGATGCAGAAGTCTGAGGATGGTGCTCTATTCCGAAAGAAGAAGGAGGGCCCACTGGTGACCAGATTTGTTGCCTGGCTCAGCACAATTCTGCACAGTGTGTAGGAACTGCATTTTGTTTTATTTTGTGACTGTGTGGTGACAGTCTTTCTCCAGCCCACCCCTTTCACCCTTCCTAGGAAGGTTATGCAGAACACTTGTTCTGTGCTTTCCGTCCAAGGAGTTCAGTTTGATGCAGCCTGTGACCAGACAATGCATCGGCAGGTGCAGGAGGTTCACGTTTGGTTTGGAGGAACTGAGGCCCTCTTAGAAAACAGTTTGCTCAGTCATGAAGCAAATCTGTGGCAGAGTTGGGAAGAGAACCCAAAGTGGCAACAGTGGAACCCCACAATCATATTGCTGGCAACAGAGAGGTGGACAAAGAAGGGCAGAGCCAGATCGCATTGCTGCAGCTGCCTGGAAATTGAGTGAAATGTGAAAATATTGTCATCAGAAATTGCTTATGATGATAAAGGCAGATACCAACACAACAGAACGAAATGGATGAGATGGCATACCACAGAATTAGTATTGTTTAGGACTGAGATCCTTGAAATATTACAAGAAAGTTGAAAGGGAGATGTGTACCGTGGATAGAGATCCCCCACTAAATCCCACTATCATCTTCCCTTGCTTCTGGATGAGAACACTGGCAGTTGGTATTTCTTCCTGCAGCCCTGATAGCTGACATTTGGATTGCAGCTTGCCGGTGTTGCTGTTCCACAGACTCAGCGTCCCTCCTTCAGACACAGTCATAATCACCAGCCTTGGGCTGAATACTGCAGAACACATCCACGCATCTGTCACCTCTCCAGAAATCCGGAAGATGAGTTCTGCTGTCTCCAAGTGCCAAGCATTAACCTAGTAAAAAGGTGGCAAGAGATGGAAGTAGAGAGGACCAAGGTAGCTTTTCTATTTACAACCCTCATGATTCTGTGACTTCTTATGTTTCTGTCCTTTCAATGCCCTTTACATTAAGAAATGTCCCTAAGCTCCATACCTTTGTACCTGAGGAAGAATATACAATCATGCGCCTCTCATCCACATGAAGGCAATGTGAGGGCTGCTCTTCAAAATGGGTATCCTGGATAACAAACTTTGCTCTGCCAGAGGTCAGATTCCAGATGCGCAGACTGTGATCCATGGCAGCTGAAACAGCACAAGTTCCTTTTCCAAACACTTTCACACACCTCACCTCAGCTATAAAATAAGAGAGGAGAATTAGTGAAACACAGGATTCTCGGTGCTTCTCGCAATTAGGAGAACGCTGGCAGCTAGGAGGTGTCTGTGTGCCTAGTGCTCAAGAATGGCTGAGCAGTCAGAGCTCTCTTCAGACATGAAAAAAGCACTGCAGCCGTGAAAAAGGGAAGGCTCACCAGAGTGCCCAGGCAGGGCGTGCAGCATCTCAATAACCTCCATATTCCAGACGAGCATTGAGCCATCCTGGGAACCTGCCACCAGCAGCTTGTAATCAGAACTAAGTGCCATCGCTGTGGCGCCTGCAGTGAGACACAAAAGGGAAAGGCTGTTCCAGATACCACAGACAAAAAACAGACGATTTGGGACTGTTGCCATGCTGTGCTTCCCCAGCTGGGAACCCCCTGTATTGACTGAACCCCGTAGACTGTGCCAAGGGCAAGATTAGGTTCCCTCGCACATATCTAGGTCAGTGTGTGCTTTTGTTGTCCTGGCGACAAAATGACCCACTTTCTCTCTCCTCATTTGTTAAAGCAATTGCAAATGGAACTGGTGCATGACTGAACAGAAAGGCGAATGGACCTTTATCCTGCCTTTGTGTAAGCTCACGGGCCAAATTCTATTTCTACAGAAATAGATGTTCTCTCGTTCTTGCTTTATTTATTTATTAGTTTATCATTGTTACTTCAATATTATTCATAACAGATGGGTGCATAGATATATTCTAGGGCTGTATATCCCCAGGACTAATCCTACCTTTGAGGAATCCCGTGAGCGTTGTGTTCAGGGGCCCACCAGGTGGCTGGAGGAATCCACACAATGGAATGAGAACAGGATAGGGACAGACACTGAACCAGCTTAGACACTGCTCGCACAGCTTCCCGATCACGTCAGGGTAAGAAGGCATGAGAAAAAGAAGCCTGGCCAGCACTTCTGTGTATAGTATACTCAATCCTGAGAGGACAAAGACAAAAGGAGTTTTAAAACGTGACCGCGTTGGGCCTGTGAGAGTTACTGTGGTTGCATTCAATGTGATGTACAGTGCAGGTACTAGCAGTACATAATGAACCCAAATGAGTGGCTAAAAGCTGTCCTTATCTGGCCAGGCAGAAAAGGGAAAGCTACAGTGTAAACGGTGGACAAATTTAATGGGGTGACAGGATTTTTCCCTTAAGGAAGGCATGGAGACTCTGAGGAGAAAACAGGAGCAGCACCGTGTATCCTTTCCTCTTGTTAACATTAAAGCCTCAAGGGAATCTAGATTGATAATAGGTGCTTGTACTGGAAGAGGGGCAACAGGCAAACTGCTCTAATCAAATAGAGCAAATACCTAGTGGCAAAGAAACTTCAGGTTCCTATACAGAGGCCCTACCAGAATGAGGCATTTATAAGGCTTTTGATGGATCTTGGAAGAGAGAATTTTGTCACTAGTTGTAATTCCTCAGAAAAGTAACTTGGAGAGGAAAAACCCATTTCTTTCCCCCAGGTAGACATGTGCATCTCTCTCTGTCACTAGGATGCAGCTTTTACCCTTGAGGCTGTCTATACTGCTGACTGCTGGTTTCAAAAGGAGAAGAGTGTTCTGCACAAGACGTAATTCTGGACAGTCGATCTGTTCAGCACACATGGCAAAGTCATCAACAACACTCTGTATTCCAGAGACAATTATTTTGCAGCTGATCCAGTTCATATTCCCTGCAGAAAGAAATACTATTAGAGCAGAGAATATTAACCCTGAGACTGCACAGTAATTTTTAATAAACTGAGATTAAAAAATGCTTTTTTGGGCAGGGAGAGTATAGAAAGATTAGCAGTCACCAGCAGTGGAATTAGGACTCAATGGCTAAGAAAATTGAGGACTCCCATTGTTATGGTTCCTTCTTTAGCTTCTTAAATGCTCTATGTATTTTTAATGGTATTTTTAAAAATGTTTCCTTCTCAGCTCTGGGAGAATCTAGAGCATTTATTTCAGGTATGAAAGGACTGTGGTGATAATTCTAGAATGACAGTGTGTAAGAGTAATTTATTTCTTTTTTTCAAGCTTCCTTCTCATGGTGATTATTGATGCTATGCAGAAAGGTTGTGATTCTGCACTGCCATTACCTGTGGCTGTAGGCATGAAGCATGCTTCTGCAAAGCACTATATACCT
This sequence comes from Apteryx mantelli, assembly GCF_036417845.1. Lineage (NCBI taxonomy): Eukaryota > Metazoa > Chordata > Aves > Apterygiformes > Apterygidae > Apteryx > Apteryx mantelli. Next base: position 2,685,386 of record NC_090007.1, read on the forward strand.
CCTTTTGCCCAGTCCTTACCCAGCACATCCTCTTTTAGCTCCTCAATTCGTCCTGCATTGAGTAAGTGAAATGGCAATTCACTCAGCTTCCTCCGATTGGCAACAGTATCAGAGAACCAGAGTGGCTGAGGGGCTACCTGGGAAGAGCAGGAGTAGCAGGACAGTTGATTTCAGACACGGCTTATGCATTAATCTCTCTGCTTCCGCAACTTCAGTTCTAGTTGCTATGTCACAGTGTGACAGACAGCGCTTCCAGGGCTGAGGCCTATTTCATTCTTTCATTTTGCCCAGGAAATGGTTTTCATGATTCTAAATTTCTGTTGCTGCAGTTTAAGATTATGACTGCCTTTCTACAGATGTTAATAATAGATTATTCCCTTCCTCATTGAAGTAGACTTTTACATATATGCAGATGGCATGACAAAGTTTGTAAATTTACTGTAGATCTCCTTGGTTGGAGATATCTCTGTTTAAAAAAATCTATTTCTTCATCATTATTGAAAGCACTGAATGGTGTCATTTACCATTATTTCCATTGTCTTCTGATTTCAGACCCTGTCCTGCAGTCTGGAGATGCAGAGCCCTGGTCCAGAGCCTACAGGTATGGACATGCCTACTGATATTCCTCACCTTCCTGTCGGCATTCAAAGTCCTGCTAAGGTCTGGTAATATAAGAGGTTTCTTCATTCCCCAGCTCCAAGTCCCCTTGAAGAAGTCTGCCAGGAGAAAATGCCGCTTGGTTTGGTCTTGTTTTGATAGATAACGATTCTGTACCTTTTCAACAAATTGCCTGGGAAAGGAAAAAACAATAGAGATACTGGAAAGGGGAGCTAGAGCTCGATTTTTCTGTAAACCTCAGCACTGATAGAGTTTAAGAGCTGAGAGGATTCTAGGCAGGGTTCCCAAAAGCCCAGGCTGAGAACGTCTCGGGGGCTGGCATCCCATTCTCTGCCCTCTAGCAGTACCTGTGTGCAAAGCTGAGAAGGGTGAAGCCGTCGACCTTCCGTTCTGCCAGGCACTCTCCCATGTCACTGCGCAGCCGTGCCCAGTGGAGAGGAGGAAGGCGCAAGACACTTTTACTTGAAGGAAAGTGGCAGTGGTGAATCTCTGAAAGAACATCATCGTCAAGGGATAAAATGTCCTTTAGCTCCATGTCTGACAGCCCATTTCTGCAAGTGAAATGTGATATGTGAAAGGAGATTATTTATCCTCCTCATTTCTGTTTACAGTGATTTCTGTAGTGGGAGGGCGAGCAGTGAAATATGGTGAAGGTCTCTCTCGCAGTACCAAAGTACCAGTCACCAAGAATCCCGCTAGCTGACATGCACACATGGCAGTCTCAGCTGAGAGCTTAGGCCCTGGACAAGCAATGGAAATAGATTTTCTTTTCCAAATAATCCCAGAACATCTCCCTTCGAGACAGTATTTTAGGTAGGCTTCCAGGTATGAGAGGAATGTCATGCTTGATAAATATATGCGTAAAGACCTCACAGGATAGAATAACTGAGAGCTTCTACTGGCTTTCACTGTGTTTAGGCAGAGATTCCCTATGAACAGTCAGGAAATACAGGCTGTCTCATCAGAAGTACAGCAATACTCACCGTGAGGAAGCAATGTAGCCAAGCGCGTGGGCCACAAGGACTGTGCCATGTGACTTTTCCAGTCTCTCGCACAGACAGTGCATGGCTTCCTGGGCTGTGCTAGCGATCGCTAGTTCTGAAGGTGAAGTGTAAGACGCCCATTTCCTGGCCTCATGGAAGGCCAGCTTGTAGAGCAGGGCTTGGCCACCGATGGGGAACTTGTGCCAGAGATAAGCCCGTTGAGCTGGGCTCAGCTGCCGTCTGTCTGATGCTAAGAGCATCTCTAGCATCTCCTTGCCTTCCTCACTGGATAAGGGTTCTACTTCAAAGTATGCCTCAGCCTCGGGCACAGCGTGTTGCAGAGCTTTCAGAATATCATGCTCTGCTGTGGAAATGGAAATGATGATGTGGACCTTGGGAGGGCAATCTGTAGGGAGCCAGTAGAATCTGTGAGCACCGCTATAAGGAAATAATCTCTCCACAGAGTCAAGGAACAACACCAGTGTCTGTGTGCTGCAATGTGAGACAGAGAGGAGGAGGTTACTGAGGAACAAGACTAAATCACTGCAAGCCTGTTGGGTTTGGTTTGGAGGTGGTGGCAAATCAAAAGCTAAACACACTTGGAGACAAATGTCCCTCAGCAGGCTGTGAATAGCAGAGCTGAGCTGGGATGTCCCCAGCAAACGAATCACGACCACAGTGTCTTGCCCTAAAACAGCTTGCACCTGCTCAGAGAGTTTGCACATCACAGCTGTTTTTCCACAGCCTGGTGGCCCATAGAGGATTAGGGCTGTGTGCGTTTTATCGTTGTTCTGCCTGATACGATGAAAAATGTTATCCAATAAATTCTGTCTCCCACAGAAAAATCTGCAGTTCTCCAGGCACAGAGCTGCATGGTGGCTCAGCTCTTCCAGAAGTCTCTCTGGCTCCTCGCTGATCTGTCCTCGGTATCGAAGATTCTCTAAGACCTGGTGGTTAGTGACAGCAGTGAACTGTTCACAGAGTTGTTTCAGGTATCTATTACTCCTCTTGTGCTGGGTGTTCCGAGAGTCTTTGCTGCATGTCAGTGTGTGTACCGTGAGGTGTTTGGGATGATGGCTTGCAATTTTTGCTTTAAGGTTGCTGAGCAGCTCTTCTGCTTCGCTGTCCGGGTTGTCCTCTTTCTCTGCCAGATCAGAGTTTGTCCCTTTGTCTGTCTGTTTGTCAGAATCCTCAGCCTCTCTGAGGAATATGAAAGCCCCCTGGTTGCTCTGCTGGTTATTGAGGAGACAGTGTTCAATCTCCCATTCAATCGCTACAAAAAAGGGAGATGTGGGCATTTGATTCCAGAACAGAATACAGGAAAAGCCATCTATAGACATTAACTTACATCGTTTGGTCCTTCCATATTTCACATGACGCTAGCAGGTCAGCATTCCCCATGTCCTCTGAGCTGGGCACGCTCCCGAATGTGGTCAGTGAGCTGGGAATGTTTCTCCTTTTTCCCCCCTAGCTGGCATACTGTTTGCTAGTCAGCACCAACCTCCCTCCCCAGGATCTGGCAGATGGTTAAGTTGTTTCCTTCCTCACGTACTGCCTGTTGTACACGATCTGGTGCTGTCTTCACCCAAACAGCTCTCCTCCCTGACAGCTCTGGTTCGAACAACATTACAGCCCTGCCAGAACACACCTGATTTGTGGTAGCAGTGCCTCTGCTCTGGGCTGAGCAGCCCACCCCTCTCTGCCTTCTGGGCTGCCTCCTGCAGCGCTGAGGCCAGGCGTCCCTCCACGTGGTGCCAGGCCTGCCCGTCAGCCGGCTGCAGGACGTAGCGGGTGGGCAGCGCGTTCTCATCCCGCTGGTACCACTGTGTCAGGAGCTGGGCAGAGTCCCCTGACAGCTGCAGAGTTAGGGCCTCAAACTCCTTCTCTGCAATGAGTCGGGGCACAGTCTGGTGCCCGTAGCAGTCCCCCAGGAGTCCCTGCAACAGGCGAGAAAGCCACACATGCAGACACTGCTGCTGTAGTGACAGCTGTGGTGGGGGCTGCCCGCTCGCAGCTTCCCTGCTTGGGTGGGGACAACCAGGCAGAGCCCCAGCTTGTCCCGTGGCTGGGGAGAAGGGGCCTTAGAGGAACTGCTCCTCAGGCCCTCAGTGAGGAGGGGGTGAGGAGGTTGACTTTGGGAAGGAGCCCCGGGCAGAAGGAGACAGGGCTGAGCCTGGGGGCTGCCAGGTAGGGCTGAGGGCTGGGCTGGGGAACAGAGAAGGGGCAGCATCCAGTATCTGTGTACTCCGGAGAAAGAGAGAGCTCAGAGGTTAGAACCCACCATGTAACCCTTGAACAAAATCCTCCTGGTCTGTGGGAAGGGAGAGAGAGCAGTCAAACCTTTGTGGCTGGCTGGAGTGAGATTTGTAGATACACAGTCGGAGCCAGTCTGAGGAAGATACGGCCTGAATGCCGGCTGATGCCATCTGCATGTGCAATACGGTGCTGCTAACAGATGTGTGAGCCGCAGGGAGCTCGGAGATGGTGAGTTCATGGATGCAGTAATGCTGCAGTGAGGCTCTAATGATCTCTGCCTCAGAGATTCTCTATTGCTGGCCTCTGGTGGAAGTGGCTCGGGGGAAATCAGGTGCAACTCACACAAATACTTAATTACTTATTTATTTACTTGTGGCTTCTATTAGGCTCACTGGGACTGCATATTCTCTACATTTACTCTTTGTTCAGCAAAGCTTTCCTTCTCTCTTTCTAAAGCCTAAACAACCCAAGGAAGCAAAGTACTTCTGGCACTTCTGCAGGTGTCTCCTCTCCCCTCTGCAGGTCTGGAAGTTCTGGGTGTGGATTTCTGTCTGGGGCTGTCACCAAAGCCTCAAGGAAGCTGAGGTGGGCTGCTGTGGTGGGGAGCTTTCAGTGGTTAGAAGAAGGGATTGGAGGGATTTCAGTTTCTCTCTTTTTGTGGGGCAAAAGCATGGAACAGGTATCAGCTTACAGTTTGACAACCTGACTCTGTCCCTGGTGGTTGCTATGGCATTTTCATTTCTGATTCTTTGGGGAATTTTTATTTTTTGCTTAGTTACTGAGAAAACCTCCTCAAAATTAAGAATTGGGTAGGAAGCAATCTCAGAGCAACAAATAGTGTTGTTCTTCTTGCCTTATATATGTCTCCATCTGCCTCTTAGTTCTGCCAGCTAATACACACAGCCCCAGTATCTCCAGCTCTGACGAGACCGTGTTCAAGGCTGGACAACGCATGCGCGTTTGTCCAGCCTGTCTTGTCTCTTAGGGACTTCTGCAGTTACTGATATTTTCTCAGCCCCAACAGCTAGCTGATTAAATATTTGTGAAGCTCCTCATGCAGGCTAATTATTGTGAAAAACATCTTACTTCTCCACTCTGCCTTTGCAAGTTCTGAGCGCGTAAGGCAGCCCTGTATGTCTCACTTCAGCTATAGGTACCGAGTATGCACCGCAGTGCTGGCACTTACAATAAAGGTAGGACCTGCTGACAGTTTCTGACAGGCTTCAATTTCTTCCAGACAGAGTTGTGTGTTTCTGTGATCAGTGTCTACAAGCTCAGAAATACCCCATCTCAGGTCTATTACCTGCACACACAAAAAAAAAAGGTTCTTAAAGACCAGTCAATACTATCATAAAAAACAGTGACATGGGAAAATTAAGTCATTCCATCACTTTCGTTTCTAGATCAGTCTGAAAACTAGTGGTATACAACTTTAATTATTACTATTCTACAAGATTCAAAATCTCTCAGTAGAGATTTCTCCTGTGAAAGACTTAGAGATTTGAACCATTGACAACCAAGCATACAACCTGGACAGCTTTTCAGGGCAAGGAACCTCAAAACTGTAGGTTATTTGCAGCAATATTTGAAGCCTATTTTCTATCACAGAAGATAATGATCCCCAACATTTCAATGGCCCCTTTTATGTTAAAAGATCTATGCAAATTAGTATAATAAGGACTAGTCAGCTACTCCTGAAGTGTAGCCAGTGGAATTTATACGTACCATGAACCTTTTTTCCAATTGAATAAAGACACGAAAGGGTGATATAAGCCCTAGTGTCGAGATCTTGACGATGATTAACCACCTAACTTTTAATTGAAATCCGTGAAACTCAATACTTAAAACGAAAGCTCTAATAAACCAGTACAGCAATATTTGACATTGAAGAGGCTTCTAAGGAAGATACATGAGGATTTCTTTTTCTTTTCTTTTTTTTTTTTTTTCCCCTCATCCCACATATTTTCGTGGCCTTTGGACAGGACAGACAGGAGAGTAAGTGATTTACCTCAAACATTAGGCCGTGCTTCTGACAAAAGGCCAGCACTTCTGGATATGCTGTCTCCAGGAGGGTCTCTCTCTCCGTAGCCATGTCTGCATGGAAGGATTTGTGCAGCTCAACAAAAGTTAGGAATTGGGAGCCTGATTGTTGCTTTACCTACTTGTCACATTTTGACCTTACAGTGAAAATGCAGTTCACATTGCTATTATCTAATCTGCGCAGAGTTTCATGTAGATGTTATTGTGGTTAAGTCTTGCAAAATTGTGGTTTTCAGATATCTGCAGACTTGTACCCATGTTACTACATCGCCTGTGCAAGTGTATTTTAAGGGTTATGTTCACATTCCTAGTGGCCTGTCACAGTCTACACTGTGTTTTCATTTATTAATATGAAAACTCTGGATCTGGAGAATCTTGGATTGTGTAGTTAGAGTACAGTACAGCAGCATTAATCCAGAAAAATGTATTCCTTGCGTTGTACTGTGGCAAATTCTCCAACCTATTTCAGACTACTCACCTCCACTCTTGGCCATGTCGGCAGTGATAAATAGCCACAATAAAAGGCAAGTCCTACCACAGGGAATCTTTTTGTAGAGTCAGGTCTGTGAAATTCTTATGGCTGCTTCCCCTGCTGTGCCTATTACAAAGAGAGATTACCACTTTCCAGAATTATCTTTGTGGCACCTTTTAACAGTGTCATCTTCACTGAATTAAATAACAAACTAGGTAAGTTTAAAACAAAATAAGAAGACAGAGCAAACAGGGGAAAAGGTATGCGTGTATATGCACACAAACACAAGCATGTGTGCTCACTCCCAGTGCTCACATGCAGAAGCATGCACCCTCTCCTGTTCACTGATACACAGGTCTTATATTCATGGATACTTTTCACACCTGCAAAATGAAAAGACAAGGGAAAAGTAAAGAATGTGTTTCTGCTCATGTATGTGTTATATGAGGCTGTTATTTCTTCAGAACTGGAATTTTCTCTGCCCTAAATTCTGTAAATGTTCATGGCACTACCTAATCATGTGATAAAGTAGTACAAGAGGGAATGCTAAGGGACAGGGAATGGCTGTATCTGCAGCTTTCCTTGGGACTGTTCTAAGTGAAAAGTGATCACTAATGAAGTCTGTGCCAGTGTCAGATGAGGAAAGGGCTCCCTTGGGTTAGGAATTGTGATGTCTGCACTGGTGTCCAACAGAGAGCAAGATCTTTCAGCTTAATACTCCTGGAATAATTCATTAGCTCTCACAGATGGTGTAGCTGTTATGGGAAATCCTTGTATTGCTTTATATATCCAGCCCAAATGAATTCTAGGCAAGAGAGTAGTTTAAAGTATGCCCCCATCCTTAGATGAGAATTCAGTCACATCACATCCTTCATCCCAAAATTATTCTTGAAAATACATGAAGTCTACCACAACTCAGGTATTGTAGGTAATATTTCAACACTAGCTATGTCCTTATATGCCCACTAATTTCAAATTGTCTGTAGCTCTAATACATTCCCTCCAGAAACTGCAGCTGTAACCCATTCCCTAAATGCTGACCTGTCTGCTTAGGTTGAAGACACCTCTCCATCTAAACAGCATATTCATCATGTTGCCTCCTACTGGAAGAAATATTACAGTACCTTCCTTCTTTGGAAGCTAGACAAACAGGCATCTCTAACTTTTTCTGGAGTGGGAAGATGTAAGCCTATGCTTTCTTACTAACAAACTGAGACAGAGTGAACGATTTCCAGAGGAGGGAGAAATCTGGGTTTTGTAATTCCTGAAAATCTGAGTCATTGCTACCCACTGCCAGTTACCACTTTAGGAGCTCAGTCTGGCAACTGTGTCCCAGTAGGCAGAGGAAGTGGTAAATATTCAGATATTGTCCAAGAAGGGAAGTTCTTCCCAAATATTTCTTGCTGTTACAATGGTAGATGGGAATCAAATGTGTGGCCTAAGGTTGCAAGAAAGCCTGCAAACATTGCTGTCTTGCGCGCAGACAGGCATTGCCCTGCACTGAGCCATTGCACACGGCGTCTAGGCTGTTTGGCTTCCCTGCGAATGCCATTAGTCTCTGAACTAATGCAGAATTCTGCAATCTCCGACACGTTTTAAGTGCAAATTGGGTGTGACAAAATAAAGCTGCGTATAAAATGCAGCAGATTGTAGGCATCTTCATCTTCAAATGAAGCTACAAGCTTACAGCTCGCTGCTGAGCATGGAAGTCTCACCACACTGCAATACTCCGCAGGCTCTAGCAGAGAATACCCGATAGCATTCAGCAACGTCAGGACTTTTCAGCTTATTTACCTGAAAAAACTGAGCTGATGAAGACTCGGACCAGGCTGGAGGGCTGGAAAGGAAGAGGAACCATCTTCCCACGGAGAAGATTCCAGCGTATATCTGGACTGAAGCTCATGCTGCTACCCAGACTCCCCGCGTCCTGTAGAGATGACTAACGGCAGTGAGCACGCGTCAGTGGTGCCTCTGACAGCTCAACTCACCTCAGCACTCTTCACGGTGCTCCAGAAAGCTGATGGTTTCCTTTGTTTAAGGAAAGTCTGGTAAAATTTCAGCCACTTGGATGGGCTGGAGGAAATTGTTGACTGTGTCTGCACTGAGATGCAGTGGAACTTCGCTGCATCCTGGAGTGATCTATCTGTAGTTAAAGAGGACAACCATCTCTATAGCAACCAGTGTTTGTCACCTGGGCACAGTCCCCAGGGCCTCCTCCTAAGGCACTGAATGTGCTCGCTATCAGGTGCTGTACACCTCAAGTCCCTTTGTTCACTGACCTTCTCTGTATTTCAGCATCAGGTAAGCTTACCAGTACTAGCATCATTTATGGTTCAGGCACGCTTAGCCATTAAAGTAGGTTTCTTAATATGCTGGGACCATGCCCATGCCCTGTCACCATTTGCCTTGTGTCAAGCGGTGCAAGAGTGAATTACTAAACTGTCTTAGTTAAAAATGTTCACAACAAACATTTCCTACTGCGTGGGCTTGGCAAAATTGGGCTACTGTCAGTCATTTGTATTTTTATTATTTCTAGTTATTGATATAAGAAACCAACTTCAGATATCGTATGTTCTGGTGAGCAGGGAGTTTCAGTAGTTTGCAAATCAAAACAAACAAAACCAACCAACCAACCAAATCTTTTCAAGGGACATTCTGGATTTCCTCAGGCTATAAAAACGTTCAAGCCTCTAAACATATCAGACCTGTTTTTCTGCATTCCGCATCTATATCCTGCCTGTACCCTAAAGCTCTCTAAGATAAAATCACTGTCTCACGCTGATTCTTCCTAAAAGGTTACGTTTGCAAGTGCTCTGAAAAATCTTTCAAATTCTCTTTAGGAACGTAAAGAAAACAGATAGGGGTCATGGTGGAAGATACTATAAACGGTACTTTGATGTGGGATAAAGTGTGAAAAAGGCAAATGCTAGTGCATGTGTGAAAGAGAGGCCAGGCTCCAAGATATTCATGAATGTCGATCTTAGCACTATCGACATCTCTGCTTTGTCGGAAATGTCATCACAGAGATGAAGTGAGTAGCAACTGTGAGTCACGATGGCAGAGCAGTCTCTGGTGGGATAGGAAATCAGTTTTCTCACCGTCTGTCTGCTTCACGCAGCCAGCGAGCCGTCATCCGCCACAGCTCACTCGCAGACTGCTGCCTTTACAGACCACATGAGGGCAGGATTAAATTCTTATCCGGGTGGTAGTTTTGCGGGTGGTCACTCAGTAAGGACCTCACTGTCGGAGTTTAACGAAATCCAAAACCCTTTAATTGGTTTTTATTTACAGTTTGCAGAAGCAGAGGCGGGTCACGCAGGGCACCCATGCACCCGACAAACGTGATGCTGAACATCAGAATCCCCAGTGTTAGAAGAATCAGGCAGGGTCAGCAAGGAGTGAATCCACAGCACGTGAGAAAAGCTAAATCCAAGGCCAAAGGAGAATCTGGTAGGAAGCAGCTGCTGATTTGCAGGCCCTTGCCCCCTCCTGAGACACATGATGTGGAAAATACTGAGCTGGACAAGTTTTCCCTCACTGAGCTTTTGCATTCTCCCAATACCTGGGGAAGTCCTCCTCTTTCCCTGGAAAGAAACTTTGAGGACCCACTGGTAACTCTGAGACAATAATCAAACTATCAAGGTGTAGAAATTCTTTCCTTTGATTGGCCCCCTGTTTATTTACTTCCCTTCATTTACTGCGAGGAATAATTTTAAGTTTTCTGCAGAATTATCCATGTTTTTTTTCTCCAAACAGAATAAGGACTTTAGAGCTTTCCTTATCTGTGCAGCTGATCTGCGAAGATAAAATCTGTAGACGCTTTATATGGCTGGCTATGTGTCAAAGGAAAGGGAAACCTGTCAATCAACAAGAAATGCTGAGAGCAGCAACTGAAACACTTTGCTTTTTCCATCAGGCAACCAGGGCCTCTTTAAGGATTAAACCTATCGCTAAATTTAGGTACATCTCACTAGAGTTAGTATCAGGAGTTATCAGATCAGAACATCTTTGGAGGCAATGACGTCTGTCCCGTGGAAGTCTAAGCCCTGGCACGCTTCTCTCCTGCCCTGCGCTGTTGCAGAGCTTGGAGCTGGGAACATTTTGCACAGCCAGCACAGCATGGGACTCAGACGTTGTAGGATTTTTCAAAGCACTTGAAATACCTACTCTCATCTGCCTGCTTTTGTTTGCTATTCTCTCTAGGTCCTTAGCAAAATTTGTTCGTAACACTGAAGTGTATGTTATGGGAGAGAAGAATAGTTAAGCCATATTAACATCCTAATGCTTTTTTCTGGCATTTTTTTAAATGTGCAACAGGGCTTGCACTGACCTTCTTTTCCATTGGTCAGGTCATACGGAGACTTTAAAACCCACACTCCAACATAACTTACATTCTCAACTGCTATGATAAATAGGGGAATACTAATAAACATTTTTAAAGAGTTCAATATTGGGGGGAGAGAAGTGACATCCTTAAGAAAATAAGCAGCCCTTTCCAGATCTTCATTTAATCAGCCAGAAGACTGACTGCACCGAGTTCTCCGTAGCATTCCCAGCTCTGTGCCATGGAAGCAAGTTATTCCATCCCTCCAGGAAATGCCCCTGGTATCACTATAATGAGCATTCTCATTCTGGCTGGAGCAGTCTTAAGAAGTGTATATGTAAGTAAGCATAAAGGGCTTCCCAGAGGCATAGAAGCAGCACTGTAGAACCCCGTGCCCCTGCAGCAATGGCTAAAATATGCTACTTTTGAAAGAACCATCTGAGATGAAGGAGGCCGGTCTGGAATGGTACCAAAGGCTACCAGAGCTGAGCCCTGAAAATTCAAGAAAGGTTCTGTATCTCTCACTATGAAATGCTTCACTAAATGAAAGTTGAGACTCCTTTCTGGCAGCTGTCTTCTCGATACTGATCATGTCCCAGAAAAGGTACTTTGAAGGTGAGCAAAGCTTTAGATATTAACATATCTCAGAATATTTGTCCCATCTGTTCTTAGTTAGCTGCTATGATCTGACTCAACCCAAAACACTTTGAAGAGTAAGGACTTGGGCACTCCGAAAACAGCAGCTGATAACAGTACCATGCTAAACAAATATTCAGGGTTCTCACACCTGTTCAAGGCATTTTGATTTTTTTGTTTTAAATAGAAAGATTGAAATTCCATATAAATGCACTAGAATTTTGTGTATGTGTGTGTAGATACCTGTCCCAGGTGAATGCTTTCCTTTATCTTACAGTGACAAAAGGAAAGACAGAGTTGACTGGTATAAACATCAAATGAGAATATTTTGGAAGTTTAGTATTCCTATTTCTCTCCCTGAAATCTCAGAAAATCTGCTTAGACTACAACACTACAAATACAACAACAGCAATGGACCTTTTCCCATGTTATTTCCTATTATAACATACTCAGAAATGCACTTAGAACATATCGAAGTCTGCTGTCTGCCTCCAATTAGAATCAACTTGTCATCAGATCAAGGGACAAGCGACTTTAAGTAGATCAAGGAGCGTGTGGTTCCTGAGACTGGCGAAAGTAAGAGAAACACACTTATTTGCTCAAGTGCCATTGAACAATCAGTCACTTCACAATTTTTATTTTTTTTGAGGGCTTTCATAAAACAAAATTCCCCTTAAACCAGACATCTCATAAAACATGAATTACAGTCTTGTGCATGCTAGTGATACATCAGGTTTCTGCAAAACCAGGTAGAATTCCTGTTTTCTACCAAAGGGGAGGGAGAGTCACAAAGTTAAGGCACTTTCAAAACCAAAGTCCACAGTTAATCTGACCTCCTGTACTGGCTTTCATCTGGTTGTATATAAGAATCTTTAGGTTACGGGTAGTCCTTCGTTAAATTAACCATTGTAGTTTCAACTTTGCAACAGGGACAAAAATGGGGGGAGTTCTTACAGTCCTCCAATTTATATTCCCAGTTTCAAGCCCCTCACTTACCACCACTTCCAAATTCAAGATGACAGCAAAAAACCCCCAACAAAACAATAAAACTTATCGTTGGGGATGGCAACATGCTGCTTAACTGAAAGCCCAAAGCTCCATCCCCAGGCATGTTGTTTCCACAGCAATGATCTCAGCTCTTGGTGATGAAAAAAACTCAGAACAAATTCAGGTCTTTAGGGCACAGTGCTCCGGATGATGCTTTTAAGAACAAAATCAGTTATAAGAACAGTTTGAAACTAGTCTAAAAGCCAGTATTCACTAAGCCGAACATGAAGGAATCAGACTCCTCCCTGAGCCATGCAAGACATTTGATATTCTCCTTCACTCACGGGGCACAAGCTCCTCCCACAGGTCAGTAGTTTGACTAAAAGGGACCTACAAAGGATACTCAATTTCTTCAGCTGGTGTTCTCTTAACAGTCCTTTAAAGTGATTTTAATCCATTTGTTGTGAAATCCCCTTTCTCAGCCTTTAAATGTTAGTTTAAAAATACAGGAAATACTCCTTTCTGTACGTAAGGGAAAGAGTTGAGGCTGACCTCCAGCACAAGCCAGCATGTAGCTGTGGGCTTAGGACCTTATTTAGAAGTATCCAATTCTGTGTACAAAGATGCAAAGCTTTTTAAAAAAGCCAGTTTCAGGTCCATTAATTTGGTGCCCTGACAATTACAAATAAATAGTAATAAATACTCGTTTACACTTACACACCCTTCATGTGTCCCACAGGATTATAAACAGACCAGAACCATGCTTCTTCCTCAGTTAAATACAATGAGGTTTGAGGTGGGACACACAATTGCTAACAATGTGCAGCAACACTACACAACAGTTTAGAATAATAACAGTACCAATACATACCACTTAGAGCATTTTGCAGCTTCAAATCCCTTGCAAACAAAGACTTAGCTAAGAAAGAGATAATGTTATATCCATTAAGAATCAGAGGGAATTTAGATGAAAAAAATGTAATTACCCAAAGTGGAATTTGGCCAAGACACCAGAGTTGATGTCCTTACTGCATATAAAATGTCACATTAACTGGAGATACTGCAGATGCAGGAGCTAAGAAAATTAGATCAGGTTCATATGAGACCATTTAATTTCCTTGAGTATGAAAATCCAATTTCCACATGGATTGTGTCCAAACAGTTTGCTGTTTTGGTAGACATCAAAAAGGTCAATGAAAACTCAAAGGAACCTATCCAGTTGCAGAACCACAAACCACTACCTCCATTCAAAAATTAATATAATGAAAGATTTTACATCAGTTGAAAATGCTGCATCGTAATTGCTGACAGTTTGGGAACTGGCACCCAAGTATCATCCTGGCACAAATCTACAAATCCCTGAAAATAAGCTCAGAATAGAGAGACAGAGACCAAGTAGCAAGAAGCAGCAAAGAGAGCACAGATGAAATTCAGGGACCCGCCTGGCAGTGTCCTGGCTTCCAACTCTTCTCTGAAGTCTCAGAAGGACTGGAGGTCACAGGTGGCTTTGAGATGCAGCTCTGGAAGCATTTTCTTGGCGTATTTACTGTGTGGTTGCTTCTTTTATTCAGCTTTTTTTGCTTTCCGTTTCCTTGTGCCTTCATTTAGCTCCTCCTTAGACTTTGCAGGAGGAGGAGGAGGAGGAGGAGGATGGGAAACATCATGGGAGGCCCCATGCTGGTCATGATGATGACTAGTGTGTCCACTAGAAACAGAGCCAAAGAAAACTGGGCAGATGAAGTCTTCAACAGGAGCAAAAGGTGAGGCATGAGAGTGAGTTGCCGTCATGAAAACCTGCCATGCAACAGTGGATACTTAAAGTTAATGATCACATACATCAGTGATGGAATACTAACTAACAGGAGCATCCCACTAACCACAGATAAGAGTCCCTATTGCTACATGACTTGAGGGTGTATTGCAAGGATCTTCCTCTGCCATACTGCCTACACGGTGGAGAATTCAGTCTATAATTTCTTGAACATATCTTTCCTGGTGTGTACAGGCAATGCCTTCAACAGTGACTTAGAAAGGTGACCAAAGCTAGGTGCAAGAATTAGTCCTAGTATTTAACAGAAACCAGTGGGACTCATAGGTTGCTTTCTAATTGCCCTGCAGAATAGCTCATTTTCATCACTAACTTTCTTAAAAATAACATTTTCAGTTTTTCACTTCTTTATGAACTTACTCATGCAGAAACTCTACATGGGCAAGAAAACACAGGCACCTACATGGAAGTTCTGGAAAGTCAGGAGGCACAGATCAGCAGAACCCATTAAACAGGGTAGAAAGCAGCATTCCAAAGTCAGCGTTTCAACTTAAACTAGTGAATTCCCTGAACTTGACTCTACATCCCTTTTCTTCTCTCGTTCTGCAGATTTTTTAGCAGCAAATCTGCTGTAAACTTACCTTGCAAACTATCATGAACATGGTGAAAAAGAAGATGAGGTTGGCTTCAGAGATGGGGAGCCAGCGCGTTTGTTGCAGAGTGAAGAGGAGTGTGCCGTACAGACTAGCCTTTGTAGGGCTAGAAGAGAAATAAGCAAGTTGTCTAGAAGGTTTGCATAGTCTGTATCCGGTCCTGAATGGTTCTTTAAATTCTATTTTCAGTCTGACAGAGGATTTACAGTCTAGCTACTTACAAGGACATATGAAGAATTTCATTTGTTTCTGGCTTCCAGACCCCGCGCAACAGTTGCTCAAAGTTAGACATCAAAGCAACACCAGAACCTGCAAAACAGTAAAAGTGAACAAATAAAACCGCCACAGCAGAAAAGAGCTTTGCTCTCTCTTCCAGATCCCCAAAGAGTAAGGATAACCTAAGAGGAACAAAAAGATCATAACTTTCTTCCCAAACTTAGAAGCTGTTACCCTAAAGTACCAGCTGACCACATCCATTAACTGGCTTATCAGTCAGCACCGAGTGATGTGTTCACCTTAGCTTCACTCACAGATTCTCCCATCCCTCCCCACAGAGGCTGAGCATGTCCCTGCTGCGTTAGAGTATCTCACGTTTCACCTTTGACCCATCCAGTAGCCATCATAACGAACCACCCGTGGTGGTGAGCGTGGTGGACCCCAGCAGCAATTTTGCGAACTCTGACCACCTCCTTCATTGCCACAAAGACGAGCTTCAGAGGCAGAAAGCTAACACACTTGTAGAAGAGGTCCATGGGACAGAAGAATATCAAATACCTGGAACAAAACCACAAAGAGTTCAGGGACCCATTTGTCCTCATTTGGGATGTACAGACAGGATAAAGAATGCTGTGTTGTTAGCCTGAATTATGTCAGGGAATAGGAAATGCTGGTTCTATCGCACAAAAGCACATAGATCCCCTATGCACTGAGGAAATTAAACCTTTGAGAAACCATGGTTAATTTGTGCACATTTCACTAACGTGACCAAAAATGACCCCCAAACTTCATTGCCTGCCACTCTTCTATGTGGTGTCAGTGCAGCGCATGCTGCTTTTGCGGTTTGGCCACAGTTCAGCTGTGGCAGCTATGAATAGAAATACCCTGCGGCTGGACTGTCTCCAGCCCATATAATCAAAACTTTAGACAACTGGTCAGACAAACTGGAAACCAGACCTAGGAATACAAAAGACCCGAAGACTACTTCACACTACTTCTTTCCCCCAGTTATTCCAAACAAGACAATACACGTGTGTCACACAAACAGAATCCCTCTCTTCACACAGGATCATTTCATACACAGCCCGCAGTGTCTTATGCTTAATTAGTGAGATGAAGTGTAAAAGACTTACCAGACTGCTGTGGCCAGGACAACACTGGAGTTATTACTGAAGTAATGAAGAGGTGATTCTCCAAGTAACAGATCAGCAAGTATGTAACTTCCAAAGCAGTGGAGCATAGCACAAAGCCAAGAGGCAAAAGGGCTTCTACGAGACATCTCCACAGCTCCTGTGAAGCAAATTCCAAATGAGAAGACACATTCCACAAATACACAGAAGCTCCAATACCCTCCAAGAGACTTTCCTTGCATTTTCTCCAACAAAAAAGCCAGAGAAAAGTGGTCGTAAAACAAAATACAAACATGTATTCTGTGAAACCTGAACACGTACCAGATATTGTCAAGAAATGATACGTGATCATAGCTTACAGGCCCCCCATGAGATTTCATATGAACTGAGTCATTAAAAGTTTATGAGTTGGCTAAGAGTTTATCTCCTATGGTCTTTGCTACTTCCTGCAAAGAGAAAGAACAAAAATTTCCCCTGAAATCAATGTCTTTTTACAGTCTAAAAATAAAATGCATACTAGTACCATTCTCTCCATTGCTTCAACCTAGGTGCCCTCTAGAATTCATGAACAATCTGTTCAGCTCTTTCATTCATAAGATAACCTGTAAAAATAGAACAGTAATTCTTAATCTTTTATTTAAGAGAAGGGGATCTGAGGATTCTTTCCTGCCCCTGTTCTAATTTGCAAATGCCCTATAAGTTTAGAAAATAGAACTACATATTAAAGCAGTGTTACGATTTGGTAGTACATTATGGTCTCCCATAGCCTTCTACTGTGTTGGGTGTTTTTTGGTTTTTTTTGATCCCTCTAGCCATTTTCATCCATTGCTATGCTTCAGGGAAGTCTCTCAAGCATATTGATTCCGTAAGATTCTTTCATCACCTTAAGCTGATTCCAGAGTCCTTCGTGCAGGGTTTCAGTCACCATACTTGTTCAGTAAGCCAGTAACAGGCAGCCAAAGGACAGAATGCTAAAATGTTATGTTAACATTACTAACAGTGGCCTACCTTAAATAACAGTAAGTGAATCAGCATATGCTAAAACTATGACTCTTCCATCATAGAAAGAAAATTCTATTCTCAAAGACATTCAAACCAGCTGAAAACATAGTGGAAGTGAGACCCTACAACAGCCATTATATGAAGCTGATTCTACAGGAACCTGAAATTTAGCTTGGTGCTTAAATTTAGTAAAACTTGTTTTTCTTTTGTTCCATAAAGCCATGCTGTCTCCAAGGAGGAGACACAACATTACTGTCCTGACCCTGATCTTAAGTATAGGAGCTGTGGGATGAAGCAGTCTAATAATCGAGTGAAAGGACACCCAGCCTTATGCAGTCCAAATGGATTATTGCCCTTACATGTTTTTAAAGGTATTTTCATAAGGGTTGCCTGTTAACTGTTCAATTTAGGACTTAATGCTGGGAGACAGCTGCAGGTGATCAAACCTTGAAAACCCAGCCATTCTGTTTCCATGGGATTTAAATAAAACAGCACATAGCTTGTGCAGCACAGCGATCTGAAAGCTGCAGAACTGGAGGATCTCAAAGTCATACCAAAGGGGATTTTTTTCCCCCTTCATTCACTGGGTAGTTACACTGAAGCTGTTCAAAACAGCATGAGGAATGTGCGTGGTATCAGAAATACAATAAAGACAGCACGCAGAAGAGACCGAGGCACAGTCAGACTGCAAAACATAGGTGCAGGTCTACAGACCTTTACCAGAGAGGTCCGAGAGGACAAGGCAGCAGGGTCAGTTAGGGTGTCTGAGAACGGACCACGAGGTGGGAAAAGGCGAGATCTTGCTCCCAGCCCTTTGAAGGGACTCGTGAGGGGGGTATTGCCTCAAAAGCAGAAAAGCCAAGCAGCCGCGCAGAAACTGACGCCTAGTCTGGGGCCAGCCGCGAAGCAGTGACTGGACCCGGACAGCCCAGCGCGGTGGGAAGCAGATTTTAGGCAAAACCCGCGGTTACTTTCTCAAAACCAGCGCCGCCAGCTCCTCCCTCTCCCTGCCGTATCCCCGGGCGCGTGTCAGCAGCGCTGGCTCCGGCCGGGCGAGGCAGCGAGGGGCACGAAGGCGCCGGTCGGCTTGGCTGTTCGCGCACCAAGCGTCTCGGGTTGACGCCTGGGGAAGCATCACCGACCAGCGCCGGCCGTTGCTGCGGCGCGGCGCGGCCCCCGGGCCTGACTGACGGCGCTATTTCTGCGCGGCCGCCGGCTCGGCCGCCTTATATAGGCACGGGCCGGCGCGGCGGCGGCCCGAGCCCCGCACTGACCTGGCTCGTACTTGAGGTAGAGGACGGAGACGATGAAGTAGGCGAGGTCGAAGAGCGGGAAGACGGGGAGGGCGGCGAAGGCGGCCGCCAGCTCCCCGAGCTGCAGGGCCCCCGCCAGCTCCATGGCGCCCGAGCAGCGGCGGCAGCGCCGGCCGCTCTGCGCCGCTCCGCTCCGCCTCCGCGGGGCCGCGGCTCCGCCCCCGGCGGCTCCGCAGCCCGCGCCCCGCCCCGGGACCCTGTCGCAACGGCCGCGGCGGCGGCGGCGACCCCTGGCGGCCCGCGCGCCGGGAGCGGCGCAGGCGCCGAGTCGAGCCGCGCAGCGCCCGCCCTTTCCGCTTCCGGCGCCGCCGCGATGATCGGGGACCTGCTGCTCTGCGGGTAAGCGGGGAAGGGGCCCGGGGCGGCAGGGGCGGCGCCGCCGCGCGGCCTCACGCGCTCTCTGTCTCTCCGCAGGACGCTGCTGATGAACGCCGGCGCCGTGCTGAACTTCAGGCTGTGAGTGGAGGGGGAACCGCCGCACCCCCTGTTACCATGGCAACCGCTGCGCGCGCGGGGGGGGGTCCCTCGCCCTGGTTGCTGTGGAAACGCCTTTCGAGAGGGGGAAATCCCTCGCACTGGTTGCTATAGAAACCCCTGGGGGGGGGCTCCCGCGCGCTGGTTGCTATAGCAACTCCCGCTCTCGGGGTGGAAGGGTGCGCTCCCCGCCCTGATGCCGCCTCAGGGGAGCGGCCATGTTCCTCCTCGCCGCCGGCACGTCCCCCCGCCTCCCTCCCTCCCTCCCGCCCGGCGCCGTGCGGTAACCGCCGTGTCGCCGTCCCGCAGGAGGAAGAAAGAAACGGAGGGCTTCGGCGAGGAGTCCAGGGAGCCGACGACTGGTAACCGACCTGGGGGCGCGGGTGCCGGCGCTGCGTGACCGCGAGTGCCGCGCTGTTACTCACAGAGCGCTTCTCGCCTCAAAATTATATAGATACATACAGGAAGGGGCGTTTTCTGCAGAAAATTCTCGGTTAAAGCATTTTCAAGGCACCAAAGTACAAGTTTGCCCTGTTCAAACATGAATTGCCCTGTGGCTGAAACAACTGATTTACTAAATTGCAACTTAAAATTTGACTCGATGATGATATTAACATTTAGCCGCCACAGTGGAAACTGTTAATCCCAAATCTATGACTCAAGAAGAAACAAAAAAGTGTATATTTCTTTCTGCATTCTTGAACTTAGGTGCCTGTGCTGCAGAGGTAATACTGTGCTTGCAACATGATTTCCATATTAGTGTTTATGCACCCACATTGCTCCTTTGTATCTCTTACTGCTGTAACGATTAAAGCGACAGGAAAGCTGCAGACTACCACAGAGGGCTGTCCTTTTTCTAATACTACAGTGACCTCTTTTTATCACTTATTTTCCCAGAAGTTCATGGTAGGGATGTACTGAATGTAGTATGGATCATTGCTACCTAAAATTTCAGTTTTCTTTTTTTGTTCTCTGACCTCTTTGTTTTTTTCTTCTGTGTTAAACTGAGAGTTGCTTGTGTTTTTCAAGCAGTGTTGAAAATGTGAATTATCGACGTGCAAGGCATTTTTCACATCAAAAGTTTCTTCTCCTGATTTTCAGGTGACAATATCAGAGAGTTCTTGCTGAGTCTCAGATATTTTCGAATCTTCATTGCCTTGTGGAACGTCTTCATGATGTTCTGCATGATTGTGTAAGTAGAGTTGTGCAGCATCTTGTCATTTGTTTATTCAAAGTTATATGCTTTGGGGGGGGGGAGAGTTGTGACTGTCTTTCTTTTCTGATCTTTCTCTCTCTCTTGCTCTCGCTCTCTCTCCACTTGTTCCTTAGCTGCTTTTCATTTTACTTATGTCTACTTTGATCTTCAAAGACTTGTTGGCTGACCTCGCAATTTTTTGCTAATGCATTCAGCCTATAGTACACAAAAATCTTCTCTCTGCTGGTCTGTAATTCATTTAGTCTTAGTTATAGGGTTCCTTATTGTGTGCTGCTTAGATACATTGTCATTTGGTTCAGCATTTCGGTGTAAGTTTTGCCATGTTTTTAATTTGGGGGGGGGGGAGGGACGACTCCCAAGTAGTAGAATGGAATCGGCTTTGCAATAGTCTCTGGAAACCATAGATTTAAGTCCTGATAGGCAGTCTAGCAAATATCCTCTCTTTTCCACTTACGTAGCTATATGTTCTGATGTATGGGAGAGCAGAACTGGTGCCCAGATGTCTGCTAGTGTTTCACCCAGTTGGAATGGCATTGCCATGACTATTAATGGTTGTACTCAATTCTCATCTGCTTTTTTCTGTTGCATCCATTAGGTTATTTGGATCTTGAAAATCATCCACAAACATGTCTGTTAACTTGGAAGAGACTTTTGGCTGGAAACATAACTTTTCTATAAAGTAAAAGATCACAGTGCTTTCAAAATACTGCCCTGGAATTGTGGCTTGTTCTTCGGTGCAAGCTCTAAAATGCTAAAGGGAAAGGACACGTTCATCCTCTTCAGCCAGCTGTATAATTATATGGCTTATGCTGGTTTGCTTGCTGCCTGGGGAAGTAAGCCTTTAGGCTCCTAAACCAAAATCTTCAAAGTAAAATCATTTCAACATTACTGAAAGGAAGAGAACTTTAAATTGTTTTGCTAGGCTTAGAGTGCAGTGCTTAGTATTCAGTGTAGAATTGCAGCACGACAGAAGACCACAAACTTAAAACTGTGCATTGTTAGTCATTCCCCGCTCTTGATGTGTCTGCTAATGTCATGATTGTCTAGGTTACTTGAAATCTCACTTCTTCATTCTCACTTTTATAAACTTGAGCAAAGTATTATACTGTTTTAAGTTTGAAAACAAATTCCATTTTTTCTTCACTATTCCATTTAGTTTGTTGAAGAAATATACAAAGATGATGAAAAAATGTGGTTCTCTTTTTATTACTGTTTTTTCTCCAACAAAATGTTTTTTTAAATTAAAATTTCAAAGATGGTGTTTTTTCCTAAACAAAATGTAGGGGGGGGGGGGGGTTGAATAGAAAAATTGCAAAAATTGTTCTATATGCCAACCCTAAGGAATAGTTGTGGAATCATTTTGTCTTTGACTGAATATAGACGCTCTATTCATGAGTAAAAATGTATTTGATGTCCATGTTCATTCTGTTGCATGAGAAATCAATTCAGTATTAATGTTCCTGAGAAATTTTAACTAGTCTGTCTATTAATTGTGACTGGCTTTTGGGGTGTTTTTTTTATTTATGTTGTTAGCCTCTTTGGCCCGTAACTTTCCTCCAGCATCACCAAAATAATTTGAGCGAATGCAGTGCTGATTATCTTTTAAAACGAAGCGTAAACTATTAGTGAAACTTCCTCAGCCTCAATTTCTTCAGCTGTGTAACTGTGGAGAAGAAAGAGGCCTCAAGATTTTAACCTGAGACTTGGGTTTTAACCAGTACCTCGAATTTTATCTGGATGCAACCAAGTAGTCAGCACACAGGTGTCATGTACTCACAGCAGTTCACTCCAGTTACACTTTTTTGTATTACCTGAAGTGTTCAAAGTGTTCGTGTGCCCTTTTGGGGAAGGATAGTCTGAGGGAAGATGCCTTGCAGTAATGAACATAGAAGAATATATGGAGAAAAGGATTCTTCAAGAGAGGTTTGTACTGCACAAACATTTACAATCTTCGGCTAAATTATAGGAGATGTCTTGTGTGCAATTTTTGTATTTTATATTTTAACCCTTTTCTAATGTATTTTTAATGAGCAAAAAAGAGTAATGTGCTGCCCTTGTCGTGGTATCTGTGAGATGGCATCCAAACAAATCCACTGCTTTATATAATCCTTGGAAAGCATTTTCTCCCTAACATTCATTAAGCTGAGTCTTCCTCAGTGAAATTTAAATGGTAGGGAGTATAAGAAGTTTTTATCAGATTTATGCCTAAGCCACTAGAGGGCCCTTATAGTCAGCAGAGAAGCAGTCGGGTCTCATTTTCAGACTTGCTGGCTTTTAATTCTTACTCAGAAAAATGGTTGATTGCAGAACTTACATTCCGCTGAGCGACACTTTGAATGTGGTGAATGCAGGGAATGCAAGATGATCAAACTCTACTGGTAATGAAACATGGACAATTTTATAGCTCCAAACAGATAATGCAGATTAATATTGAGTGCTGTCACCTCAAGATTTTAATTGTTAAAAGAACAGAAGTTCAAAGGTAGTTGTTCTCCTCCTATCCAACTGCTTTAGAAATGACTAGTTAGTTTGGAACTGCTCTTAAATGCTATGGAAGGGCTCACTGCTTACCAAGTGTCACATGGGATGTCTTTCAGTATAAGATTTTGTACATTTGCTTTTGTACTGAGTCCAGTTTTGTATGATAAGCTGCTGAAAACCTGACTTTCTTTTTACTTGTGCTTTCTTCAGAATCAAGGAGAGACAGTAGAAGTGACAAGTTAAATTCATCTTTGAAAACAACTGTATTTGTTCAGATTTTAAAGGCTTAGCTCTTTCCAGCTAACAATTGGAAGTTTACCTATGCATAGTTTGTATGTAATGGAAGAGTTGCCTCACACATTGTTTTGAAAATAATGAAAATCTGAAGTTTCTCTACTAGGCAAAAACTTTTCTTAATCTTTTGCAAGTTTGGAACTGGAAACCATTTTTTTCAGAACATACTTGACTTTTCCCAATGCAAAAGAGCATATCACCCTCCTGCAAACATAAAATAAGGCCTCAAAATCAAAACGGAGTTTGCACACATGGTTGCATTGCATCTTTAATAGCTGAATAATAGCCATGTGAACAGCTGCTAAGAGAGCATGGGTGAGAAAAGCAGTAAATGCATTTTCTTTCAATGGTACATTCCAGAACAGGAAGTATTTTATTTCCCTCTTCCCCTTGGACCCAAGATGCATACAGATGACCAGTAGCTGCTGAGAGTGTATTTTCTCCGATACCCAACACTGATTTTTGGGCTACTTTTCTTAAGGTTAATGCTCCAAGCATACCTGGATGTCCTAAGTACTTTGGGTATTTACTCATTTCTCCTGTCTCTAAAAGGCGCCTTCACCAGACGTGACTCCTAGCAGTGCTGACAGATCGGGGACTGCTAAAACCTTTGCAAATAAACGCCTTGGCGGCCCCAGGGTGTCCTGTGCTTTATTCCTCCGCTCGCGGGGTGCCGGCTGCCGGAACGCTGAGCGCCGCGCGGGAGCACGCGGGCTGCCCCCGGCTGCGGTACCGCTTCGAACGGCGGCCGGGCCGGGCGGGAGCACGTGGGCTGCCCCCGGCTGCGGTACCGCTTCGAACGGCGGCCGGGCCGGGTTCCGCGGCGCGCTTTCCCCCTCGCCCCGCCACGCCACCGGGACGGTTCCCCCGGCGCGAGCTGCCGCTGCCGCCGCCGCCGCCGCCCTGCCCCCCGCCGCCACCGCGACCGCCGTCCGCCCGCCCGCCCGTGCAGGCGCGCCGGCCCCTGCGGCGCCCGCCGCGCATGCGCGCCCCGTGCGCCCGCCGCTGCGTGCGCCGGACGCCCGCGGACGTCAGAGGCGCGCCGTGCGTAACGGCGTCGGGCGTGTCCCATGGTGCCCTGCGCGGGGCTGGCTCCTGCCCACAGTTGAGTTCGGCCCCGAGCGGAACAGTCGGGCCCGGCCCGGTCGCGCCGCCGCGGCCCCCCCCGCGCCCCGCCCCGAGCGCCGCTCCCCCCCGCCTCGCGGGGAGCGATCATGCGACTCCGGCTCCCCGAGGAGGCCGCCGCCGGCGAGTGAGGAGCCGCCGCCCCGGCCCGGCCTGGCCCCGCCGCCCGCCCGCCCCGGCCGCAGCCGCCCCGCTTCGCCCAGGCAATGACAGCGGCTCCGGCCCCCTCCCCGCAGCAGATCAGGGACCGGCTGCTGCAGGCCATCGACCCGCAGAGCAACGTGAGTACGGCCCGCCGTGCCCCGGCGCTCGGGCGCCGGCAGCGCGGGGGGCGCGGGCCGCCCCGCCGCCGCTGCCCCCCCCCCCCCTCACGCCGCGCCGCCGCCACCGCCTGCCCGGGGGGTCCCGCCGCGGCTCGGGGCCGCGCGGCCGCCGCCGCCCGCCGGGACGCCGGCTGCGGCCGAGCTCCTCCCCGGGCACCGGAAGCCTCCGCTGCGGGCGGTAGCGGGGAGCTCCGCCGGCGCCGTGCCCGCCGGGGGTCCCGCGGCGCCTCGTTGCTCGCTCCCCCGCGCCCGCGCGGCGGCGGCGCCGCCACCGGCACCGGCGGCCTCCCCGCTGCCGGGGGCCGCGTCCTTCCCCCGCCGCCGCGCGGCTCCGCTCTCCCCCCCCCTCCCCTTCCCCCGCCCCGGGGCCGGCCGCCGCTGCCCGGCCATGCGGTGCGCGGCCCGGCGGCCTCCCGACGCCAGGCCGCGGCTCGGGCGCGGCCTGCAGGGGGCTCTGGGCCGGCTCCCGCCGCCGCTCGCCGGGACCTTCCGCGGCGCCCACCTGTTCCTCGGGCCCGGCCCCCCCCCCCCCCCCCGAGCCGGGCTCACCGGGGCGCTTGGAGGCGGCGGACGGCGGTTTGGGGGCTCCGGAGCCGCTCCGGCGCGGGGGCAGCCTCGGTCCTCGCCTTTATCCTTCTCCGCACGGCGCTAATGAGCTTATCCGCTCGCCCTGGGATGCAGCGTGAGTGCAGGAGCCGGCGCACGTTTCACCTGTAAGTGGGTTTAACGTGTAAGTTGAGGTTATCCGAAGTGTTATTTAATCCTTTTAAGGCTTTTGGCATATTAAGGCAGTTCTCCGCTTAGGCGTTCGTCTCTGTGAGAGGATTGCGGAGTCTGCAGCCTGGCAGGTTTTTAGATCTTAGCTCAAAGGTCGCCACAGCAGGATGCGAAGGTGGATTTGGTTCGACCGTCTGCAGCTTGTCCTGGGGGCAGCTGCGGGTGCATCGCACCGAGTGCCCGGTCCAGGAGGCTGGGTGTACAAAACGATGTTTTGGCTCTGTTAAAGTCATACCTGTTTCCTCCTAATAAGTATATTCTGTGTTAGGTGCGTGTTGCAGTCTTGAAGTAGCTAATAAAGTTCTTGCTGCTTGGAAACACTCTAGAGCAGCCTGTGTGTGATGTGAAAACTGAAGAAAAATCACCGTGACCTTGTAATTTCTTGAGTAATCTACTCTGCTGTACATTTGTCAGGAGCTGGAGTATTACCTGTTCTAGTAACAGTCATGAGTTATAAGGGTAATTGTGGGCTTTTAAATGTCAAAGTTATTCAAGTTTGCAGTACTTTAACTCGGTTCTCAGTGAAATGTCAGTATACTTCATGAATTTTGTTTGCTCTGGGTTCTCTTTTTGTGGCTGCAAACTTTTCACTTTACATTAGACTGAGCGCCTACCTAGTTTAATAAAACTCTTGAGAGAACTATGGTTTCCATTAACTTTAAAGCTGTTGGCAGCACTGGTTATCCTACTTCTGGTGTTACTTTCGAAAACACTGCGGCCGTATGGTAGTTAGTAACCAGGAGATGTGTTTTATGATGGATACCTTTGCCTTTCCCCATCCATTAATGTTAAATAATGCTGTATTTTCCAAAACATTTAAGAGTGCTTGCAGCTTGGTTGTGATGAGGGGGATCAGAAATAACCAGACAGGTGTCTGCAAAGGGAAGTAGAGCATCAGCCAGCAGCTCTGCTGAGCTTCTGACAGGTCAGTAGCCGCATATGCTCCAAGAGTAATGTATATTATGTTATAATTCTACATACTTGATACTTATCCAGAGCAATAATTCATGGTGGAAAAATCGGCCCATTGTTTAGAAATGCCTGTAGGCAGGGGGCTGTCTTCCATTTTAACCTCTTCAAACGCGGGCAGGGGTGGTGTCGTTGAGGTTAGTTGGTGCAGACTAAGATCGCAGAGTTTTTTTCCTCTGAAGCCTGTAGAATACATGGTAAACAATAGATTAAACTCTGTCTTGCCTTTTTCACGAAGGGAAGAAAAAACTTAATTCTTGAACGCTTTAAAAAGTAAATTCTGAATTAAAGCTGACTGGAGTCCCAGTGTGAAAGTATAAGAAACTGTTCTGATAATCTTTTCCTACAGTAAGAAGTTAATGCAGCTGTGAGCCTCAGCGCTGTTAGCGCTCGCAGAAAATTGTGGCTACTTTCTTCTGGCCTTTTAGGATCTCGTGTTAAAAGAAGTGGTTGCATTCAAACTTAGAGTATTCATTATTGTGATTGACTTCCTTGTTTACCGAGAAAGTCAAGCTTTGAGGCCTGGATTTCATTCAGGCTTTTCCAATATAATTGTCGGTGTGTGTACGTGCATGTTCCTGGAGAGGAGTAAGGGTGAAAACTCCCCTGATGCTGTCAGATGTGCAGAAGGCCAATCCAGTTTTGTGAGGGTGAGGAGGGGGGGAGGTTCTCTGTAGTGCTTTGATTTGGGATGATTTGAATTTCAGCTTCACTGATATGTTCTCTAATACAAGCTGTTTCTCTTCTGTGGACACCCCAATGTGACTGCAAAGGTCTTTGAAGTGTATACAAAGCTTGAGTAACTCTGAGGGCCTGCTTTAAAAAAAAAAAAAAAAGTTGCCCTACCTGTGTTGAATTTAGTTGTTCAAAATAATCTTTTCTCCGGCTTCTCGGTACCTGCTTGCTTATCAGAAATGATCTTCTGCACCAGCTGTTCATCTTTGCTTTAACCACTGTGTGAAGCCCTGCTGAATCAGGAGCAATGCTTTAATGGTACAGATGCATTTAGCGCTTGAGACCTCTTCTAGCAATTGCTGCAAAACATACTTATAACTTAGTTTCACATACTTAGTTTAGAATTTACACGTATGACCTTTATTTCAAAGGACACCTATAAGAAATAAACTACTAAAATACTGTATCATTTGGGAAGCCACTCAAGATATCTGGTATTATGTATCCCTCTATTCAGCCTTTTTCTTTCGGGGGGGGGGGAAAATGAGGGCAAACTACTGCTACTACACTGCTTAAACAGTAAGTCTCCACATCGGTTTCCTTCCAAAGCTCGTAGGTTAGTGACAATGTTCCAAGGCTCCTGTTGAAGGAAAGTATGAGGTTCAGTGTTATCACACACAGCGATGGAAAATCCTTTTCCTGGAAGAACCTAGTAGAAACAATAGCTGAAGAAATGTCTGACACCTTATTGTAGCAGCTGTGTGAACTCTTGTAGGGAAGAGATTCCTTGGTTCTGGCAGAAACAACTCTTTCCCTTTGGGCTTAGCATGCTGAGAAACCACCTCTTCCACCAAGCAGAGCACCTTTGCCTTGTTAAATCATTCTTTGTACTCTTCAGGGAATTTATTACCTGATGTCAGGAATAATGAGATTTGTTATTTTTTTCCTCTGTGGGAAAGCCTGTCGTTTCCAACTGGCTGTTAGAACTGTGCTTGCAATTAAATGATTCCTTGTCTTGAATATGTAACAATCTTTTCCTTATTTTAAATATTAGACAATAATTTAGTTATTTGCCATTAATACCTCTCTCACTGGTGCAAATCTAGCTTTGGTTTGTAAGTAGCAACCCATTATATGCTTGCTATGTGGATCGAGTTGGTTGAAAATCAGACTGCCATTCATGCAGTATCTCAGTCTTGCTGCTCAGTCCTTCAGGGAAAGTCTGGGATCTGAGTTATTAATAATAAATTGGTCCATGTGTTGTAATATGCAGGTAATATATTGTCCTGGGATGATCTTCCAGTTGACGCATGAGTTGCGTAGTTAAAGATGCTTCCATGACTGTTTTTTGTATTGATTGCTGTATCAAAGTCCTAGAAACAAAAGCCTCTATCATCAGTGACAGATTTGCTTTCTAGAATTGAGTTTTAAAAAATAAATAAATAAAGGGGGCAACGTTCCAGGAAAAGGTGCTATAGACATTGCTGTAATAATGTTAGGAGTGAAGGATCACAGTATTTCGCTTCAGGAGGGTCTTGGTAATTTCTTTAGATGCAGGGAAGTTGCGTGTGTGGCTGAAAGCAGAGTAGGCATGGCTTTTGCTTTAGCTTGATCCTTTTCTGCGAGGGCTAATGAGCTTATCAGTTTTGAGGAAGCTGCTGCGTGCAAAGAGGCTGGAGCCTGATGCACCTCTTACAATTTCTGTTTATTTCCTTATTGTACCTAGTCTCGTTTCAGATAGCGATTTCAAATCGCATTTTTTGTATCGAGGCAACCGATAGTGTTTCGTGTGTGTGTTACTCCATACAGGTGGCTGCATCCTTCCCGAGTGTCTAGAATTTGAAGGGGCATTAGCACATCACTCCTGGGTTCCAGAGAGAGGCTTTGTGCCTGCTGTAATAGGTCCCATTGTATTTAGTTTCTTCATAATTTTAAATGACCTTAAATGAGTATGATTGGCTTTTGATGCTCTGTATCTTCAACAGCTGGATCAGCTTGAACTCGGTTGTTTGAGCTTGCTCTGGAGCTTTCCTGTTCACCTCTTTTCAAAATAGCTTGTAGGCTTCTGGTTTTTGGCTTCCTGGCAATACATTGCGAAGGTGCCTGTGATACTTGCATATATGCTGCGTTTAACTAGTATGAGCTAGAGCCATTTCTGATCGATTGCTTAGGTGGTCCTAAACAATATATTATTGGCGATAATACAGCCTTCGAGATGCTCCCTTTTTGAGAGAGTTTTTTTGAGTTTAAAAACTTTCATTTGTGTGCTGCCCCTTGCAGGAGCAAGACTTGTTATGACAAAGTCTGTAACTGGGCTGCTGAGACCCAATCTGAGCGGAACGAAAGTAGCAGGCAGTTTGGGCTGGGGGGGCGTCAAAGCAATGGAAACCCCAAATTGCCTTTCTATTGCTAATTCCTTGAAACTCTACAGGTTGCAGTAATGATGGCAGCAGTCATTTGCTCTTAAGCTGTAATTTGAGTGCTTGTTTCGGCAGCAGTGGTAATTTAAATAACACCCACTGCTTATTCCTGCTACACACACCCCTCTTACGTGTGCCGGTGCAACAATTTGCAGGGTCATGTGGTGAACTGAATTGGGGAATCGATCTGGACTTAAAGAAAAAAGAAAACAGTTTGTTTTTCCAGGTAGTTTTAAATCTAGATCCATTACCTGATACGCTTTCTGGTGGATGGTGAATAGCACCAGCCCGGGCGTGGCAGCGGGAATGGGCGTTGAAGTGCTGGAATAGGTACGGGGGCTGGAAAAAGGTGTGTTTCTTCCTCCCGATTCCCTGCTGCCTTAGCAGGTTGGCTTGGGAGCTCGTGGAAAGAGCTGTGTTACCTGTAAAAGTTAACCACACCTTTCTCTTTTTTTTTTTTCTTTTTTTTTTTTTTTCCCGAGGCGAGCGGCTGCCTTCTGGAGCAGCAGTTTCAGTTGCAGAGTCTGTGTTGTCCCTGTAACTTGTGCGTGGTCCCAAGATGCCTGGGTCCGTAGCCGGTGTTTTTGTCGTGCTGCCGTAACGGGGCTGCCCTGCGCCCTGTCCTGCGGAAACGCAGGGAAGCTTCCCTTTCCCAGCACCCGGGAGGAAGTTCCTGACGGGCAGCTGATGAGCCAGCTGCCAACTCGAGAGTAAACCACCAGGCACTAAAGGCTCCAAATAATCCAAAATTGAGCTGACTTGGCTTAAACGCGCACGCTTAGAGCAGCTGGAAGCGCCAGCGGAGCCACAGCCCGTGGGAGGGCTGCCGCGATCCCTTCCCCTTCCTGCCTCCAGCCGTGGGAGCTAACCTGCCGCGATCCTACCGGAAAGGAGGCCGCTTTGGGGGCGCGTTAGGCTCCCTGACCTGGCTCCCGACAGGCTCGGGGAAGCAGCGGTTTTGGCGAGCGGGTGTAGCGGGGAGCAGGGGCGGTGGGGGAGCGGCGGCCCCAAGCAGCGCCGCGCAGACCGCTGTCGAGCGGCCCCCCGCCACCGTTCATCGGGTCGTTTCACCGAGGGATCGAGTCTCTCTCGATCCGAATGTCTCTGATCGCCTCTGAACTTCGCTGCCTTCTGTTTCTGCGAGCAGAGAACGGCACGGGACAGAACGTAGCGGCGAGCGCCCGCCTGCCCGCGCTGTAGCATGGAGCCTTGGTCAGAAATGAGCTCTGATTAGCCAGGGGCTCGCGGGAGGAAAGACGTTAAGGGGAATAACTACTGTAACACGCTTTCCTCGACTTAACCGTGGGACAGTTCACTGAATGGACAAACCGACTTTTTGTGGGTAGAATAAACATCCATAATCTCTCACTGTCATCACAGCAGAGGAAAGACCGCTGGTGTGGAGATGCACGTCCTCCTGGGAGGGATGCGCGAGCTTCCTGGACAGCAGCGAACCCGAGGCCGCGGATGCTTGGGAGCTCGGGTCGCTCCGCCGGCCACGGCCGCTCGCAGGAGCCCGGGCTGAGCGGCTGCGGTGCCCCGCAAGGGCTCCGGCACGGCAGCGAGGGCCGGGGGCAGCTCTGCCATTCGGCAGTGGGACGAGCTCGCGCGGCCCCGGAGCTGCAGCCTTGCGTGGCCCCGGGCCGGGAGGCGGTGGAAACGTCTGCTGTCGCTAACTCCTGAGGCAGGAGAGACCCGGTCTGCGAGCGGTGCAACGTGCAAAGACCCTCAGCTAGGGTCTGGCTCTGGTGTAGCAGCTCTGGCTTGGGTTTGGTGCCGAGGCGAGGGCCAGCCTCCCTCGGGGGTGTAACGTGGGGGGCGTTGCATCAGTTCAGCGCTGCTGGCGTGGACTGAAGACACAACAGTGCTGTTGCTCTGGCACCTTTGGCTCCTGGTCAAAGTAGTCTCAGGGCAGCTGAAGCTTTTTTTTTTTTCTTTTTTCCCCCCAAGATCCTGAGAGAGGAGATCCTTTTCCAGCTTCTCCAAGGAGCTGCTGCAGTTGTCGAGCACACTTCTCTTTTTCAGGGACCGTAGTAAGCTGCAGGATAGGGAAAGGAGGAATTGATTCTGCCTGCTAGGGTAATTTGATCTTAATTCAGAAACATTTCTTTTAGAGCATAGCTATTCTGATATATTAGATCTGGAATTTAAAATGAAGCTAAGCATAGTTTAAAAAAAATACGCATCTGTTGTAGCTGATAACGCTCTACTTGCTATTCCGTCTCGCCCATTTTGTGCTTGGCGATAACTTCGAATAAACTTTTTTGGGTCCGTATAACACATGGTATGATGTGGCCCCAATTAGGCACTTGGTCTTTAAAGGAATATTTAAGGTACAGGTAAGTACATTGCATTCAGTTTAATGTAATTGTAGGTTTGTTTATTCAATATTATAACAGCTAAATTATTCTTTCTGCGGGAAATTCATGCTCTCAGCATTTGGAACAATACTTAAGTGCTAGCAAATTGCTTTAATTTGAGGCATAATCTGCTAAACTTAACAACATGCCAGTGTTTTGTGCGGCATGGCTTTCGTGGGGCAGCTGTGCAGGCTTAAGTGCGATTGTTGATATCAAAGTATACAATTTTCAGCATGTCCAAACAGTAGGTGGTGGAAATTTCTATTGAGGAATCACTAGAAGTAAAATATAATTAATTCTGTTTTATTGAACAAAGTGGCTTTCTAACTTAGCTGTTGGGGAGGAGAGGAACCCTATGCCCGAGTCTGTCTGTAGTATTCAGCAACAGTGTCAGCTGGGTGTATTTTGAAAATTTGTACCGTAAAGATGATTGTGCAGAGGTGGAAGTTTTGTCTAAGAGTGACAGCCAGTACTTTTGTGGAGCTCCCTTCTAGCGTATTGTTTTCAGTCAGAATCAGCTTGCAGAGCGTCGTGATCATGCTGTAGGTCTAACTTGTTTTTTTTTTTTAACTGTGTGTGGAACCTCTTAAGGTAGAAGGAGCATGGGTTTCCCCCAAGATGGTAGCGCATGTTCACAACTTGTCTTCGACAAGAAAACTTCCTGCGCAGCTACAAGCAGTGAGATGTTTCTGTAACCTGAGTCATCACTTAAGCGGAGCTTTTCTTTGAGCTGTGTAGTATAGTCAATATATAACTCTCCTTGTGCTGGGTGAGTCTAATTGGGTGGGAACGTGGAATCTGTATAAATCTGAATATAAATTACAGTTCAGAATTCTCCAGAAAAAATGCATAACCTTAATATTGTAGTTTATCCTTGGGGAAACTACAGTTAACGCTTAAATAGTGGAGCATAATGAGATGGAAAAGGAAAAGGAAGAGAAGAGGATAAAAGAGGAGATGGTCAGGAGTTAAGTTTCAAATGTATTTTTGAAAAGGTGGGACGCCTGTGGTTTGTTTTATTGTTCTTTACAGAGTAAGCACAGCATTAAGAGTCTAACTGTATCACGAAACCTCAGTCTCCCCTCTCATGTGTGCAAGAGTTTCAGTGCATCAGCCTGAGCTATCGATTTTTTGACCTTGTTTTGTATCGTCTTCACTGGATTGTTTAAGACAGGATTTCCAAGGGACTTGGGCTTCAGCGGGGCTTTCTTAAGAGGAAATCACGAAGTTGTCTGATACTAGGTTACAGGGGTTAGAAATAACTAAACTTGCCTTGTGAGCACCAAATTCCAGCTTCCTGAGCGTTCAGTGTTTAAATATGAATAAAATGGTGATAGGAGTGCTGAGCTCCTTTGTGCCGTTATGGTCGCGCTGGGTGATGGGCTCTGCAGAGAAGCCTGGTCCTAAAGTCGAGTAGCCGGCCAGCTTGCAGGCTCCGAGGTGAGCGGTTGTGTGTTTACAGTCCTCCAGGGGATGATTTTTCCTGCCAAGGGGAGCAAACTCATATTGTTCCTAAGTAGCTGTTAATGCTCGTGCCCCTGGACGGAATGGCTGACCACTCCCGGACCATCAGGTCTCTTTCCCCCGGCAGGTTATAGTCTCCCAAGGACATGCACTGCCCTCGGAGAAGGGAGGTTTTTGGAAATCGGTGATAGGCAGCAGCATTTTGTCTAGAATTTAGTGAGCAGTCCTTCTAGGAGAAGGATTACTTGATAAGAGATTGCATCTCGTTTTTGGTATCTCCATGAAACTTCTCTCTATAAATATGCTGATAAATTCTGTATTAGTAATTGCAGTTGAATGGATACAATGAGTTATTTCTCTTCAAACTTGGTATTTAAAACCTTCCCAGTTTGTAACTCTGCTTTTGCTCAGATTTTGTGAACAAATACACCGTGCTTAAATTCTCATGAGCGGTCATGCAAGCATATAGCACTTCTGTCTGATGGTTTAATAAATTCCACAATGCAGTGTAGTCTGCAGGCTCTTACCTTAGCCCCTCTTATCATTTAAGGAATTGGTTCAGAAGCTTCTTTGGTACTTTGAAAAAAGTTGGCCTGCTGCATCTAAAGTACCCTGATATGGTAATAGTGTCTTTATTTCTAAGAAATAAAGTAGAAATTATATATCAGTGATGTTAGCAGGGCTTTCTAGAGTTTGTTAAGATTAAGCAGGTGATTGTGGAATGATGCTGTCCAGTTGCTCTCTTTAAGGATCATCCTCGCGATCTAGTTCAGTGTCTGGCTTTGCCCTTACAGTAATACAGGTAGGTGACGACGTGCGTTCGAGTGAAGTCGAGAGGTGCTGTGCTGGGAGCAGCTGGCTCCGCTGGGGGAGGCCGGTGGTAGCTGGTTTCCCCAAATAACTGCAGTCAAAGTACAGTGTACTTGCTGAATGAGTGGATCTCTCTTTACCGTAGAAAGCACCGGGATCATTATGAATTAAAAAGGAGTGCGTTTTGAGGATGACATTTCCGTATCAGCCTGAATAATCAACAAACTCTGTTTCTCTCTTGTTGCAGTAGAATCAGTTGTCCCTGTGACTGCGGCTGCTTTCAGGCAGAAACCAAATTTAATGGCTCTTCAAATACTTAAGGCATAGTTTTGATGCCAGTTTATAGATTCTGATAAATAATAACTATCTTCATTCATCTAGTTAAAGTTTCTGTGCAGGGAGAGGAAGAGGAGAATTGGCTCTCACACATATAACAAAGTAAGAACGTATCGTGAGTAGATGTCCTTAGGACCAGTGTAGTGATTGTTTTTCGGGGCTTGTATGTTAGCAGTTTGTTCTCCTAAGTGTTATTTATTGCGCTGACATAATCTGTAGCAGTTGTTGCACGTATGAGGGGCAGAGGGCACCTTGCGTTATTCCATGATCTTTGGTTGTGCTGCTCAACACTTGAAGAGTCTGGGCCTGATAAGCCATGCTACATTGTTCAGCGCAATGTTAAATACATTTGTAGCTGCTCTTGTTGTGATCCGTGGAAGTTATCCCAGGAGGCAAAGGGTTTATAGGGCTGGATCAAATCAAATGCTTCCATGTTTATTCTTGTTTCATTAAATCATCTGCTTTGTTTTCACAAGCCCGTGCCGTTTTTGAAACGTGCCGGGGTATGGGGATGGATGGTGGTAACCCTGAGGTTGTTGCAATGATGATATTAAGCAGTTACAGAGGTAGAGCAGTCATGAACAACCTGAGAAGGTTGTGACAGACTTGGACATCTCTTCTGGAGGTTGCTTTCACTCAGGGCACCGCACTGGGGTTTAGCGAGGCCGCTCCGAGGGGTAGCGGCAGGACGTGCCACAGGCCGGTGGTGGCAGCAGGCAGTCGTGGGAGTTGACGGTGTTAGAGCCCCTTTCCTCGTGCTCCTCGTGGAGCTCCTCCGGAGGACCAAGGTGTAGGAGCGAGCTGCGGACGGGAGAGCTCCTACAGTGCGGGGTTGCTGTTGTGGTCTGGAAGCTTATCTCCACCAAGTCTGCTCCACCGGCCTGCTAGATTGGCTGAAGAACTGATTTATCTCAGTAAACTGGTTTCTAGGGTGGAATGTTGTAATGCGTGTTACAATGCCAAACTCGCAGTGAAATTGAGAATAAGCTTGTTGCAGATCAATTTGCAATTAAGGAAAGTTTAGTCTTTAATTTCCAGATAACTTCTGGGGGGTTTGTTTATGGCTTTGAAATTTATAATCATCAGAATTCTTCTCCACAACCTTCTTGCAAATTAGTTACTTCTCAGTTAACACCTGTTAAACCCTTCTGTGCTGTTACATTTCTATTCTGAGCTGCTAGAAACAAATCTCCTCCTTAGATTATTATGAACTATATTTTCATGAGCTTTGTCTGAAGTCCTTTATAAGACAAACTATTTTGTGTAATGGCCTGTGTGTATCTCTTTGGGAAGACAGAATTTAGAATGAAGTATTTTGAGTCAACCCTTGGTTAGGACTAAATAGAAACAAGACTGGCTGTTTCAGCATGTTTCTAATACTTGATTTGTAGCATCTATTCCACAGATGTGAATCAGAGGAATGTATGACTGGAAGGGACTTCATGAAGCTACATGGTCCATCGCCTTCACTGAAGCAGTATCGTGTACATCAAACAACTCCTTCCAGATGTGTCTAATCTGTTCTTAAACCTCTAGAGTCATTATAGAAACTGTTTGAGAGCTTGTTTCAGCACATTACTACCTCTCTAGTTATTCCTCATATGTAATCAGTGTATCTCTTGTCGCAAATTAGGCCAATGAGCATGAAAGCATTTGATCACCATTTTCTTTATTATAACTCTATAAGGCACAGGAACTGCACAGGAAGGCTTATTTTGAGCTTTGTCTCCTCCATATCTGACTTTTTTTTTCCCCCAAATAATGTGTGAGCTGAGCACTTAAACCTTTTCTTATTAACCATGTTTTCAAAACCTCTTATCACTGCTCTCCTCTGAACTCTTCTTTGTATACATTCTTCTTGAACTGTGGCGCCTCATGATGAACATGGAATTCCAGCTGAATTTGATTCCTATACCATTCCTTATCAGTATGGTGTTGAGTGAAGAACAGGGCTAACATATCTTGCTTGTAGTATGCCGTGGTAGATACCACTCTGAGAGTGTGTTCTGTTCTGCCATCACGACAGCTGACTGACTTTAATGGTCCCCAATACCTACTCCTTTTTTTTTTTTTCCCCTCTATTTCCTTGGCTTGGATTTGTGCCACACGTGTCCTTCTAGTTTAATAGTATTTCATGCAACTGATGTGCCTATTTTTCAAACAGTTGTGCCGCCTTTTCATAGTGGCTTGATCTAATCTTAGATGATCCACTTGGCTGCTTGCAGACTGGATCTGATCCCTTGCTCTGTTTGCGGTTAAGCTCGTAGGAGAGCAGAGGGGACATTTTCCCGTCCCCGCAGGAGGGGATGTGCTGCAGACTGCTGCAGTACGGCGAGCTGGAGGCAGTACTGGTTTCTTGCTGCTCAGTAGCTTTTCTGTCCCCCCCCACCACCATCTTACAGCAGCAAAAACATTTTCTTCCTTTCACCCACCACTGCCTGGAGATGAGAGACCGTTCCATTGTTTTTCCTCCACTGATCCTGGCATTTATTTAATCTGATGCTTAATTCAGTCTGCAGGCTAAATTAGGAGAAGAGAGGGTAGAACAAATGGCTAAGGGGGAAGGGGAGTAATTATTTAAGCTGACACTGCACTATGGAAAATTAGCTGTGGTTCTTTGACTTTCTGTGCTTCCAACCTTTGGATTGCTATAGACTTTAAGTCTCTTAGAACCTGTATAACTTTTGTAGTCCTAACCTTTGCAGTGATCAGATTGTTAAAATGATCAAGTTTTTGATCATTTCACATACTCCTGACACTTCTGAATATCAGAGGTCTGCACAAAGACTGCCCAGTTGCCTTTTCTTACTTGTTTTTGACCATATTTCGGCTTTTCACTTCTCTTCCAAATGTAAGTTGTTTAATTGATGTTTTTTAAATTGGACAAAAGACTTATTTCCCCAAAAAGGTTTTGCCCAGTTTCCTGCTCTGGTGATTTAGTTATATAAATATATTTATAATTATATTATATTTATTTAGATTGGGGAGTAGGCACTAGAGTACTATGTGATATTATACAGAGACTACGTCATGAATGTTGAGGTTGATAAGCAAGTGTTCCTGCCTGTAGTAACACGGAGGTCTTCCAATTATTGGCTAATGAATACGAATGGTGAAAAGTGTTATACTGTTGTATGCTTTCTAGTCGCCTTGAAGGCCTCTTTGTGTAGAGTAGGAAGACGTTTCCTCGTGTACCACTGCTGTTCTGTGGACTAATTACGTTCTGGGTATGCATCTTGTCTTTGTATATCTAGATTTTACTGCTTCCTATATTCTGCTTACCTACTAAATGACTCCATGAGTGGATAATTCTTTTGCCAGGTATCTTGCGGATGGGTGGTGTTTGTTCCTTCTATGTCAAGGCCAGCCTTGAGGAGGTCTGCCAGGGTTAGGAGTCTCCTGAGTAGGTTCCAGAGTTGTGCACACAGAAGAGCGTAAGCGTTGATGGCA
Source organism: Apteryx mantelli (assembly GCF_036417845.1). Lineage (NCBI taxonomy): Eukaryota > Metazoa > Chordata > Aves > Apterygiformes > Apterygidae > Apteryx > Apteryx mantelli. Next base: position 2,722,958 of record NC_090007.1, read on the forward strand.
CATCTACCAACTGCCATGGGTTCCTCTCATGGAACCTCCATGGCTTTGGCTGTTTGTAGCTGCCAAACTGTTCTCTGCTGGCAAATTCCTCTTGGTCTCGACTTTTCCGGTCTCTCTATACCATACTCGTGTGCATACATACTGCCTAAAGGTAATAGAGGGCTAAACTATTGTCTCACTCCAGGGAAATATTTCAGGTCAGCTAATGTCTTTGCAATGTAGTGTTTTTTTGGAATCTGACCTCACTCCCTGCTCGACAGTCCTGACTCTGTAAAGTGTCTGTGGGAAGGTATCTTACTGGGACGGGGTAATGTTACTCTTGAAAAAAGCCTAAGTACAAGGAAAATCTATTCAAACTGTTCTGACTCTTTAAGTTAGACCTGAAAATCGTTGCCTGAATTCTAACTTTGCCTGTTTGGTCTGTATCTTTGAATAAATGGCATTCTAGTTTACTGCACACAGTATGTATTGTTAATGTCTGCTATCTAGTGCTTCATATATCAAGTGCTAAATAAACACCATACTACTGTATTTCCATACTACTGTATTTCCATTACAGCATTTAAATAAAGCCTATTTTGAATAGCAACTTTTATCTTCTTCCGTCTTATTCCCTGTTTCAGATTATTATGCAATGAAGTAGGTTTTATATAAGTGCACTACTGTGGGCAAGATCTGATGTTGGTCAGAAAGACCAGTCTGCGGTAGAAATCAGTGTTGGTAGAAATCAGTGTTTGTAGACGTAAGTGATCACTCTGCTGCTTTGGATGAAGTAAGCATGCATGAAGGACATCGTTCATAAAAGATAGTGCTGTCTGCATGCCTCCATTCGGATCGGTTCTGCCTTCCTGGCCATTTCAGCAATACTGACCTTGACCCCAGGACTCTGTTGTAAGTTATCCTTTCCTACCTAAGGATACGTGGCCATAGATGCACAACAGTTTTTATAACTAACCAACAAAATGATGCTGTCCCGGGGTGGAGGGGGGTGGCAGTTGGAAGACAATAAAAATGGTGCAAAAGCCCCAGGGAATTTCTGGATAGACCATGCTGTATTTCTTATATTAATTGCTAACAGAAATCATCAGCTTGGGAATAGAGATCTGGATTCACGTTTGCAGCAGAGGTAGAAAGATCAGTAGGTCCACTTCTTTGCTTGCTTTTATAAAATTGCTTTGATACTACAGATGGGAAAGTGCTGCACGAAATACTTTCTTTGAGACTAGCAAAGTATTGAGTTGGTAGAGTATATTCTGAAGAAATAAGCTGAAATCAGATGAGAAATACATTCTCTCAAAGCTAATATTTTCTGATGCATCTGTATAGTCTGTCTCAAACTGCTTATGATGGAGTCAGAGTACTGATAGTTGCAACTTGTGATTTCAGGAGGATAGTGGCATTACATTTTGTTTTGGGAAAGTTTCAAGGATTTGAGGGCTAGGTCAAGTTTAGCTACCTTTTAGAGCCTTTTTAAAATACTAAGGTGATCCGTATGGATGATGATGTAGTTTCAAAAGATGCCTTTTACTGCTGCTATTTGGACTTAGTGCAAGTAATTAAAAAGAGGAACCACCAGTTTCCTGTTAAATTATGTATCTTTCTAGCAAGAAATCCAGTAGGATAGGGATCTGCATTAGCAGCTTCACTGCAGATTTTTTTTAATGGTGCACCTGGTTCTCAGGTTTTCTCCTAGGTGCAAAGTCATACTATGATGAAATACTCCTTCCCCTGCCCCCCAGCCTGTAAGCTATGTCTGTTAGCAACATCATCTCTGATACTCAGATTTCTTTGGTCATCTATCAGGGTATAGTCATGCAAAGGCCTTTGGCAAACATCCCTACAAAACCTGTTTTTTAATACAAACACATGATTTCTGCTTCACTCAAATGACTGTGGATGTCTCTGTAACGCTCATTTCTTAGACAGCAGTGGGGTGAGAGCCCCTGCGGGGCTGCGTCGACCCGCGTGCGGAGGCAGTGCTGGGGTGAGAGAGGAGCCGTTGCGCTGGCGTTCGCTTTCTGCTTTAGCTCCGACTGCTCGGTAGATAAGGGAAGAGAGGGGCACCTCGTCCGCCTCCGAGCACAAACCAAAGCGTCGCCTTTGGGTGCTGGTTCAATGTAAACCGCGGCCCTGCTGGCTGCTTTCCTGCCCCTTCCCACGCCCGGCACGTGGCAGCGGTGATGCCAGCTCCCGCACAGATGTGCAGTTTGCTGCTGTTTTCAAATCCACCTGGGAAAGGGGCTGTAGAGCAGGAGGCGGCAGGGAGCAGTTGCACCTGCAGGAGGGGAAGGTGAGTGGTGGCTTGTGAACAGCAGGGAAGTAAAATGTCCTTCCAGGAGATGGGAGGCTCCCAGAAATTTCTGCCCAACCAGCACTGGAGGTGGGAGTTACTGTAGCTTGCAGTTCCTGACCTGAACAAACTTATCCTTTCAAACTGCCGTGTAACACTTACCCTGACGGTAGTGACTGAATTGCTATTGATTTATAAAAGCTAAAACAGGATTAAAGTGGTAAATAAAAAAAGAAATTAAGCTGCTTGATCTTTTCCACAGAGTTCAGAAACCCATGCTTTTTGTCTGAAACTGTAGTAAAAACGTCTACTGCTTAATTTGGAAGAGATACCAGTAGTAAACTCCAGAGTGTGGCTAAACGACTTAAGGAGACTTGCATGGACTAAATAAGATTTGTCTTCTGTGACCATCATTAGGGTTGGCTGGAAAGGATTATCGCAGATGACTCAAAGCAGATGTTCTCCAGTAAACTTTCGAGTGAATTAGTCTCTGTGCCAGTCTATCTTCAAAACACAGAAGTAGCACAGGGTAATTTGAAATGCAGTACAGGTTAGTCTTGGGTGTCTTCTGCGAGGTCCTAAATACGAGGTCCTGGGGTTGGCCTATGGAGAAGGTTTTGTTTTACAGGATGGCGCTGGCAATGTAAGTAGATAAAGGCACGTAGAAACTAAAGGATGTGTAAGTTCCTGAGACACCGAGTTATTACGCAATTGTAGTCTTGCACAGTGTCTGAAGAGACTGAAGTTGCCAAACTCCCTCATCCCACAGTGCTTTATTTTACTTTGCCTATCTAGCATATGTAGCTAATAAGCATTTTGACTAGCAATTTGCATCAATAAATGATCGTTCCTGCTGCTGCTCAAAATAGGATTATGTCCTGGTAGGTTTTATAACCTAAGTCTCATGTCAATTATGTGATAATACATGAATTATATTAAGCCAGTAACAGATGGTTTAAGGTAAAGATATGGGTCTTCTGTTATCGGAGAGGTGTCTTTGTGTTGGAAAGATTCTCTCTGAGGTGTTTTTTTGGGGGGAGTCATCTTGTTTTTGTCATATTTCATAGTTTTTATTATTTGGAAATAGGCAAATATGATTTTTATGATAAACTTATCTTTATGCCAGCTTGGGTGAAGAATTCCAAGGTAACTATACAAAACTACTGGAGAAGGGTGGAGAAGTTGTTGAACCTGCCTGATCCTTGTTTTTAGAAGAACCACATTTCCCTGAAGGTCAAAAAGAAGGAAAAAAGAGAAGTGGCTTGAAGTTGATCTCTGCTGTGAGCGTTCATGCTCCTTGCAGCAGCGATTGCTTCAGTACGACAACGTGTTTTCAACTGGTTACAAGTGTGTGAAGAATCTGAAATGGGTGTTTTTGTCCTACCAGAAGTTAAGAGCTCAACACAAACTCGGTGGCTAAGGCTGGCTTCACTTGTCTTAGTTGGTATCATGTGTCCCTTAAAGCAGGGAATGAAATAAGTCCATCAGTCTTGGTACAGACCCGGTGTCTGGTGTTAAATGGTAGGTGAGTTAGTATTCTGGGGGCATCTATATGTGCCTATTTGGGTATTTAAAAACAAAAGCAGAGCTGTTACTGGAAATTCCCTGGCCAAATTCATCTTTCTGTAGGTGTGTGTATATATGAGCATATCGCATTCCCCATCTTGACCTTTTGATAGACTAGTGATCCTTTTTTACTATCACTTTGTCATTTAGATAACAAACGTTTGGGGATTACCAGTAACTGCAAAAATAATTGTACCAATTATTGGTGTGTGCAATACACAGAGCCTTTTTGCACACAGATAATTCATAACCTAAAATAATGTGTTGAGAGGGACAAGTATCTGTTTTGCAAGTCTAAAAAATCTTTGTCTGGAAACTCCCAGAATTGAGCATTAGCTATTCTAAATGCTCCAGTTCTAGAAACTTTGACAAAACTGGTGTTGTATATTACTTAAGCTGGGGGAGCTAAACCATCCTTCCTGGGCACTGAGGGCAGTGCAGGGATAAAAGTATGAAGAAATGTCAATGTACTCAAGTGAAATATTAAATACTAAAGTGTGCAAAAAATACTTGCTGCTCTAAAGCTTAAGCAGAGCTTTGCCAGACCTGACTAGATGGTAAGGTTTTAAATATCCGCAGAGGCATTGTAGTTTAGTGAAGAAAGAATCTTGGCAAACTAATTCCTCTTTGAATGTTTTACATCTTGTAAGAATTATAATCACTCAAAGTATATATAGATTTAAAAATAAGTTTAATAAAAGTAACTCTCAAAGTCTGGTGAAATGCTTCATTGCTGACAGCTTTATGTAAGTATCTTCAACCTTAAGCGATCCTACTGTGATGGAAAAAAAGCATTGCGTATGCATAGGGTTATCTGAAGAACAAAAGAAAAAGGGAATTTTGCTCCCGATTTCCCTGTTGTTGCTTAATAGAAGGGTAGAATGGACTTTAAAAAGCTAAGAAACTTGCACTGTGTTTAAAATGAACAGTGTTGCGGCAGTGTGTGTGGCTGGGGAGGGCAGGCTGCCTGGTGGGGCTCCTTATCCACGTTAGCGTAACGGGGGATCCCTGTCGAAAGATTTTTCTTAGATGCAGTTCACATCCAGTTGAGTCACAAATGCAATTAAGCAATAAATGAGACTCGGTGATTCAAATTTTCCTTTGCATTGTCTCTTAAATCTATCTACAAAGGTGAATTAGAAATTCCAGTTTTCAGTGCTCTTAATACCAGCTAATGGAACTATGGATCTCTGTGTAGCCTGAATTTTCTCATGGGAACTATTAAAATCACACTCGTGTTAAACATCTGCAGATTGTGGGCAACTGGTTGCGTGTGGAATTTATTAATGCGTAAAGAAATGTTGCAGTGGAGCACATCTGAAAATCTGATACACGCTACTGTAATATACTGTGAATTTCTGAAGTCTCTCCTCACCATCTTACATATTGGGGAGCATAACTCTAGAATGAGCACCGAGTTAGTTGGTACGGTGGACGGCTATATCCCGTGCTTCGTTCCTCCGATGCTGAATGATAGTCTGAGGACACCTACTGGGCATCGTGTTTGTTTCATGTCTAGTTTTAAACTTGAGGTAGTTTATACCCAGGTTTTTAGACTCTTTCCTGATGCAGCTACAGGAAGCACCAATAGTTTGAACAAAATTGTGGAATGGAGACTTGTATAAATCAATAGTAGTGCATAAAAGAATGAATGTGAGACTTCTGATTTAACTGGTAACTCTTCTTGGTCTGTTTGGCACTTATGTTTCCATTTAGGCTGTTGGGCAATTAACAATTAATACCTTGTCTAGGGGTCTCAGAACTTTCCTAGTGTAAGTTATGCTGGTTTTAGTGATAATATTTCATTTAGTTTTATATAAGAGCATGTTTGTTATAGCTCCTTCAGCTTCCAACTAGGTCAGTAAAGTGTCCTTGTCCCTATTCTTGAACAATCAGCTCCCTAAAGCCAGACAGTGTGATAGCAATTTTGGGATTAATGCTTCAGCAATTATAAAGTGGAAGGCCTTAAATTACACTTGATAACTAAGACCTTTGCACGGAACATGAAGTGACTTTGTCTTCCTTGTTGCAGATCCATAACATGGTGGCAGTGCTGGAAGTGATCTCCAGCCTGGAGAAATATCCCATTACCAAAGAGGCACTTGAGGTATGTTGCTCTCTAAGCATCACTTGGTTTTTAGGGGTATAAAAGACTTTTTCTGCCTATCTAATTTCCATAAGTGTTTTTCTTGAAACAATATGTTAATTGCAAGCAATTCACAATTAAGGTAGTATTTTGTCCCTCTCATGCTTCCTCTGACATTCAGCATACACAGTGATTCTTTCTGGATTCAGATCAGTATTCTGAGCAGCCCAATTTCTATTTGTATAAGGCACTAAATTAATCATTACTTGCTACTGATGAATACTGGTGCATTGAGCTATATCACGCTGCTGGCTGAAGATTGATTGCCGCCTTAGCAGCTTGATGACTAAGGAATAAAGAATCTGAAGTAAGAGGAATATAGTTACTCTGTGTCCATAAAACTACTCTTAAACTCAGTTAAGCATATTTCAATGCCTGATCTGCTTCATGAGATTAGGTGTATCAAAAGCTGAAGTATCAGGTGGGATAGCAATTGCAGCATCATTGCCCACTCTCAAATACAGAGTCCAAAGAAGTTTTTATGCTTAAATTATAAAAACATTTCTAGTCTTTTTATTGAAATTATTGGTGTAACTTTCTTTAACTGCAGCTTTTTATAACCTGCAAGTAATCATTAGTATTGTGAAATGTGATTAGATGTAGTGTCTGAGTGACACAGCTGCGGATATAGCTGAGCATTCTCCATGCTGCATGGGAGATGTAATGAATCTCAAAATAGCTCTGCGATTCAGATGGGTAGTATTACAGAAAGTGATGTTTTGTGCCAGCAGTTTACCTTTCTATTCAGCATGTACCCAAATAGTTTGGAAGTGCATTGCTTTTGCAGACTGGACACCTATTTTGTCAATGCCAGACACAATACTAAGATGTTTTCTTCCAATTGGAGAAGCTGAAACCTGTGTAGATTTTTTTATCAGCTCCAGCTGTATTTCAACATACGTATCACAGCATGTTGCATCTTTCTCAGTCCAGTCCATGTCTTCCTTTGAAGTACTTTTCTTAATTAACCTGACTTGTGGAACAGTGTTTTCAAGTGTGCTTTGGGAACAATCAAACACTTCACTTCACTTCTGCTTATGGAATCATGTTGGGATGTCCTAGGAATGCTTGTTTAAATTGGTCTTTCATGTCCTTGTGAGATAGAGGAGGTGGAGAAAGAAAGGGCATAAATCATACCTTGGCCAGATTTGTGAAATCAAGATTTATGTTGTTAACGTGTTACTGTAACAGGCTAAGATTCTCAAATGCCTTCTCATGCCTCTTTCTGCTGGTCTCAGTTTCACTGTGGTGAGCGCACGTTTTTCTGCCTCAGGTGTGGCACTTTCCCCTCAAATCTGAGCTTGCACCTTTATTTTTCAAGATTCTTGCTGATTAAAGAATTCCTTTCTGATATCTTTCACAGTTGATGGCTCTGGTACTTCAGTCAGGGAACAAAGGAAGATTCAAAACCTACAGTAGGTTTTGTGTTGTGTGGCAGAGCATTGGACCAACTGGACTAATTCTTTCCAAAAAGATTAATTTAGCTCCTAAATCTTTCTTGTCTTATACTAGGTATTTATTAGGGTAAGCATTAAAAAGTAGATTTTTTTCTTAAAATTGAAGTCAGAATTTTGTTTAGAATGATATGTGTTTGTAAAACAACTTTTATCTCTTTATAGGAAACGAGACTTGGGAGGCTTATCAATGAGGTGAGGAAGAAGACGTCCAATGAGGAACTTGCCAAACGTGCCAAGAAATTGTTGCGGAATTGGCAAAAGTTGATAGAACCGGTAACCCAGAATGAGCCAGTGCCAAGAGGGTTGCCGAATCCACCTGGATCAGCAAATGGTGGTGCTCACAACTGCAAACCAGAAGCACCACTTCCTGCCATGGCTGGATCAAAGCCAATCAGTGAATTGAAAAGCAGGAATGATATACAGAAACTAAACTCTCCAAAAACAGAGAAATTGGGAAATCGGAAAAGGAAAGGTGAACATAGGGATGGGCATCAGGGCCCTCCTGCCCCCAAAGTCTCCAAAGCTAGTCATGAAGTATTACAAAACTCTTCACCCCCTCCAACGAACGGAATTGGAGGTAGTCCTGAAAATTTCCCTAGTCCTGTAGATGTAAACCTACACGCAGGGCCTGAAAGCAGCAGGACAGAACTCAGTGAAAATGACAAACACAATAAGATCCCAGTAAATGCTGTAAAACCTCACACCAGTTCTCCAGGACTTGTAAAACCTTCAAGCACTTCCTCGTTATTAAAGACTGCAGTGCTTCAGCAGCATGATAAATCGGAAGAAACCACAGGACCGCACCAACCTAAGAGTCCTCGCTGTTCCTCGTTTAGCCCTAGAAACGTTAGGCATGATACTTTTGCTCGGCAGCATACTACGTACTCACCAAAGGATTCAATGCCTAGTCCATCTCAAAGGTCTCAGTTCTTAGATACTGCACAGGTGCCATCACCACCACCATCCTTGATGCAACCATCAACACCTCCGATGCCAGCAAAAAGACTGGAGTTCTCTCAGCAATCAGTAACTGAGGTGTCTCAGCACTGGCAGGAGCAGGTACCTTCCGAAAGCCAGCACAGGCATACCGCAGGGACACTTCAACAGCACACATCTCCCAGCTGCAAAACCAGCTCCCATTCTGGGGAATCTCTCACGCCGCACATTGGCTTTTCACAGGACACTTCAAAAATGGACAGTGATGATGCTGCTTCAGGTTCAGATAGTAAAAAGAAGAAAAGGTACCGACCTAGAGACTACACAGTCAACTTGGATGGGCACGTCACAGAAGGGGGTGTGAAACCTGTGAGATTAAAAGAGAGAAAACTTACTTTTGATCCCATGACAGGACAGATAAAACCTTTAACACAGAAAGATCCTTTGCAGGTAGAAATTCCTGCACTTACTGAACAGCACAGGACAGAAACGGAAAAGCAGGAGCAAAAACCCAACCTGCAAAGCCCTTTTGAACAAACGAACTGGAAAGAATTATCCAGAAATGAAATAATTCAGTCATATTTAAACAGACAGAGTAGCTTGCTGTCTTCATCAGGAGTACAGACTCCAGGAGCTCACTACTTCATGTCTGAATATTTAAAGCAGGAGGAAAGCACTAGAAAAGAGGCTAGAAAGACTCATGTTCTAGCTCCTAACAGCAAACCTACAGACTTGCCTGGGGTCACAAGAGAGGTCACAAGTGATGATCTCAACAGAATACGTGAACATAACTGGCCAGGCGTGAACGGTTGTTATGATACACAGGGTAACTGGTATGATTGGACACAGTGCATATCTTTAGATCCACACGGGGATGATGGTAGATTGAACATCCTGCCTTATGTCTGCCTAGACTGAGTACAATTTTGCTAAAATGCTTTTACATCTGCAGTTAGCAAAAATGGCAGACACTATGCCACTTAAACCTGGAGAAAGCCTCCTGTCCTGGACAAACAGGCCCCACGAGCAGAGGGTGTGAGGGAGCTGGTTATTTACAGCTCCTTCCTTTAAATTCTCCTTTTGTGAAATGCTGCTACAGTTTACTAACAATTGCAAAGGAAGGCATACGAAGGTTGATAAATTGAGTTCAAAACTCTATAGCGAGCCAGCTATAAAAAAAGTGTTAGTCCCCAAGAAGTGAAGATGATTTCCAGCACTTTCTGAATGCCGGAATCTTACTACAGGCAGGTACAGAGAAAATTGTGGAAGTTACCTTAACAAAATATGCATCTATTTATTTGACTTGATTTGGGTTTTTATTTGGCAGTGAGATATTCGAGAGACAATGTGCAAAAACTGTAGTTTTATTTGTATCGCATCTCTGAACATGATTGCGTTTTTAAAGTCATGTGGTACGGAGATTGGGTTTTAAACAGCAGGTGTTGCACTGCAGGCTGGGAAACCAGCTTCAGCTCAACATTCCATAGGCATCCACATATTTTAGTCTGGTTTCAGTTTAAATCCAGTCTCTGAGAAATGCTGCAAAAACTAGATGTTTAAAGATATTTTTGATCCCACCACCACCAGCCAAATATTTTTCCTCCTTTTCCCTTCCTGCAATCTTCTAGGAAAAAAAGAAAATCACCTTTTCTAGAATCTAAACGTAATGAGGGTGCTATAAGTTTGTAATTGTACTGTGAGAGGGAAAAAGGAAGCCTGTTTGTATGCTGGAAATATACTTGTTACCATTCCTTTAGATATTGTTTGCCTTATGGATATCCATCATAAACGCAATTTGCAAAAACAAAGAGCCTTAGTGAATGTACAGTAACTAGACTTCTGTATTCTTGGGATGCAGAAGGGAGCAACTTTGCTATTTGGTCCTTTAAGTGGACACATTGTGATATAAATGTGGAAATAAAAAAAATTTGCACAAAACAGTTTGTGAATTATTTATACGTAACTGATTTATTTTTTAAAGTTTGGTCAATTCAGACAAACTAAGTGATCATCAGCACTGAGAGCCCATTGGAGCAGTGTGGCGAAGCTGAATCCCATCTGACACTCTCTAGAGCAGCTGGCTGTTAGGGGTGTACGAGATGTCTTCCAAGTATGTTGGTGGTATTCAGTCACACGGGTTGGATTTTTTTCTTTTAAACTCTGGTTGCATCCAGGGTTTGGAGACTGATAACCCAATTACTGTTAATGTACCTCAAAGATCATAGTTCACCTTTTCTCATCTCTAATTTTGTAATATATTACTTTTAATTGTTAAGCATCTTATAAAGTGGCCTGATTCAGTATAAAAGGCTAAGAATTTCTATTAACTATAATTGCTTTAATGTTTGGGACAAGTTGTTTTCTGCAGTCTCCAGTAGTGGGCTTCTCTGGGGGAAAGGGAGAAGGGACAAAATACCAAAAATATTGCTAGTTTTAGCGATGTTAACTCTGTTAATCCATTTGGGCTGGATCTTGCTTCTATGGAGAGCCTTGGCAAAAGCCCTGCTGCCTTTGAGAGCAGAGTCAAGCTCTTAAATATCAAACTGTGATTTAAGAAGGGTGTTTCTTACCTGGTATACATTAGGCTGGTTCATTCCATGGAATACAGATGTTAAGGTATGGTTTATTTTTAAGTCATTCCTGTTCAAACCTACTGCTTTTGTGATTTGACTGCTACCGAAAAGTGTGGGTGTTTCAGAAATCTTACTGATGTCTGTTTGCTTCCATTTCTGAATTCTGAGGTCTGAGACTGAAATTTCCTAACCAGAAAAAGTGGTTACCAAAAAATGTTTCCAAGTATATTTTCAGTTTACTTCCATTTTATCCTTCTGCAGTTGATGAGGTCAAGCAGTGAGTTTTAGAGATGGGGAAGGTTCAATACCTCGCAGTTCAGGAAGGTAGATTTGATGGTAGAGGGCTAAAAAACTGGGAATGCTTGATTTTCGTTTATGTAACAATACTGTGTATTAAGGGACTCTTACCCACCCCCTACCCCTCAGCCCTGCCCTGTTGCCCCTTCTCCCATTTTTCCTGAATGGTCTTCACTTAGGAGCAGGGTCTGTGCTCTTCTGAGGCCTTTGAATGTAGGGCAAAGTTCAGGAAATGAGTCTTGCATTCCATCCAATATATTAACCATCCTTTTCGCCACTGCTTACGTTTCTGCTGCAAGTCATGGTCCGTAAGGGCCGTACTGAGGGAGGTGCTGCCCGAAGCTCTTCACTGCTTTCAAGTTACCGTGTAGCACTCGGCAGCAAACTGACCATGTGGATGCTCACTTTGCTGAGAGTGTGTTAAGTACTGGGCACAGCCCTTTCCCTAGTGGTACAAAATCACTGGAGAAACTCGCTCCGAATGCAAGCTTTAAATCTTGTTACCTACCTAGTTTGTTTCTGCTGTAAGGGTCAACTCACTTGGATGTAATCCACGGTGAGACAAGGCTTGACAATCTTTATTTCAGCATGCTAGTATAACCAGTTCTGTGAGCTCCAACAAATGTGAATAAGTTTACAAGGTGATTTTTTTGTCAATTTTGTAAACAAGTTCAAATGAAGTTTACCTGGTGCACGTGTGTATCTGCTGTGTTACTCATTTTTGCATGAACTTAGTTTCTCTGCTACTTGATTTTCCTAACTGCCTTACAAAATTTGCTATTCTAATCCTAAAATCTTAATATACTGCCCTCTCTTTTCAATGAATGACATGAAATGGCTCATCTGTGATCTTTTGGGAATTGCCATTACCTGAAGTGCATGTTTTCATAGGTACATTAACATGACGTAGAAATGCCTTTTGAAGGACCGCGTGGATGAAATAGGCAGTAGAACCCCCTCCTCCTCCTTGACAGATACTCATCCATCTTTTAACATATCTAGCACTACGTATTTCTTGAGTTAGTTTCAAAGATCAGGAACAACTGTCACTTTGAGTACGTGACCTTCGCTCAGTCACTGTGTCTCTGCGGTTTTGGTTTCCAGAGAGTCTTCAGTGGCGGCGCTGCCTTAGGGCCTGCCTTCCGCTTCATGGGGCCTTTGAGCTGTAAGACTGGCTCAGAAAACAGATCCTGGGTGCGTTTGCGTGCACCGTATTCTCTTCTGGGTTATTTTAACCCCTCCTCTTATTCTAGCCCATCCTCTTACCTGCCCAAGTAGGAACGCTGCCCCTCAGGACGCGCTAGGTTTGGGGGGGGGGGGGACCGGGACACTAAAAGGAGCGTTTGTTAAGGGCTCCGGTTTAATGAAGTAACAGCCTCGAGCTGAGGGGAGAACAAGGCTGGGTCTCGGCGCTGCCGGGGGTGGCCGCAGGGGCTGCGGCGGGGCAGGGGCGCGGGGCCGGCGTGGACGGTGAGTGCTGAGGGGCGGCGGCGGCGCCTTCCCCCTTCCCCCCCGCCGGGAGCGCGCGGCGCTAGCGGCCGCTTCGGCGCTAGCGGCTGCCCCCGCGCAGCGGAAGTGACGCGCACGAAGGGGCGGGGGCGGTGACTCCTGCCGGCCCCCGTAGCCGCGCCCCCAGGAAGCGACGCGCTGGCGCGGTGACGTCGGCCCGGCTGCCGGGCGGCGCAGGCAGCCATGGCGGCCCCGCTGGCGGCTCCGGGGGGCGGCGGCGGCGGCGGCGGGGGGGCGGCGGCGGCGGCGGGGCGGGGTCGCGGGCCGGCGCTGCGCGAGGGCGCGCGGGTGTCGGCGCTGTGCCTGGCCTGGTACGGGCTGAGCGCCGGCGGCAACGTGGTGAACAAGCTGCTGCTCGGCGGCTTCCCGCGGCCCGTCACCGTCTCGCTCTTCCACATCCTGGGGCTGTGCGGGCTGCTGCCGCCGCTGCTGCGCGCCTGGCGGGTGCCGCCCGCCGGCCCGGCCCAGCTGCCGCCCCGCGCCTACCCCCGCTACATCCTGCCGCTCGCCTTCGGCAAGTACTTCGCCTCCGTGTCCGCCCACGTCTCGCTCTGGAGGGTCCCGGTCTCCTACGCGCACACGGGTGAGGACCGGCGGGGGGGGGCCGGTGGCGTGTGCCGGGCCCGGTGTGTGTTTGGGGGGTGCCCGGTGCTGTGTGCCGGGGCCCGGTGTGTGTTTGGGGGTGCCCGGTGCTGTGTGCCGGGGCCCGGTGTGTGTTTGGGTTGTGGCCGGGGCAGGGGGTGGCCCTGCGTGGGCCGAGGTTGTGGCTCTGGTGGGGCCGGATCTGATCCCCCACGCGCCGTGCTCCCCGGCTGCCCCGAGCGGGTAACGCGGCTGAGCCGATGTTCGCGTCCCCGCTGAAACTTTCTTCCCGTTCTCAGTGAAAGCGACGATGCCGATATGGGTGGTTCTTCTGTCGAGGATCATAATGAAGGAGAAGCAGACGACGAAGGTGCGGACAGGTTTGCTGATGGTTTCTTCTCTTGCTGGTGTCCGTGTCGTGCTTTGCTGGCTGGCGTGAGGAAGGCTCTGGTTTTGGTCACCTGGGTGAATTTTGTGATGTAGATTACAGGATTGCAGAACTTTTACATGTTCCTCTCCTCGTTACTGTGAACGTAAAGAAAACCTGTCTAAATGCAGTGAGCGAGGTGATGCTCTCCTGTGTGTACATGGATTGTTCTGGTCTGTGCTGTAATCATTTAGTTTCCTAAGCCATAGCAGTGTCGGAGTTGATCCCCGGTTCTGTTGCTGTATTCTTCCCTCTCCATCCCCCCAAATCCACAGTGCACACAAACTCTGTTGAAATGAAACGCTTAGGAGATGTCAGCTCTTCTTCTCTGCTTCCCTTTCAGGTATACTTGTCTCTAATCCCCATCATAAGTGGTGTCCTACTGGCCACAGTCACTGAACTTTCTTTTGACATGTGGGGACTCATCAGTGCTCTTGCTGCTACGCTTTGTTTTTCACTCCAGAACATCTTCTCAAAGAAGGTAATAGTTCTACTATTCTTACTATTAGTCAGTAACATCATCCTTCAGAGGACATTTTCCAGTACAGATTTTTTTTTCCCCCCTTTTTACAGTGGTGCTTTATAGTCAAAGGATCACAAAATAATGTTTGGCTGTTTTGTTTGCTTGTTTTCTACGGCTCTTCCTACATACAGTAGTGTTATACTGAAAATTGGCCAGAACTCAGAGTTTATCTTGAGCCTTTTCTTTACTCCTTAGCATGGAATTTTTTTGCCTCTGCTGACAGTTAGATAGTGCTTAAGTTTAACAATTCATTTGAAAGCTTCTACATGTCTTGCTGTATCAGATCCTTTCTTTGTAGTCAGTGTCAACACAGGCCACTACTTGAAATCTTTGGAACAGAAAGGCAAAGTTAAAATGTGTGTCTTGAATGTATTTAGTTATAAAATGATTTCTGGTTTGTACAGCATTGTAAATGTATCATTATCTTAATGCTGAGAGAGTTACCAGTCAAGAAATCATTGTTTTTCAAATAGACATCTGTATTGCTTCAGTCATCTTTATCGGAAATTCACACTGCAACAGTATTTGTTTATTTTCATAGCACATATGTCTGTTGTCTGAAATCATTACTGTTACATGGTTCCTGAATCTCTGGTAATATGTGGGCAGTAATCGAAGAAAAGATGTTTATGATGTCTTTCATCAGGTGTTAAGAGATTCCCGAATACATCATCTTCGGTTGCTGAACATACTCGGATGCCATGCTGTGTTCTTCATGATCCCAACGTGGGTTTTGGTAGATCTTTCCTCCTTCCTAGTAGAAAATGACTTGGTAAGTCTTTGGCAAATGTATTTGGGAATCTCTTCTCTATTTAAAAAAAGAAAAAAAAATTACCCAGACTAAAAAAGTGCGTTTCAGTGTAGTTCCTTGTCAGCACGGAAGGAACTGTTGTGAAACATCCTAAGAACTGTTTCACAAAATAATATAAAAATGATAGCATAGTGTCTATCATAAGAGTTCGTGTCAGGGTTAGGAGACTTAGCTTACGTGGCGGCACAAGTCCCAGAAATTAGCAACTGGAGACAGGAGCTCTGAAAAGTTATTCCAAGTTATTTGGAATAACTTGTAGCATACTAGAATGCACATTGCAAGTGTGTAGAGAGATCTTTTCTCATAAAGAGCAGTTGCACAATGTAACATTGAGCCTCTTAACTCTAGACAAATTGCAAATGCTGTTCCTATCAAAAAGCAGGTAAGAAGTGACACGTTAGATCCATGTTTCTGTATGAAAGTTTCTTTGTCTCTTATCTGAAACCTGAGATAAACTTTTTTTCTTGTAATGTTTGTCTTTATGGCAGAGCACAATGTCTCACTGGTCCTGGACTTTAATGCTGCTTATAATCAGTGGATTCTGTAATTTTGCCCAGAATGTCATTGCCTTCAGTATTCTTAACCTGATCAGCCCGTTAAGTTACTCAGTTGCAAATGCCACGAAAAGGATCATGGTCATCACAGTTTCCCTTATAATGCTTCGAAATCCGGTTACCAGCACCAATGTCCTTGGAATGATGACAGCTATCTTAGGGGTGTTCTTATATAACAAGGTAAGTGGCGGATTTGGTGTTTTGTTTTGTTTTTCAGGAAACCCACCTGGAACAATAGTTTTCATGCAGTGCTCATGTCTAGTAGCTTTGAATTATTTCTTCCAAAACAAGTTGACAATTAGCAGAATAAAAATGGAGAATGCGTGGCATAAAACTCCTTTGCAGAGGAGGGTATATGCATCACCTAAGCTCAGTACTTAGCAAAGTACTCAGGTGCTCAGGTCAGGCCAGTTGTTAGATCTCTAGTGAACTTATATTTTGATCTTAATATTTTGTTGAGAAATTAAGACTGGGCAGTAAATACTCAAATCTCTTGAGCAAAACGGAGACTTACTGATTTGGTATATCAGAGGAATGAGATTTTTATTGTGAGTCAGAAATACTTTAAGATTCTAACAAGCATAGATTATGGTATAATTGTAAAAGTGCATGTTCTTTCTAGGTATGTGAATATGCTAGCTGATAATCCAAGAAAAACATTCTTTCTTTCTTTCCCAGACAAAATATGATGCAAATCAAGAGGCAAAGAAGCAGCTACTTCCGGTTACAACTGGAGACCTTGTGAATTTGGACCGGCATCGAAACACTCCTGAAAAGTCTCAGAATGGACTTACGGCATTTGCACAACACGGAGACTATCAATATGGTCGAGCCAATGTCTTAACAGACCACTTCCAGTATAATCGGCAAAACTATCCAACTACCTACAACTTAAATCGTTTTGATATATAGAATCCTGGCAAACAGGTATAGACTGTGATATCAAAGTGTCCCCAACATTATCAGAAACTTTTAGTACATCCATGAATGTAAAGCCATTTTATTGTACAGGTTTTGCAGAAGGGAAGATGCATGTGTAGTGAAAGTGGTACAGACCTTTGACTTCTGCTAAGCAGATCTTTAAACATGAAATACTTAGATCTGACACTGGAACTAAATGCACAGTGTAGCTCTTGTACAGAGATTGTCGTGAAATGCAGATGCAAAACTTCGGTGCAAAATATCTGCTGTCACTGCTCCTTTTGGAGTCTGTCAATTGATTATTCTTTTGGCAGCTAAACTGTGGCCAGTACTTTGTTTCCATGCTAACAACATCACCTTTAATTTGTTCTCTGATATGTATTTTAATGATATTTAGGTGAAATTTTCAGAAAAAGTGAAACTATGTGCACTTCTGGTTATCAGGAGCTGTCAGTTTGAGGAGAAATGACTTATGTATATCAGTTGCGGACAGGTAGACTCGAATTCATCTTGAGCAAATACAAAACTTCATGTGGGTATTAATTACCTCTGTGCCTATGCCTTCAGGTTTTGATGACAAACCAGGAGTGTTTCTGAAAGGGTAGACAGTAGAAAGATTGATCCCTTCAATAATCTTTTCTCAGGCATAGAGAACCATTTTTTTCTAAAATCACTGTTGTCCCAGTTGCTGTAGATAACAAACAAAACAGAGCTTAAGATCATCGTTGTTTTCTGAATAATGTAGTCCTGTAACTTCAGACATTGCTCTTCCCTGGCAATACAGAAAACACCTTGACAAATAAAGTTTTTGGAACAATATGATTTTTTTTTTACTTGCTTCACACCTGTTCTTACAAAAGTCTTGTGTTGGCTTAAAAATTCAAAGTTTTAAGGTGTTTTCTTCTCAGTTTTATGCACAAATTATGCTCCTTTATTTGATTCATATTTTATGAATGCACGGATTTGAATAATCATCATTCTTAATTGTTTCTTAAGTCTCTTTTTAGCCCCTAATTGTTTTTATAACTTTCTTAATGAGCACTGTTGGAGCTGCTGCGTGCATTTGGCCTGACTTCTACTTTCAGCTGAAGGAAGTTAAATTTTATATCCTTCTCTCTTCCTGCACCTCCCCTAGCTTGAATTGTTAAGAAAAAATATTTTGAATCAGCAGTAAATATATAATTTATAGGAAAAAAGTACTGATTCAGTTAGCATAAATGAAGGTACTTAATTCTAGACAAGTTAACGGTTGTGTGTCAGATACCGCATTTGTGCATGAAAGGAATGAAACCAGTTGAACTTTGGTTTTGCTGAACCAGATTATTATTACTCCTTTAGCAAAGAAGATTTTAGGGGCCTTCTTTCCTGAACAGTAAAGCTGTTGTATAGTAAGATTTTGATAGCATAGGTATTATGTTTTTACTAGAGAGGTATTAGATACCGGTGACAATATTTAGGGTGTGGTGCTGTACAAAACACTCCCTCTACTTATTTAATGCTTTAAAAATGACTGTTTCCTTGAAGTGAAATGATGATTTGACTCTTTTCTGGATACTAAAGATTTTATTTTTAAGTGCAAAGTCAACCTGATCTCATTCTTTTGGTTGTCTATGGAGGTAGTAATGTAGACTGCCTTCCGTGATGCAGTCCAAAAGAGGAAACAGTCCTTCTGAAACTTTAGAGATGGTTTAAATATGCTGCTAATGTCCGTGAGCAAAACTTCCTTGACTTTGCTGGAGTTGAATCTGTTCATGTTGGCATAGAACTTGGGCTTTTAGCTTAGAAAATCTGAATAAATTATTCCCAAACCTGATTGACAAGAAAAAGATTGTGAGGAAAAGCATTTGTTCATATGAAATTGCTTTTGCCTATTCCAGTATTAATTTTTTTTTTTTTTAATGTGGGAAAGTGCAAAATTTGTATTTCTAAGGCTTGCTTCCCAATATTTAAGTGCTGTTGCGTAAATGTAAAAAGGATCTTGTGGCTTCTGGATTTGGACTAGATTCTGGCTCTGCAAAAGACTGTTGACTTTAGGATGAGACATTTAGGCTGAGTTTTTTAAGAGGGGCTGAAGTAAGGTGTCCAGCTGCTTTCCAAGGGAGCTAGCTGGAACCCGTTAGACTCCTGCAAAGGCTTGATCTTGTTCTTTGTGCCTCGGTTTCCCATTTGGGAAATGGGCGGCGATTCTTCCCTATCTCAAAGGGGGGTCAAATACCAATAAACAGTAGCAGTGGGGGCCATAGGGATGTGCAGAAGTCCTATGACTTAATCTGAACTTTTTCTGGTTTGTGTACCGCTGTAACATCTGTGTACACAACTTGAGCTATTCCTTAGAAGACGAATAAAGCTCCACACACCTTACTCACAGATCGGAGGCTTGGTTAAATATATATAGATGGCTTATTTTCTAAGGGACGTAGCCTGATCTTTTTGCGACTCCTTTCTGAGAAAGCCGGCACTGCACACTTAACTGTGGCAGGTCTTTGACCCTGCTTCTTCTGCCGAGAGTACAGCAGCAGGTGAGGGCTTTCTGTTGAAAATGCCTTGCCCCAGGTCCAGTTTGGGCTTGCAGCCTTGCCGTATGTCCGAAACAAAGCTGTCATACTTAGTGCGGAGCAAAAGGGGACCCACTCAAAATAGGATATCCCATTTAGGACCCAGAGAGGGAGGTGAGGAAGGCTTCTTCCCCAGAGACTGCCTGACAGCATTCCTGCTCTTCTAGATCAGCTCTGTGGTCAATGGGGATAATTTTGTACAATAGAGTATATAATTAAAACGGTTAAGTGAATCAGTTACGATGGGTGGTTTTGCTGAATACCTGAATCTAAGTCCTTAAGCAATATTGCCCACATTCAGGTAAAGAAAGTTTCTGATATTCTTGTAATATATATTTTGATCTTGGACAGCTGCAAGATCTTGTTTGGCAAAGTGAAACATTTGTTTTAACATGGTTTGTAAATTAATGACGTATTTAACTATGTACATAGATCTGTAGAAAGTATGGAAATACTGGAATAAAAAGGGCATATCTAGACAATCGTGTATAATGACCCTCTTATTAAATCAAAGTTTAGGGGTTGGTTTGTGTTTTTTTTTTTTTCACTTGCAGGACGTTTTGGGAGTGCCATACATTAGTAGTCATGGCCACTTGGGAGAAATCAGATTATTGTTTTGCTCTATGGGTGTGATACATTACCGGATGTTTTACTTAGATTAGAACTAGCATGATTTGGATGCCATAACTAGTGTTAGGACACTGTTGCTGGTATCCTTAGAAATGTTTTGATTTCCATTGTGCATTTATAACGTACATGTAAATACATCACGAAACTGGGAAATTCTTCCCAAAACAGTCCTGGGTAGTTCTAGAAATACCAGTGTGAGAGAAACCAATTTCTCCCCACTACGTGTGGGTTTTTTGTTAATAGTTCTTTAGAGTATTTGGTGCTCTTTGACGATCTCTTGAAAATGTTTCCCCTTCAGACTCAATTTTAGTACCCAGTAGTGATTAGAGCATTTTTTCCATTTGGTAAAATGCTCCTTTTTTTTCTTTTATACCTAAATACTAAATAAAATTGAGGCAATACTTAGGAGTGCGGTGATTTGTAAAACTAGTGTTGGTAATTTTGGGTCAACTCATGCTGATTCCTGAAACTCAAGACCTTTCCTTTCTAATGTGTGTTCTAAGCCGCATTTTTCTGATGTAGCATTTTGCAGCAGAAAAAAATTCTGCCGTGTAGCTATTTGTGAAAAAGGTGCAATATAAATAGAGTTTTGTTTTTCTAAGGCTTCCATTTCTGAAACATGTTGTAAACTGTTAAAAATAATTCTGAGATAACTTTGTGGTGATGGTACAGGCTGGTAAAACAATCTGTAAATCCTGAGATCACAGATGTTTTACGTAGATACTCAGTGCAAATACACAGGTGGCAGTCACCACCTATCCTTTTTTGTTTTGTTTATATTGGTACTTTATTGGTTGATGTGAATATGGGTGGTTTTACCAAAAAAAACCTGCAAAAAAACAAAAAAACCAACCCCTTAGCATATGAAATCTGGCACTTACGCAAATGCACATTCTTGTATTGTTTTCCTGTTCTTATTTCAATTGTGTTCTGTGAAGTTCAGGATGTTTCTTCGTCCAGTTGCCTGTGATGCACCTCTCCAGCCTGTCCACGTTACTCCTGAAGCTGGTGTTCCTGTATGGGATGACGGGAAAATTTTGCATTAGTGACTTTCGGATAAACTGGGACTCCTTCCTGTCCAAAGTAAAGAGTGTTCAGATGGTTTTGGTGGACACCTCTGTCTGGTCACTGTAGGGTTCGGGGCACTTTATGGATAAACTCTTGCTGCGGAACACAGAATCCTGAAGGATGGCTGCCTGGGCTCCAACGTGCAAAGCACAGATGTTTTTGCTGGGGTAGAGGGCAGCGTTACGAATTTTGAAAAGTTTCTTACTTTTAAGTGTGAGCTAAAATTTAATCTGGTCTTCTGGGGTCTGTGTTATTTTCCAGGACTGCAGAGTGATGTAGGATCATGCCCAGACTCGGTGTGTGTTGTTTGTTTGTTTGTTTTCATTTGTATCTGGATACATGCAAACATCCATTTTCTTTCTGAGTTTTTATACTCTGTAGATAATATAGTGGGGTCTCCATGGTATATCTTGTTAAGAATAAAAAGTTCTACCTTTTTGTGAGGATGTCTTTGGCTGTTATCTGTGTGACTGGAAACACTGTGAAGTGTAATGTAATGCTGAAAACTTCAGAGAGTGATCACAGCTCCAGGTGAGCACCGAATAAAAGTGTTAGGATACTCGGGTTTGCTTTTGGCCTCTAGTGATTCCCAGATGATCACTTCCATTTATAAGTTCAGTTTTTCTAATATGTTAAATAACACCCAAGTGATTTGGGCCCCGCATTGAGTTTTTGGTCTCTAGTTCTCATAAATTGGTCCTCAAGTGTTTTTCTAAAGTTGCGTAATAAGGTAGAGAGAGTTGAGCAATTCTCTCCTTGCCTTGTACCTCCCAACTAGGGTGCGAAGCCGAACAAATCGGTATGTTACCTTCGAAGGGATGCTTCCAGAAGCCAACATGTATGTAAACGTGATGTATTTTTAATCCCGTTTTGAAAGACAATGAAACACTTCTCCATCACAAGTTGGAAACTCGGGTGCAAAAGGAAAGCTAAGGTAAGGAGCAGGCAAGATCTGAGCATTTTTGCTTTAACTGCATAAATGAAAGCGCAAGTCACTTCAGAGGAAGGCAATGGCGCTTAAATTACTTGCATGTCCTTTCACAGCACCTGCGCTTTCTTTCCTTAGCGATTACGCGTGCAGTTAATTGGCCTGTCCTCCTGCGCGTCCCTGCTCCCCTTTTACGTGACGCCGGTGCTGCGGGCGGCCTCAGCGCTGCCGTGAGGGATCCCCGCAGGCGCTGAAGAACACGCTGCCGGCAACCGCATCGCCTTCGGGACGCGGTGTTTTAAGCGGAGCTGGGAACGGGGCCCGGGCGCTCCTCGGCCCGACGGCCCGGCGATGGCGGCGGCGATGGCGATGGTGGCGGCACGTGCCCTGCGCCCCTTCCGCCCGCCCGCCCGCCGTCTCCATAGCGACGGCGCCGTAAAGCGCGGCCGCGCCTGCCGCCCGGCGTTTCGCGGCACTTCCGCTCGGTGAGGCCTAGCAGCAGCAGCGGCGGCGGTGGCGGCGCCCCGTTGTCCCGCCGCCATGGAGATGCCGCTGCCGCCCGACGGTGAGCGCGGCCGCGGGGGGCGGGGGGGGGGAGCGGGGAGGAGGGCGGCGGCGGCAGGGTCGGCGCGGACTCACGGCGCTGCCTCCCCGCAGACCAGGAGCTGCGGAATGTCATCGACAAGCTGGCGCAGTTCGTGGCGCGGAACGGGCCCGAGTTCGAGAAGATGACGATGGAGAAGCAGAAGGAGAACCCCAAGTTCTCCTTCCTCTTCGGCGGCGACTTCTACGGCTACTACAAGTACAAGCTGGCGCTGGAGCAGCAGCAGCGTGAGTGCGGCCCGCGGGCGGGCAGGGCCGGGCCGCGGCGGGCTCCGGCCTCCCCCCCCCCCCGGCGGGTGCCGGCGCCCCTTTCCCCCTCCCGGCCCCGCTCGCAGCCTCCTCCTGCCCCCCCGGCCCCAGGCGGCTGGCCGAGCCCCGCCTACGGCTCTTCGCACCCCCCCGTTTGGGGGGTTTGGGTAGGGAGGCCGTCGCGCCCTCCAGAGCGGCGTGGCCCACCGCAGCTGCTGCTCCCAGGAGCAGGCCTTGAGTTGGCATCGTTCCTCCCGAACGTGTGCAAGGCACTGCCGGCTTTCCTTCTTCCCACCCCACCATCCACCCTCGGCTCCTTGATTTTCATTTGCATGTTAAACACTTCAGCAGAAATTGCAGGTCTGTTTTGGAACCAGCACTGTTTTCACCTGTAGGCTGGTGGTAGCAGATTTCTCTTTGATGCTTACTTCAAAAGTTTACTTTCCCTGACAGTGTTGTGCAAGCAAAGTCAGGATATTGAGGCCACTGCACAGATCCAACCACTGCCACAACCGTCTCTCCCACCGGCTGCACCTATCCCAGCCCCTCAGGGAACTCCTTCAGTGGAGGAGCTTATCCAGCAGAGTCAGTGGAACCTCCAGCAGCAGGAGCAGCATCTCCTCGCTATGAGACAGGTTGGTTTAGCATAAGCAGTCACCTGGCTTGTTGTAGGCTGCCAGTGGCTGTGAAAGGGGAGAGGAAGGCTTCCTTCTGCCTAGTGGTGGTGGTGGTGGTTCTGTTTGTTGGTGAGCAGAAAGAGGGAGTATTGCTTTGCTTGTTCGTGTTCTGTAGCAATTGCCATAATCTCCTTAGAAGAGATGTATCCGATGCATTTATAAGTTTGATCCTTGATAAAACAATTTATTAATTGCAATGAAAACCCTTGTTGGCTTGCACAGAGTGGAATAAATTGTGACTGCTCTAACCTTTATTTGATGCTGCAGCTTGCTAGAATTGCAAGACATTCCAGCTTGTAGTACTCTAAGGTGAATTCTGATTGGGGGTGGGATGGCACAGTGTACTTGATTTAGTTGTTTTACAGACTGCATTTTGTTTTTAGAGGTACCAAATTGAAGAGTTCCTGGAGAAAGGGAGTTCATGTGGATTGTGCTATGCATTTAGCAGCTGGCTGCAGTTATCAGTTGTTTCATGATGGAGAGATTTAGGAGGTGGAAATGAACAGTATTTCTCCTGAAGAGTGAGAAGAGTCTTCTCTTCTCAAAAACAACCAATTGAAACATATTTATACATGGTCACATTATATGTCAAGGGTCTTGGTCTTTGAGATAACTACTTATGGTTAAGAGAACAGGGATACATCAGATTAGTTCTTTAAAAGAATATTGGATGTAATGTAATTCCCTTTTTTTCAGGAACAAGTTACATCAGCAGTAGCCCTTGCTATTGAGCAACAAATGCAGAAGGTTTTAGAGGAAACTCAGTTAGATATGAATGAATTTGACAACTTGTTGCAGCCAATAATTGACACGTGTACAAAAGATGCAATCTCAGTAAGTAAACATCCTTGCATATCTTGCATATCAGTTCTGTTCTGTCTTTGCAGGTGATATGCTACTATGAAACTACGAATGCAACACTAGGAAGGATGTATAGGGCCTTACTTGTACAAAAGGCAATCGGAGGGCTTTCATTCCGGTCACAATTGCTTTTTCTTCTGTTAGCTGTTGGTGGCTCCGTGCATTGAATACTTTGCTTGTGTTCTGCTGCTCAGAGCATGAAGTCGGTTCATAAATCGGAGGAGAGGTTCTTCCCAGGAAACTGAGGGAATGGAGGGGGTCAGCTTACGCTAATGAAAAAGAAGAGATCAGTCCCTAACTTGAAATGTGTTGGGGTACCAATTTTAACGCTGCGTTGGGATTTAGGATAAAGTGGTTTAAAGCAACTACTGATTATAAAGAAATAGGACAGAAATTACCCCAAAAATAGGCAAGAAAAATTAAGCCTGATCATGGAACGCGTAAGTTAAGTGATCTAAATCTGAACTGTTATTTATTGGTGTTGTAGATTAAGTACAACTTGAATTTTGAGACTGTATGGTTAAAAATAGCAACTTTATTGTTTCATTGTATGGTACATGTAATGACAGCTGTTACTGAAAATTTGCCTTTTTGCAGTTATTCCAGTTTTAGGAAGTCCATAGGATATGAACACATCAGACTAACTTAAAATATTTTAAAATTCATTTTCTAAGGCTGGCAAAAACTGGATGTTTAGTAACGCGAAGTCTCCTGCACACTGTGAGCTGATGGCTGGGCACCTGCGAAACCGTATAACAGCAGAAGGAGCTCACTTTGAGCTGCGGTTACATTTAATCTACTTAATCAATGATGTATTGCATCACTGGTAAGAATTAAAATTGTGTTTTCCAGTTTGCTATTTTGATTAATTTGGTGAAGTCTCTCTCTGCTAGAGACATTCTTAGTTGGACTAGTCACCTTTTAAAGTATATATATTCATTATTTTAGCAGCTGCCTTAAGATGTTTGTAACTGGTGCAAACAAAGATCCAGTGCTTTAATAATTATATTCAGCCTTTATCTACTTTGTGTGTGTTTATTCCAGATAAGGCTGTACAGTAAAAATGTAAAGAACTCTCTCTGTATTTATGTGAATCCCCTACTTTTAGTACAGTGCAGGTTAGGAGGAATTGAATGTTACAGTGCTGTTAGTGTTCTAGTAAAAGGCAATAACTCTTCTGCTTCCTTTTTTGAAGCCAGCGGAAGCAAGCACGAGATCTTCTGGCTGCTTTGCAGAAGGTGGTTGTGCCTATATATTGTACCAGTTTCCTAGCAGTGGAGGAGGATAAGCAACAGAAGATTGCCAGAGTGAGTAGCTGGTTTTGGTTTAACTGTATGTTTTGCTTCCTTAGGTTAGTGCTAGGCAAATTCACAAATATAAGGACAGAAGAGGACCGCTGAGATTTTTCTAGTATGGTCTTCTTCCTGTCATGGGATGTACTTGAATTCATGTTTAAACTAGAACTTTAAACCAAAAAAAAAAGCACTTGGACTTTATTTAAAAGTAATCATGATGATGGATGCTTCTGAGTCTTCGGTGGTTCCAAAGACAAGTGACTAAATCCTAGGCCTTTTGACAAAGCTAGAGGCATAAAAATGCTGTGCCTTCATTTTTCTTTTATTGTTCATCATTTCTAACAACCTTTTGCTCTTGCATTTATGCAGCTTCTCCAGCTGTGGGAGAAAAATGGGTACTTTGATGAATCAATTATTCAGCAGTTACAGAGCCCAGCTCTTGGACTTGGCCAGTACCAGGTTAGCCACAAAAGAAAAGTAACCCTTTCCTTATTTATATAAATATTTGAGAACAAATTTAGGAATGTTTCTTTTTTGAAGTGTAAACGTTTTTTCCATGTTGAAGTCCTTTACAAAAGTTTACAAAAATAGTGTAAAACATAACCTTGTTGTTTCAAACGTTCAGTAATCTGGCTGCTGATACAATCCCAGAAGGTTCCCAGTGACTGCATTGTGGTAGTTCAAATGCAAATCCATATTTTACAGCTTGTTTTCCTTTTTATGGCAATGAATAGTTGGTAAAAGAGAAACTAAAGAAAACCATAACTTAAAATTGTACGTACTAAGCATACAAATTACTGTGGCAGCAGGAACTATTCATTTTTAGCATTAATAATGAATGCTGTTGATTTTAGCTGTTCTTGAAAGCTAGCTTTTAATACAGACAGCAGATTTTAACCTGCAGAGAACATTTTGTAGATTTTCACATAGATTCACTGTGTGAGTAGGTTTTTCTGCCAACAGACTATGCTGCATTTTCATGTATTTCTTGGGAGGGGGTGGAGAATGATATAGGAGATTCTGAGTGAGCAGCCAGGACAGCTGCTTCAGCTACTGCTTTAACTTTCTGAAAACGTTCTTAATTTATCTGATTTTCTCAGGCAAATTTGATCACTGAATATGCAACGGTAGTACAGCCTGTACAGGTAGCCTTTCAGCAGCAGATACAGAACTTGAAAACTCAACATGAAGAATTTGTAAACAGTTTAACGCAGCAGCAGCAGCAGCAACAAATACAAATACCACCACTAGAGAATGAGGTGAAATCAACGCCGCCGCCTCAGGCCCCCACAGCAGCACCAACCACCGCTCCGCCATCTGTTCCAGTTACGCAAGCAGGTACTAACCTGTTCTGGGGACCTGGGCAGAAGTCAGTGGGTGGCAACATTGTGAGATATTTACTGCTTTTTTTAGTAGTGAGCTACTGTGCTATGCTGGTTTGTTTCAGGCGAAAGTCTAAAGCTGCCTGGAGGCTTGCAGTTGGTGCAGTTTGAACCAAAGATGCACATTTTAAACTGAGATCAAAAATCCTCTCTCCCGGTAGCAGATTTCTGCCGAGTATCGACCATATGCAGGAAAATTCAGATGGAGTAAGCTGTAGGTCTGCTGTAGGTGTGCTGGTGTTTCAGTAACCGCTTGCGACCTGGATGCTTATAACTTTCTCCTCTCTTTTTCAGATGATGGTAAATCTCAGCTGCCTCTAGCTGGTTCTACAGAGTATGACACTACAGGGTCTGGAGTGCAAGATCCTGCCTCTGGTGGACCGCGTGGCCCTGGATCTCATGATCAGATTCCTCCAAATAAACCACCCTGGTTTGACCAGCCTCACCCTGTTGCACCCTGGGGTCAACAACAGGTATTAAATACGGCTCTGAAACAAGGTATAGAGGGAGATGGAAGTTCACCTATTCAGAAAGATAACCTTGGCTGTGGAAGGGTGGTAAAAGCTGTAGGTGTTAGAACTCCAGATTCAGATCCCAAGTTTTCTCATTCAGAACACAGCTGAAGGCAAGGCATAAATTGCATTTCACAATTTGTCACCTACCACAGTTTCTCTGTGAACAAGCAGAACAACAAGAAGCACACTCTAGAGTACAGTGCCATTCAGTTCAGTGGCAGTTTGATCTTTTCCTGTTCTTTTTCTGAAGTTGCAGTTGTTCAGGCCTTGTGTTTGGAGAATCCTTCTCCCTTCTGCGTATTGTCTACAGTTTCAGGCAATATCTGCTTTAAAAGGTAGACTGTTTTTATTACGTTCTTTACTTTTATAGCCTTATGACCAGGCTCCTTGCCCTCACCAGCAGGGACCCCCTCATTGTCCTCCGTGGAATAACAACCATGAAGGAATGTGGAACGAACAGAGAGATCAAGGTTGGAACAACCAGCGAGAGACGCCTTGGAACAACCAGCCGGATCCTTCTTGGAACAACCAGTTTGAAGCACCGTGGAACAACCAGCACGAGCAGCCTCCATGGGGTGGGGGTCAAAGGGAACCTCCATTTCGAATGCAGCGGCCACCTCACTTCAGAGGCCCATTTCCTCCACATCAGCAACATCCCCAATTCAACCAGCCCCCGCATCCGCATAATTTCAACCGCTTCCCACCTCGCTTCATGCAGGATGATTTTCCACCTCGCCATCCCTTTGAAAGGCCTCCTTATCCTCATCGTTTTGATTACCCCCAGGGGGATTTTCCTCAAGGTAAAGTGTGTACCAGGGCAGGTTTTCTTGTGTTGCAATGCTGATTGCCGTTGCAAAGTTATTTAGTTCTTTGGGGTGACGGCTTATTCTTGGAGGACTAGTGTGGTTTTCCTGAGCAACGATGAGTTTGGGGGTTTGGGAAGCTGCTGCTACATAACTCGGTACAAAGCACGTGCGGAATTTGATGCTTCCTTGCTTTTTGAGCCTGCCTTCCCTAATAGGATGTGGATAACCAAAAACTGCAATCCAAACTCAGGTCAGCATATCTCTGAAATGGTTCCCCTTCTATTTGCAGTATCTGGATGCTAACACATCTCCCTGGATGCTCCTTTTGCAAGTATTTATTTCATTTTTAAAATTTTAAGCTCAGAGGTGAGAAACAGTCCCTGCCTGCAGGTTTGATTTCCTGCATTTCAGGCCGTAGATGAGGACTCTTCAGCTAGATCTTTCATGGATAGAGGAAGTTAGGGGAAAACAGGCTGGAAGCACTTGCTCTTGAGCATGCATTCATCTGTGCGGAGACGTTGGTTTCCTTATATTTTTACCATAAGAGCCTCTAAACCTGCGTTAATGTCTTGTAGCAAAAGCGTGGCTCAGTAGGGTCTGGAGAAATGATTCTTATCTCCAGTTCTCCTTCCCTCCCTTCGTGCTTGGGGTGCCCTCTTGCTGGAACGTGGGGAAGCCTGACAGCATTGTCAGTGGACTGCTTGCCTGGCCTTTGTGGCTAGGATTTGGCTGCAGGCTTCCTCAGAAGTCTGATATAGTTCTGCCCCGATTTAGTTTCTGTTTCACATTCAGAAGTTAAGATTAATCTAGAATGATTGTTGTCAACATAAAGTCTAAAGCTCCTTGTGGTTCCCTATGACAAGTCACTTAAGAAGCAATTATGTTGCCATTTTTAAGCTTAAAATGGCAATGTAGGAGTTGCTATTTTAAGCTTAAAAGATTCTCAGTTCTACAAGTCCCCAAAAGGCTGAAAACCAATGAATTAGTGCTTCTGTATTTAGAATTGTGATTAACTTCTGAAACTTTTTTTTTTTTTTTTTTTAAAGAAAAACAAACTGTAATGTTCTTTTGACAGAGTTATGTTAGTGAGTAGGGAGAACAGCTTTTCTTGTCCTGGGGGAATTAAGGTCTAAGCTCAGAAAAGGTGCTGTGTTTTGGGTTGTAGTGGTGACCCAGATCGTTTGTTGCTTCAAGTAAAGTTGTTGAAGGAGAGGATCTGCTAAAACAGGTGGCTAAAATCAGTAAAGCAACGAAGCAAAGACGGCTCAGACTATGCTGAAGTTCTGCTGAAGATGAATCAAACAGCACTGGCTGAAGATTGGGCAGTGGCTGTAAAGGCTCCTCCCGAAAACCCCTCAGTCCTCCCGAGGAGGATGTTGATTTCCAGGCTACCCCTTTTCTCTGTGTAGTGAGCTCATGCTCAGCAGGGTATGCTGGCGTTCGTGGCAAATGGTTCATCCATCAGTGACTGGGCAGATGTCGTTCACTTCTCTATTTTAACAGAATATTATCTCTGCTTCTTCTCAAAACACCCCTTTAAACAAAGTATTTGCTTGTCACCTATTCATGTGAGTTAATTTCTGTCATGTTTGTTTATTTATGTACGCTGGTTTGGTGTAGAGACAGAACTAATTACAGATCTCTTATGCTGGTGCTAAGCCGTGGTTGTGTGTTCAGGCTTCAGAAATAAGAGCACGCTGGTAGCTGCCCTGCTGCATCTAAAACCTTTTGTTCCTGAGAATATTTTTGTTTTAGTACTTCTTGACGACAGTATGTTCCAAAGCCAACAGTGGCTCGGGTTAAAGTTTCCTGTTGTTCTGAGAGTAGTTGCTATAGCCAGAGAGAGAGGTATGCTGCAAGATTTTTGTGGATTTGGACCTGTAACCAGTTCTGGTTCTTCTGTTTTGTTCCTTTTCTTGATCTTCAAGGCTCTAGGTAGCATGATTATATTTTTTTTAGGATAAATGCACTGTTCGAAGTACCTCTCTCTGATTGCCTTCCTTTCTCTAAAGCTAAAATAAAACTCCTTAACTCTCCTGCTCTGTGCAGAAATTGGTCCTCCTCATCATCACCCTGGTCACAGATTGCCTCATCCTGGAATCAGCGAGCACCCTCCCTGGGGAGGGCCCCAGCACCCTGATTTCGGGCCTCCACCGCATGGATTTAACGGGCAGCCTCCTCACATGCGGCGACAAGGCCCCCCTCACATGAACCATGATGATCCCAGCCTGGTGCCAAATGTTCCCTACTTTGACCTTCCTGCTGGACTTATGGCTCCGCTTGTGAAAGTAAGTGCTTGAAATGGGCCCTGACTAGTAGGATTAAAAGACTGAAATCCCATGGTTAGTTTTAGGAACAGTTTAACATGGGCATTTATGATTTCAAATCTTTCCACGCAGCAGCTGTCAGACAAAGTTGTTGCAGGGTTTACATCGGCGGGGGGAACAGCTAGTGAAAACGGTAACATTTTCAAGTGTTGCATCCCACTGAAATTCAATGGAGTTCATATACATGAATGACTAGTGTGCTCTTGAAAATCTTACCTATGTTTTAGAAACTAGTAGTGCCCGGTGATTTCCAGATGGGCAGAGGGACCTGGTGTGGCCACTGTGCAATAGTTCTGGTATTCAGAATTCTTTCTATAAAGATTTTTTGTAATGCTAATGTGATGCACACAAACAAAGAACAACAGGGAACGGGAAACGTTCAGCTCTTTGGGGATACCAGCTTCTTTGGGGGTATATACGTTTCTGCATTCTGTGTTTGAGATGAACAGATAGGTCTCTTCCATCTCCGACTTTGTATTACTCTCAGCATACACCAGCTTTTGCCAGGTTTCCATTCAGGCACTGTTATCCCAAAGGTGGGTAGATGAGAACTGCATTTTGTCTACCTGGCACCCATTTAATGCTCCAACAGGTGTAGTGCTGGCTTATCCCATAGAAATCAAAATGGTAGTGACAGCACAAGAAAGCATTGGGTCATCTGCAGAATCCTTATTTCTGGACCATATTTTTATCCAATAATGAATTGTGAGGTCCCTACACAGTTAAATCTATATTTATCTCTTCAGGTAGCCACCCCATGACACATGACACGAATGTAATTTGTTTTGTTTCCGGCAGCTTGAAGATCATGAGTATAAACCTTTAGATCCTAAAGATATACGTCTTCCACCCCCAATGCCCCCCAGTGAGAGACTACTGGCTGCGGTTGAGGCATTTTATAGTCCACCATCTCATGACAGGCCTAGAAACAGGTAAGAGTAGGTATAGCTAACAATATGGTAAGGAAAATGCCCTAAGAAGCTGTCTGAAACAAAGAAGTGCCTCTCTCTTCCTTCGCCTGTGTCTTGGTTCTACTAATGCTGAAAATGAGTGCTCTTGTTTTATTTTAATCTGCACACACTGTTTGATCTTACACTGAGATGTGTGAGACCTTTTGGCCCAGGTCCTCTGTTCCCTACAAAATCTAGGGGAAATGCTGAGCTTCTCCATTGACCAAAGTAGAATTTTCACAGATGTTGGTTCTGTGTGGTTGATTTATTGCAGTGAAGGCTGGGAGCAGAATGGACTGTACGAATTCTTCAGAGCTAAAATGAGAGCGAGGCGGAGGAAAGGTCAGGAGAAGAGAAATAGGTGAGTGATCCTGTCTGCTGCCCTCTGATACGTGCTGTTCATTTGGAAGGTGCTCGTAATACATTAGACTGAATACTTAGGGAATATCTGTTCAGCGGTGGGCTGATGGAATCACTGAATTTTAACTTGCTCGAATTTTTGTCTACTCTGTAGGAAATAGTTCTTGCCACGCTGTCAGGTTTTCACTAGATTGTCTGCAGAAATACAGTGCCCATGTGTAATCTGAACTTGATGAAAAGTGTATTTGCATTTCTTATGCATCTCCTAGGAGTTTCACTGGACTTTCTTTTCTTCTATCTATGCAGTGGGCCTTCTCGGTCTCGCAGTCGCTCTAAAAGCCGAGGTCGCTCATCCTCCCGGTCCAATTCACGATCTTCAAAATCATCTGGCTCCTATTCAAGGTCACGATCTCGCTCTTGCTCTCGGTCACGATCCTATTCACGGTCTCAGTCCAGGTACAGTGCAGTGGGCTGAATGAGGAACCCTAGATTTGCTCTGTAATTTGCGCATCTGATCTCATGTGCTGTCCCTCTCCAGAAGCCGGAGCAGGTCCCGCTCTTCTCATAGCCGCTCGCGGTCACGGTCGAGGTCACGATCGAAATCTTACTCGCCAGGCAGGCGGCGCCGGTCCCGGTCTCGCAGTCCCACTCCTCCGTAAGCGTTTGTTTGTTTATTTCTCTCTTTTTACCTGGTGTGTTCAGAAATGTACCATCAAAGATGTTTTTCTCATAACCTGGGTATATTAAACATCTCAACAAATATGACAAAAGAGAAGATGGCAAGCAGATTTAGGAACATGACTTGCATGCTGTATGTGTTTATATATACAGAGAACGAAGTTACTCACTTGTGGCTATTTGTTGTAACAAAAACTATGTAGCTATGAAGGCTTCTCATGCCTTCATAAAAAGGAGGAAGACTCCTCTCAGTACACTGCGTGTTAGGAAGACCATGGTGTTTGACATACCTTGTACTAGGTGCAGGTAGAGTGTTTCTGGCACCCATGACTCCATAATCTAATAACTTCATATTAAATTATAGTTTATTAGTGAGGCTGGGATTAAACTAGATGTTAATGCTTAACAGAACTTGAATGACCTTCATCTCTCATTGTGTTAGAACAGTTTGATTTCTTCTGGCTAATACATTCTTTTTATTTCCTTAGTTCTTCTGCTGGTTTGGGGTCCAGTTCTGGACCTCCTATACCAGAATCAAGACTTGGAGAAGAAAATAAAGGCCATCAAATGCTAGTGAAAATGGGTAAGATAATGTTCTTGAACGTTTTAACTGTTTGTTTTTCCCTGAATAAAATCTTTCACAAACCAGGAAACAAAATCAGGCACCCAACTCTTGGATACAATTACTCTGATGTTCCTAAGCGTGATCCCTTCCAACACCTTCCTATTCCAAGGTCAGAGTAAGTATATTCCGAGCTGTAAGTATACAGAAGATGGAGCAATGGTGACAGTTGCTTTTCTGGGAAGGATACGGAAGACAAGGGCGGAAGCCTGGTATCGAAGAGACCTTACCTGTCTGATGTATTTCATCCCCCTATAGTGTAGATCTGCAGGGCTGGCTGGAAAGATTAGTTTGTTGCTCTGTTTCCTCCCATTGCCCTCTTAAAAGTTTTTAGTGACGGTGCTGATGATTGTAAGCTCCCCAAAATCACTGCGTATTAATACTTTTGAAATAAATGGGACAGTTTGTGTGTTGTTTCAGGCTGTCTGTATCATCCTGCCGTATCAAACTGCTTCTTGAGCTTGTTTCCAAAATGTTTGTCTGTGCAATCTTGGACACTATTATTTTTATTATTAGAACTCTGAAGACAATGTTGTGTCCTTTCTGTAGGATGGAGTGGATCTGGTGGATTGGGAGCCAAGGAACAAGGAATTCAGGACCCAATTAAAGGAGGAGATATCCGAGACAAATGGGATCAATATAAAGGAGTGGGAGTTGCATTAGATGACCCTTACGAAAACTATCGAAGAAATAAAAGTTACTCATTTATTGCACGCATGAAGGCCAGAGATGAATGTAAGTGAATATTACTAAGCAATTTAAAAATAACTTTGCAGATTTAACAATGATTCTGTCTTATTTAAAAAGGGTTTCACTGTAGACTGTAAACCCAAATCAAAAGACTAATAACTCTTAATTCTTTCTAAAATAATGAATAAAATAAACCACCAGGTAAGTAGACATATACTCTGAGTAACCCACAACTTTTCCTTTTCAGGGGTTATTTGCATTATAATTTAATTTCTGAAACATTAATTTAATTGGCCTGTTCTATGTAAGCTATGTCTGGCTGTAGTACCAACAGCCTCTATCTTTTTATTTTATCCTTCAAGAAATAGGGTCAATCACAAAGGTGTGATCGTATGGCGGGAGCAATACCACAGGTTGGATGGCTGCCAAAGCAGGAAGGAGGTCTTTGTGGTTTAAATGGAGTTAGGCCACGCTTGCTGTTTTGCCCTGCCCAACTCCAAGTTTCCTACCGTTATTGCTGTATTCTGTCAAACTGAGAGCTGGAAATGAATTCAGTGTAGTGCAGTTGCAGGAAAGGCTCAGAAAAAGTGGAGGTGCTTTTTAATAGATGGTGAAGAGAATTCCTCGAATGAGACTTTGCAGGGAATCTGAGTTGCATAGGACAACTATACTTACCACCAATTAAAAGGAAAAAACTGGACGTGCCAAATGAGAAATCACTTCTGCCTATGGCTGCAGTAGATCTGCCTAATAAAATGGATTCAAACAAAAGCCCGGAAGGAAAATTCCTTATTAATAAAGCCCTCATTCCATGAAACGCTTCTCTTCAGCCAGCTTAGGTAACTGTGGAATGTGTAAGCACTCTTTTCCCTATTGTTTCAGTGACACGTGAAACACAAGACCCTCCACCACCCGAATAAGACTCTGAAGAAAGATGTCTTGCATCTTCTACAGATCATTAAAACTTGTATAAATCCGGATTAAAGTCTGGAGGAAGTGACAAATGAATTACTTTTAAAACTAGGGTGCAAAATGAAAGCTATGACATGTACTTCAACACTTGTGGTTTAGTGTTTAAAAAGGCCAATCATTACTTATGACATGTCTAGCAAGTTTAAGAATTTCCATTTATTTTGCAAAATTTTTTAATTAGTTAGCCATTTTATACTAGAAGTAGACCCTAGTCAAGCTATCCCTGGTCCAAAATTGTGATTCACTCATTCCTGTGGAATACAAATGTTATCTGATATGGTTCCATGTCTTTAGTTCCATAATGTATGTTTATTTCTCTCAAAAGGTTAATTCTATTTGAAGTGGAGGGGTGCTGCCTTGGGATCAAGTCAGACTGATGCTGAGCAGCGTATCCTAATGTCTAAATGGGGAATGAAGCATCTAGTTCCAGTACAGGTGACCTATGAGCACTGTGCAAGCTTGTTAGAACCTACCATACAACTTAACACCCCTACACACCAGCTGCTGCAGTCACAACTCTGTTCAGAACGGGAGGGTTAACTGTTCTAGATGTTCAAGCGCTCTAAGGATGTTCAATGCTTTGTAATGGAAGACATTCTTTAAGCTTTTTATATTTTTGTATATACCCTTTAATAAAAGCTAATTAGTTCAATAGAAGAGAATCAGTTTTCTCTGCTCTGCAAGTTTCTAACAATGAAACATTTGTGGAAACTTCCTTTAAACTAAATGAGAAAAACCTTTTGTAACTGTTTTGAGACCACCAGCTAAAGATGTTAGGTCCTTACACTGCACTTCCACTCCAGAGGTCTGCTTGGTGGTAACCTCTTCCAGAGTCATCTGTTTGTACAGCAGAAACCCTCTCAAAACCATTCAGTTAATATGGTGAAATATCAGTTTGTTCTAGATCTACTGTAGTTGTGGAACTGTAACTGTCTGTGAATCAGCATACAACACCTGTATGTTATCAACTTGTGAATTTTATTGTTTTGCCTTCCAATAAACACTTTTTTTTAATAAAAATAAAATGGTGGCTCATTTCAGAGTAAATGGAGTCCAGTACTTTGGCTGTAAGCCTCTCTTATATTGAATTTGTCTTAATTTTGTGTTTAGGTCTGGTTCTGTAGTACTTTAACAAAGCTAAATTTTATATAAACACTGTTTAAATGAGGCACTAAAGTCAGGACAGTATTCTTCTACTATGATGACTTACCCCAGTTCCTTTAGAGAAATGTTTTCTTGGTTTACTTTCTGCTGAACACTGACTTAATTTGCCTGAAGCCTCTTGGCTATCCCTGTATTGTGTCCATTAGTTAAAATTCAGATGTAGGAAAATAAATTATGTATAGCAAAATACAGAGCAGTTAGTACAAATCCTTACAGTACATAGTTTGTATCTTTTTATCTGTACAGTTTGAAAGGGTTTCTTGTTCCACCTTGAGATTTGTAAATGTAAATTCTAGTAAATTCACAAAGTAAGAGTCAAAGCAGTTTCTGCTCCTGTGCTTTCTCAATTTCTTGAAGTGCTTGCTCAATTGTTAAAGATGGGGATTTGTGATTCTTGATGTACTGCAAAAAAACAAAGTTAATTAACACAAATCTATTGTGTAGATAAATACCCTGACGTGTTTAGTAAATAATGTAGATGAATATTCTGTACTATTTAATAAATAGTAAATATAAATACTTTGCAGTATTTGGTAAATAATAAATCTTCATATCAAGATACCTGCACTTGTCCGTACTAGCAACAGAAACTGATACTGCTATTATAGCATTAGGAGGAGCCTTGCTCGTTTGTGGACTGCTAGATGGTACAGCAGAAAAAGCAAAACTCTGGCGTACAGTGAGACTTCAGCTCAGTCTGTTTTCCTGTATAAACTCCCAAGCTGCAACTAATGTGAGCACAAGCAAAACAGTATTCTCCTACTGTGAAGTAATTTATTTAATAATATGAACTTTCTCTGATTAATGATTAATTCACTAAGAAAATAATTTTTGCTACACATACTGAAGTGTTTGGTAAGAAATACACGCTTACTCTAGGCTACTTTCTATTCTATCATAAATACCTCTTTAGCCTCTTCCAGTGTATGATAGTGGAACTGCTCGTTCTCTAATGAAGCCACAAGGGATAAGTGAAGGTGGTGGATGTTCTCTACAAACTGTTGAGTCAACATCAAGTGCTGTTTTAACATGTCATTTAAAACAAGAACTGACGGACTGTATGCTGTCAAGGCTGCAAGGAAGGGAGAGTGTGTACTTTAGTGATAAAATATAAGCCAGGCCTTAACTTTTAAACAATTCAAGTGTGTTAGATGCATATAAATTTAATAAAACAATACTAAGAAATGTATTTTTCAGTACCTTCTACTGTATCCATGCTGATGACATGACTGGCAATAGGTACTGGATCGATGTAGCTGTTTCCTACAGCTGGGCCAAGTACTGCAGAATTGTTTGCTGTGTAGAGGGTAAAATTAGTATTACCATGTTTGGAGGGTGAAAAGGTTTGTTGCTAAAACTCAGTAGACGACCAGAAGCCTCTGTGGGAACTTCTGCAGAAAATCGGTAGAGCCAGCAACAGGGAACTGTCAGCCAGATGATGCTGAAATAGTGCTGTGGCCTCCATAGTTTTTTTATCCCTCAAGATCATAACACATGCCATTTTGGAAGACATCTTTTCTAACTCTAAACAGAGTGAAAATAAGGGCTCTAGGCCACTCTTTTCAAGCACACCTGAGTTCCTTTTGTCTCCTTGAGTGCAGCAAGAAGTGGCTGTTACTGATTCTCCTTTTAAAAGAAAGAGGGCTAGGAAGGAGCTACCCCTCAGAAATAGCTAAAGGGCATGTCTGCGTTTCATGAATTAGACCATAGCACTCTCCCAAGAAATAAATACAGTGCAAGAACACCTCTACAGTGGAAGATTGCTTTAACTGAAATATCATAAAAATGCTGAATTTGAGGCTATTACTTGGGTTAGTACAAGCCCTATTTTTTTTGCTATGGTCTATTCAAGCCCCGTTGGTAACATTAGCTCCACCCTCCTGGGTTTCTGCTTGGGAGACGCTGTTTTAGCAAAAAACAGTTCAAGGTTGTGCTGTTGTCCGATACTCATCTTTTCCACAGATAGCACATAAAGGCTTTTGAAAGTTTTTAATTTAATGTCAGCTAGGGGCTGTTAGTACTTGAACTAAGAACTCTAGCTACTGAATAATAACAACATATAAAATATAAAAATCTCAAGATGGGATAGAGCAATATGTTGATTTAAACATGAACTTACTTTTTGACCAGCAATAGGTAAATGGAGAATCAACTGTCTGAACTGCAGTTTCCTTTACAGTTACTCTGTGTACCTGGTCATGCCGGTCTCTGGTAAATAAAGGCGATGATGCTGAAGAAGATGTCTCTTTTCCAGAATATGTGCAACTCTTAGAATGTTCCTCTGACATTTCTGATACAGATTCACTGTCTGTTGCAGACAGGGACTTTTCAAAGTCTTCAGAATATTCTGAAAAAACAGTTCTGTCGTCATGATCAATATAATCTTGTCTGTGTCTAGGAAAATCTGCAGAAACTTCACTTAAATGCTCAGAGATTTCAGCTTCAGTCACGATTCTTTCAATATTCCCTTCAGATGCATCATTCATACCAGTTACTGCACTTGTCATTTTAAGGGAGGTTTGGTCATTTTTCATGTTGAATGTATCTTTTGGGGGGTCTCTGTTTGATTTTTGGACAATTTGAATGTCTGTCCACTGTAAAATAAAAGGCAAACTTTACAAGAAATGCAAAAGAAACATTATGAGAATCAACTATAACCTACACTATGCTTCCATTATTCTTGATCTGTGCTGTAGCATATCACTGACAGTTATCTACTGCTTTATTAGGAAATAAAAATGCTGCTTTTATGTGTCACTTTGCATACTTTGCAGTTTTGTTCAATTTATTGAGGAAACACAAAGACACACACACACACACACACACACACACACAAGAATTTGGTCA
Organism: Apteryx mantelli; assembly: GCF_036417845.1. Classification (NCBI taxonomy): domain Eukaryota; kingdom Metazoa; phylum Chordata; class Aves; order Apterygiformes; family Apterygidae; genus Apteryx; species Apteryx mantelli. Next base: position 2,761,729 of record NC_090007.1, read on the forward strand.
GCTTTCAGTACACTGTAAAATCCTAATCTAACCCCTACAACTAGTGAGGCATGTCCATCTGAAAAAAATAGGAGTAGTTATTTTAGAATATCCACCCTGCACCAAGCAAAGGCAGAATGGAAATATGAGCTACTAGGGAATTTCTACTTACTTTCTGCTTTAATTCTGGTGTCTCACTGGGGATATCTGAGGCCAAGTCATCAAGGCTCAGGATATTCACTCTGAAGTCTGCAATTGAATGATAAATTGTCACCTAGGCATCAGAGCACAAAAATTACAGTACACTTTCCCTTAAAAGAGAAAAGTGGAAAAAAAAAATTTGGTAGTATATTCCTAGTTTAAAACTAGGGTGTTCTACTAAAAAGCAAAAGTCAACCTTTTTTTAATCTTAGCAACAGCTCTTTCTAAAGTTTCCAGTTTTGCCTGTAAGTGGATCTACTAAGTTCAAGAGATTTTTGATGTCCTTTATTTATGTTTGTTTTCACTCAAATACATTAGTATACTGTCCCACTCATGAATGAAAACTATTTTAAATGCTGGAATTGTTTTGATGTGATAATCAAGTGTCATCACTCTACATTCAGGAAAGCATCATTAAACTGAACTCACTACATGGAAACCCAAGAAAAATACAAATATATTACACTAAAAAAAAGAAGCATTCAGATGAACTCATAATCCCCTTGGTTCCTTTCCTAGACTTATGTAAAATTAGACTACTGAATCCTTTCACTGAGGGTATTTGCCCCTGTTTACTACTGTGCCGTTCATACCAAGTCTATTTAGACAACTGAAATATTTAAGAAAAGTTACCATTTGAGCTTCTGCTAGTTGAATCTTCTGCCTCTGCTGCTTTTGAAAATAACTCATCTAATGACTTTATTTCACTTCCATCACTTCTAAGTGATATGTGGCTTTGCTTGATGTTGCCTGTTCTGGGCAGAGTAATCTTTACATTATTGTCCTTCACGGAAGAAGACAGTGATTGAGATCTCACATTATTTAGCACTGACAAGTTTCTGCTGGTTGGTGAAGGTGTTAGTGAATTAACTCCAAGAAAAATGTTTTTCTCTGAGTCTTTGCTGTGAAAGGAAGGTGCTTTAGATAGCTTTGCCAGTGAAATTTCCTTATGAGATGGAAGAGGCATCCTTGATGAAACTGTAGTCTCACTCTTTTGAAGAGCATGAAAAAAAATGTATGCATTACATCATTTACTGTATGTAGATCACTAAAAGCAAAAACAAATTACAATGGGTAAACCCTAATAAATTAAAAATGGAAGCTGACTCATTAACAGCTACAAATGCAGAATTAAAAATTAGTTTCTGGCATTATCTAAATGAAAAGTGACCTACCAGTTTAAGACCATTTCCAAAAAGTGTTAATATAAATACACAATCCAGAAAATTCTGTATTTACCTTTTCCACCTGTTTAGAATCACTTATAAGTACCCTCCGATTCTCATTTCTACCAGAAAATTCCAAAGGGCTCTCCATCAATTCTCTCATTTCCTCTTCATCACTATCCAGACCAAGCTGTTGTTTAACTGTAACATTCTCTTTTGGGTTTTGGATGCTTTCATCTTCCTTATGATGGGCATTACCGAAGGTCACATTTTCACAGGCTGGAGCATAATTCTTCCGATATTTGTTGCCTCTTGCACTGTGTTCACGACTGGAAGCAGATGAGAAGGACTCATCTGAAGGTTTCTGGCCCAACTCGCTGTTCCGCAAGTCCATCTGCTTTTTCCGATTCATGATTTTGCTTTCTAGTTGTGCCACCTTCATCAGAGCGCTGCTCGATCGCGCGTGGGAGGCGCCCCCCAGGGCGCCCTGTGCCAGGTGCCTGCTCGCTGCGGGCACGGCGCTCCCCGACGGCCGGCTCCACCTGCTCTCCGGTGCGGTTTCGCCGTGCGCCTTCAGGAATCTGCTGCGGCGCAACGGCGCTTTTCCAGGTTTCTCCAGCTCCGAGTCATCCACAGAAAGGTCGCTAAGGGAGCGAGGGAGGCCGCCGCGCCCGGCCGCGGTGGTTCTCCTGTGGAGAGCATCGCTGTGTCCCTGCCGGGAAGAGGACGCAAAGTGAGGGCGCTCCCGTTGCTGAGCCCGCAGAGGCGGAGGCAGGCGGCGCGGCGCGGCCCGGCGCCCGGCTCCCGGCCCGGGCAGGCGCTCCCGCCCCCGCGGCCCGGCCCTCACCCCCTCCTCCCGCGGCCCGCTGAGGCACGGCGGAGGCCCGGACGGGAGCTCGCGCCTCACCTGCCCTCCGCCCGCGGGCGCCCTCCGCGCCCGAGCGACCGCGGCCATCCCGGGCCGGGCCACACCGAGGCGGCGGCTCCCTCAGGCCCTGCCGAGCGGCCGCCGGGCCGTATCCCGGAGACCGCCGCTCCCCAACATCGCGCCCCCTCATTGGCTCCGCACGGGGCCCACTCGCGCGCCGGCCGATCCTTGGGCGTAACCAGCCAATCCCAAGGCGGCGCGCCGCGGCGGGCCGGTCATTGCGCCGACTACAAATCCCAGCGTGCATCTCGCCGCGCGGGCACGTGGCAGTCTGCTCTTCCCTCCAGGGCGCTAAGCCAATCGGGCCTCACCTCACAACGCGTGTAAACGGGCGAGCCAATCAGAGCCCGCCGTGGGCAGGGTGGGGCTCCGAAGGCGCGAAGCTGCAGGTTGCCGTTGGTGCGGCTGCGAGGCTGCGCGTCCGTTAGCGTTTGAGGGCGATGGCCGCGGCCGGGCCGCGAAGGGGCCCCGGGAGCGCCCCGGCCGTTGGAGCGCTGCGGCTGGTCCTGCTTCTCGGGGCCGCCCTGGGGCCTGCTCGCGCCGCGGTGTATTTCCAGGAGCAGTTTCTGGACGGAGGTTGTGGGCGCGGGGAAGGGGATGGCGGGCGCGGCGGGGCCGCGGCCGGTATCGGTCGTTAAAGGGTAACGGTTTCTACCGGCTGCGCGGGCTGGTGGGGAGCCCCGCTCGCTGACGAAACTCTTGTATTCCCTTGTGGTCGCTGGCAACGGCACTGCGGAACAGCAAACTGGCACAAGAGGTGGATGAATTCTGAGTACAAGCCAGACCTGGGGAAGTTTAAACTCACAGCTGGGAAGTTTTATGGAGATCCAGTGCGTGATAAAGGTCTGTGGAGCTAATTTAAAATGTACTGTGGGAGCCATGGGAAGAGTTAGGGATTTGACCTGCATGGCAATAAAAATGTTTCTTCTTTGCAAATGGAGAAAATGTAAGTTTTTTTATTACGCTAATATCTTTACAGGTCTACAGACTAGTGAAAATTCTAAGTTTTATGCTATCTCCTCACGATTTAAACCATTTAGTAACAAAGGGAAGACTCTGGTCATTCAGTATACTGTGAAACATGAGCAGAAGATAGATTGTGGTGGGGGATATGTTAAAATTTTTCCTTCAAACCTGGATCAGAAGAACCTCAGTGGAGATTCACATTATTACATCATGTTTGGTGAGTTCAGTTACTTCTGCATTACTGAAACACTGTCATTGTTTTATAGTTACATTCTGAGCTTATTTGAAGGACAATTGAAAATGGTTAAAGAATGAGCTTAGAAAGAAAAAAGCAGTTGCTCAGCAAGATTTTTTTTTAAGACCTGTGACTGAAAGACCATACTGTCTGCTCTTACATAATCATATGTAGTTTTCTACTTGAGAAACTTATACATTTGTATCTCAAAATGAAATCTCTCATAAAGCTTACTATTGCATAGTGAATGTAATGTAATTAATAGTTATTCAGCTTATACCACGGATAATACTTAACTTTTACTGGATTTCTGTTGTTTTCTGGGTTAGGGCTGTAACAGAACTAAACCCCAAGCTAGCCAGAATGCAGTTCTAAGGTGGATTTAGAGACTTTGAATAGAAGCACTGTCATTAGACATTTATCAAAAATAGAAGGGGGGAGTTTAGAAGGCAAGTAAAGTAAGCAATCTATTTTTGTACAAAGAGGTTAAGGGTACAAAGCATATAATCTCTTTGTAGGGCCAGATATTTGTGGATCTGACACAAAGAAAGTCCATGTTATTTTAAATTACAAGAATAAACCTCATCCACTCAAGAAACCAATCAGATGCAAGGTAAATGTAAAGTTCAAAGATACATAAACTTCAAAAAAAACCAAGCTACAGGGATATTGACACAAAAATTATTCTGAATATACATCACCATTTGAGAAGTTTAATTTTTCATCATGTCTTAAAAATCATTCTAATTTTGTATCTTCAAATAACTTTTAATACATAATAATATGATTATAACTTAATGATTTAACTGCTTATGATAAATCCATTATAGACTAGTATTATAATTCTGATGCAAGGCTGTTCATAAGAGCTATGTATTTTAAGGTTCTTGAACATTTTACTTCCTTTCTTTAAAACCCAGGTTGATGGATATACACATTTGTATACTTTGATTATAAGGCCAGATCAGACTTATGAAGTAAAAATTGATAATGAAATGGTTGCATCAGGCAATTTAGAAGATGATTTAGATTTTTTGCCACCAAGGAAAATAAATGATCCAAGAGTGAAGAAACCCAGTGACTGGGATGATCGAGTCCAAATTGATGATCCAAATGATGTCAAACCTGCGGTAACTTAGTCTCTTGCATCTGTTCTTATTCTTTATTACTGGGTTATTTTATTCTTACTAAATACATACTCGATGCCACAGTTCAAGTATAGTTTAACTGTGCTACTTTTTTTACTTTCTTAATCTTCCCATATCTTTTTATAGGATTGGGATGAACCTGAATACATTACGGACACCAGTGCTCGGAAACCTGAAGATTGGGATGATTCTGTGAATGGGGAATGGCATCATCCTATGGTCAAGAATCCTCTATACAGAGTATAAATAATTTAGTAATTCTAGTTATGGGTGACTTTTAAGGAAACTGCTTTTTGCCTGACTGTATTCAGAACATGTGGTTTATTGTAGGGCGAATGGAAACCAAGGCAGATTGATAACCCAAATTATAGAGGAGTTTGGCCCCATCCACAGATTGACAATCCAAATTACTCACCAGACTTCAGTATCTACAGCTATGAAAATATTAGCATCATTGGACTAGATATCTGGCAGGTCAGTTGCCTTTTTGCAAATAGAAAATAAAGAACTTTTCATTGAGTACACAACAGCCTGTTTACCCTTTGCATATAGATAATATATGTTGTTTTGGGATCTTAGCTGATGACCTGTATTTTCAACTTGCTATTATTTAAACATATGTACAAAATTACTAAATCTGTAAAACGGACAGATCTTCTATTGAGGTTATTGTTTCGATCATAATCACCTACAGATAATTGAGGGGCCTAAACCATTCTGTTGAATTTATAAATGTTGTAAAGTATGACTCATCCCACTTGACTTGAGGTGCTTAACTGGGGCTTCAAGGAGTTGACTCCCCCAAAAATGAATGAGAAAAGTCCTCTGGAGGTGCCTCTGAGATCTTTTCCTTCCCTACCTCATGCTTCCTTACTACTCAGTGATCAGACTTACAACTTCTAAGAAGAGTGGTAAAGTGCCTTAAGTTAAGACAAGTTCTTTAGATTTTTGCAAACACTTCTCTAAAAAGGGAGATTTTGTTTCTGAAAATGTGTAACTAAAGGGTTTTTGATGTGAGTAATATAAATTAATATGATACAAATACATGGTTAAAAGATGAGATTAAAACTGTTAAGAAAACAAAGAGGCATTTTGTTTTGGTTTTTCTTTTTCCTCCCTCTTCCCTCAAAGGTGAGAGCTGGCACAATTTTTGACAACTTTTTGATAACTGATGATGAAGAATATGCAGAAGACTTTGGAGATGAAACTTGGGGAGAAACAAAGGTAATATGTGAAATTCTTGTGTCTGTTTTGGTTCTTTGTTACCAGATTTTAAAAATTCCCCATCCAATTTTAGCAAGATTATATTGGTGCAGACCCAGTATAAAAATATAATCTTAATACTAGGGTCCTGAAAAGGAAATGAACATAAAGCAGACCGAGGAAGAGCAGCAGAGACAAAGGGCCACAGAAGAAAAATACTTTGAGGAAAGGTTTAAGAAGAAGGCAGAGAGAAAAACAGAATCTAGAAGGGATAGATCAGTGAGGAATGCTCTCAAGAAAGAAGACCTTTAATCATTATTTGAAAGAAGTTCACAGACAGTTTTTCACTTTAATCTCTATTTTATAAAGACTTTGATGTTTTGTTAACAGCTTGTTGAAATCTGCACTGATAAAGTTGTATTAAAACAAGATTTAAAAACCAACACTTTAAATTTTTGTGAGCTATTTCATTTATGTTTAGTAAAAATACCATAAGGTAGTGATTGTTAAATTCTCTATAGGAAAGGTTAATTTTTACTAAATGTATCTTAACAGTGCTGAAAGCACCTATAATAAAGCACTAGTTTTTTGGAAATGTTTTGCACTTTCATAGTTTGATATTAAATGTAAAATTTGTGCTCATTTTTGTTGAGGAAATATCAAAATAAGCTTTTAAAATTTATTTCATTAAAGGACTCAGCATGTCAAATGTGTGAAGCATGTTTCACAACATACTTCAAACTAAGGAAGAGATGAGCTTTGCTAAGCTTCTATAGTAATTGTGCACTTGTCACAATTTCAAGGATTACTGCAGTTCTATAGCTTCTGCAAACACACAGCAGCTGCTCTTGGCTTTTCTGCCACTGCTTATCTGCTGATGGAACTTTCTTGCTCTCAGTGTATGTCTTGAGTGATAGCAGTCCGTCCGTCCACAAGTCTCCCCTTAAAAATGTAAATGCATTCAGTTTTTTCCCTTCAGAAATCTGTAATGAATACATATGGTGCCTGGAAGCTGTCTTAAAACAAGTTAATTATTTTTTCAATAGGAAAAAAAGCTTTCTGGAGGGGAAAAGGGGGATTTTAAAATAGTGAATGAGGTGCCTATTTTTGTCTGACCTAGTAACTCAGTCTTGCTCAGGCACTTTACTCCATCTCCTCTGTGTTTGTTTTCCTCTTCTGCATTTCCAAGCTTCTTTTTTTCTTCTGAAAAGAACTAACGCTATAAATTAAGCAAAAACTGAAGCCAGTCTGAGTCACTGGTTTAGCATTTACGTTTTAGCTACTCTAGTGCTGGCCGAGAAGAGTTTTGCGTAGGAAGGAGCTGTGGAACGGGAGGACCCGCGGGAGCCCTGACATCAGCCTGGCCGGTTTCTAGCCCATGGGGCGACCGAGCTCACGTTCTTTCACTTTTGCTCGCCTCAGAAGCCGATTCTTACCCGTTTGGCTTCCCCGCGACCAAGCCGCTCTGGCCTCCTCCAGGCCCCTGCTCGCTATTTCCCCATTCCGGGCGGGGAGGCGGTAACGCCGGTGCCGCACCTGGGCGCGCCTGGAGAAGAGCCGCGTCCGTGAGGCAGGCGGGAGCCCGCCGGCGCCGGGGGCCGGGCGCGGCTGCGGGCGGCGGAGGCCGCGGTCCCCGGCGCGGCCCCGCAGCGCCAGGCGCGGCCTCCCGCCGCCGCCGCTCGCCCCGCCCCGCCGCTGCCCGAATCAGTGGGAGGAAGATGGCGGCGCTCATCCCCCTCAGCCAGCAGGTAACCGGCCCGCCGCCGCCGGCCCCGCTCGCCGCCGCGGGCAGCCGAGGCGGGCCGCGCCGCCGCCGCCGCACGGCCGTTGGGGCCCGCCGCGGCGCTGAGGGCGAGCGGGGCCTCGCCGGCGCGGATCGCCCTGCCGCCGGCGGTCGGCTCGCCGCCGGGACGCAGGCCCTGCCTCTGCCCGCGGCCGGGGAGGGGGGCGGGGGGCGGCTCAGCCCGCGGCGGGGACCGGCACGGGGCGGCCCCGAGCTGCCCGCCGGCGCCGAGGCTCCGCGGGGAGGAGGCGGCGGGGGGGCGCGCAGGGCCCTGGCCGCCCCCTCCTCGCCGAGGCCCGGGCCGGAGGGGCAGGGCAGCCCCGAGGCTCCCCCAGCGTTCCCCCCTCCCCGGCTCCCCGGCCCGAGCAGCAGTCGGCGGGTGCGAGCCGGGGCCTGGCGTGGTGCGGGGGCCGGGGCAGGGCCGCGCCCGCCGGGGAGATGGGGCCCTTCTCCGCCTGCCCGCTCTGGGGGCGACACCCCGTTGCCGTGTCGGTGTGACGGGGCAAATCCCTTCCCGAGCTGCTGGGGTGTCACGTACCTCGTACTCGGGAGGTGAAGAAGTCGCGCAGCCGTAGCTGCGGTTGTGCCGGTGAAGGGTTCGGAGGAGGGAAGGAAAAGGAGGTTTGGGGGCATCACCGGGGCTTTGCGGGGGAGCGAAGACCCTGGAGCTGGGCGCTGGGCTCGCAGCGGGGTCGCGCGCCTCTGGGGAGAGGCCGGGTTTCCAGCTGGGGTTTAATGCCCGCAGTGCTGGCGTGGATGAGCCTTTCCGTTGTTTTAAGTATTTTCCACTGGTTTCTCACCCAAATAATTTAAACCTGAGCAGTGCGATTACTGTTTATTGTTTTCCATAGTGCTGTGGAGGTGTCCAATTTACTTATTTCCTGTAAGAAATTTAAACTAATGCTTTGAAACTAAAACTGTTTTCTCCACTGTTGCTAGGCCAGTCAGGAAGTCAGAACTGCTGCTGATCATCCAAGTCATTTAAATGCATCCCTTTCCTTTTAGTAATAGATTTTTTCATTCACGACACTCTGAAAAGTTACCTTTCCGTGGAGTTATACTATGCTTGGGTAATATGTAATTTGCTGCGTCTCTTGCTAAGAGAGAGCGCTGCTTTTTAGCGTTTCAGTAGCAAAGTGTCTTGATTGGATGCGTTCGTTTATTTAAACAGATGTTAGAAACATGTGAAAACATCCACAAACATGCACACTGTTATCGAACGTTTCCAAGTTAAGTGCTGCGGTGCAAAGTGTATACGTAAAATAAACTTTGCACTTGAAAGGCTTTATTGTTATGGAACTTCTGCGAAAGTTTGCATGCAGTCTCCCAGCAGACTGGTAAAAACGTGTCCCATGTGGTGGGTCTCAAAAACTTACAGTACTAGAAATCATGCTTCTGTGCTGTGCAAATTTTAACTGATATTTGTGGAACTGTGGCATCAATCGTATTTTCTTTTATATATAACACAGTACATATCTTGAGGAAAAAAGGGCCTTTTCCTGTGGATATATCTGTTATTTTGACATATTTTTCCAACTAATTCACTGGAAGCATTGTAGAGTTCAAGAGAAATATTTTTTCTTCCGTTGAATTGTCAGGATTAAACTAATTATAGTCAGGGCAGTAAGTAGAATTTCACTGGAAGTTAACAAACTTCCTCTTTTAATAGTCTCAATTTCATGTTTACTACAAAGAAATCTGCTAGATATAAAAAAGGCCAGAAGTGATGTTAAAAGGAATAAGAAAGGTTAAATATACTATCATGTTGAAGCACATTCACTCAGAGTATATAAAATAAGAATGTTCATAGCAATATATTAAGATCTATGAACAATAAACTTAATTCAAGCATGTGAACGTGCTTAAAATAATCATATTTGTTCTCAATAGATGTATTTTATTATGATGTTCTTCCTGATCCATAAAGTTATGTTTTTACAAATGGGAATTGAGACGTCTAACTCACAGTATGCAAAATATTTAACAGATTTCAGCTTGCTCTGTTTAAGCTTGCCATGCATAAAAAGAGTTTAAGAGCAAGCATGTAAAATCAGTTCTTGGTGTTAAATAACAGCAGAAGCCAGTGTTGATTTACCTTTGATAACTTTATTTTCTTGCCTATTTGATCACCTTATCAGTAGTCTTTCCATTGTGCTAGGCGTGTTCAACCTACACCCTGTGGAGGTTACGGAGAGTTATATTAGAGATACTTGGACAGCACGGATCGTTTTGTAGCTCTCATAAGACAGCTCAGGAATACTCGGCAAGCAGCATAAGGTCAAGTGAATCTTTCTGGGGCAGCAGCGACCTTCTTCTGGCTGTCGTCTTCGTGGGACACCTTGGTTCTTCCCCTTTCACAGTACCTGTTCACTTCCATGTTTTGATGTGCTGAGTGTGACCAAAGGAAAGTTGTGAAACATGAGGACAGCAAGGAAAACGTCAGAATAATTCATCCAGTCCAAAGTCCTGTATGGACCTGAGCTGACCTCAGGGAAGAGGGCTGCTGGGAACTGGCTCTATTAATTGTTCTGGTAGCCGCAGCTTACTCCTGCCTTTCCTCGGGCCTCTGTTAGGGGACATGGAGATGTATCCATATGCCTGTACTGTGTAGCGTGTGTTGAACAAATCCAGTACACTAGGTCTGCTGTGACAGTGCAAATACTGAGACTTGATCTTCGTTCAAATTTGTACAGGAAATCCGTGTAGAGCTCGAAAGACAGAGCGCCTGGACTGCGAAGTGGCTGTTTGAGAGATGGTGTAAAAGCAGTCGTCGTAGATGACGTTATTTGACAGTGTGGAGTTGGGATAGAATCCAGAGTATTATTAAACCCCTCTCAACTGCAAACTCTTGGAAATGTTTTTCCTTGATTGCCAGCATTGACATGGTCTTGTACAGGTTTTGCGTTGGCAGGTGTTGTCAGATTACAGAACCATCTTAATGATAGTGATGTGGTTGCATGCGGTGAAGAGTAGATGGGCAGCTGTGTTATTTTTATCACTTGAGCCCGTGCTGCCTGGCCTGCTTCATCACAGAGATGCAGTCAGCTAGGTAAATTGGTCAGAGAGGCTTAATCTTTGCTCAGTTCTGCAAGCAGAGTGCAGTGGTGAAGACATTGCTTTCCGACAGCACTTGGATGAATGGATTGCAGTAGAGGAAACTTCATAGCATTTAGGTACTTCGCCCTGGATTCTTGCCACCTTTGTCAGGTAAAGCAGCTGTATGTCACGGCTGACAATATCAAATGAGGATGAGAAGAATGTCTGCTGATAGGATGAGATCATTCATCGCTGCTGCTAGAGCGGTTTGCTCTGTGTCTTGGTATGAATCCAGACTGCACAGGCTCTAGGATATTGGCCAAATTACTTAGAGGAGCTTGCAGTTGGTCTTTGGCTAGCTGCTCTGAGCCTTCTGAGAAATGAGAGGTATATGGTTGGGCGATAGCTGGCTAAAGCATACGCTTTCAGGATAGATTTTATTCAGAATTGGCTAGACTATTTCCTACTTCCTCCTTTTCTCTGAATGATGCGCTTCCTACTTTGGACAGGAACATAGTGCTTATCTGTGAGGACCTTCTACAAGCCAACAAGAAGATGAGTCAGGTTTATGACATGGTCATAGCTTCCTTCTTCCAAACTCCTCTCCAGCTTCTAGAAAAATGATGAGTGTTCTGATTTTGGAGAATGCAGTGGCTAATTTTGTTGGTGGATATAAGTAGAGTGCATTCAGACTGCTCTTCTGAAAATGCATGATCTTTTTAGCCAAGTAGAATAATTGATCTTTGAAGGGCTCAGCATTCACTTGCTTTTGGAGGGTTAATTATTTTGAATAGCTCCTTAAATTACGATTTGGCACGTTTATTGGAAACTTACCAGAAACGTGTAAAATAAAGTTGCATGCTCAGTATCAGTCTTCGTTTTCCCTCAGCAGATTTCCATCCCTATTTCCCTTTGGTGTAGACAGAACATCCAGAAATCCACGTGGATAAGGAAGAAGGTAGCGTCTGGGAGGTGGCATAGCAATAATCAGAGTTAGCATGAAATAACCAGTCATCGGGTGTCTCACTGATGTCCCGCAGGTGGAGAGCGGATGTCCTGGCAGGCTCTGGAGTGTTTTGACATCTCTGCGCCTCGGTGGTTAGATTGTGTTTCTGGGGTTGTTTTGTTGCTTGTGTTTTTAAGGCCTTTTTGTAAAGGACTGATTTGTGTGAGACTGTTTGGATTGTAATGTTTTTGAGGTTGAGGCTGGAGAATAGATTGAAGATACGACCTTCGCATAACTACAACTTGTGTGACAGTCACAGGATGCAAGTGAGAAGACGGGTTTGGGGCTTTTGACTCTTTTGGTATCTCGGTTTCCGTTTGCTTGGAATGTCAGCAAGAAGGAAGGGGACTGTGCTCGATTAGTATACTGAAAGGGCAGGGACTACCTTTGACTCTGCTACTTTTGTGTAACGCAGGGATGACACCAAGCTGAAATCTTCAAAGAACATTGCCAAGGAATTGTGACATTTGCTAATTAATTCATTCTATTTTTTTATACTCTGTTTCAGCTTAAGATCCTAGTTGTGAAAACACACAAATGCAGGCAGATTTTGGTACCAGGGTGCTCTGTGTGCGTGTATGTAATTTCTGAAAATATTCCATAAGTATATATACAAAGTATGAGGTAGTCAGCTCAGTGTTTTGATGAAGACTTTACCTTTGATATCAGTAGTACCTAAACTGGGATGTGAAAGATCTTGGCAAATAGTTCAGAGCTGGTCTACAAAACCTTATTACCATATAGTGTTGCTAATTAGAAGTGCTTGAGCAGGGGGGTTGGACTAGATGATCTCCAGAGGTCCCTTCCAACCTCAGCGATTCTGTGATTCTGTGATTCTGTGAAGTGTGAGTATAAGTATGAATGCTGGTGAACAAGAAGTTTTAAGAGGTGATAATAGCGCATTGGCCAGAATTTTGCGGGAATTGATGTTTTACACTTGCTTAGATTTCAACTATCTAGTTTGGAACCAAGCAAACTAATACATGGTTTTATATTTTCGATGGCAGTAATGCACCAAGCTTAATTTGAATAGGTTTGTCCCATATAGTATGTGCTTCTTTGGCATTCCCTAAATGTAAGATATTGGTGACTGCTGTTCATTCTTGGCTTGCTCATCATCTCTCTTCTTTTTTAGCTTTCTACTGGGAATCCGTTATATGAAACTTATTACAAACAGGTAGGTTTCTAAAAGGATTAACAAAAAATGAAGTACAACTTCCACTTCCCCAAGATTTCCCTCTTTCCCTTCTTCCAACTTCTGTAAATTCTCCCTGCAGGGTGGTAGTCACATGCTTGTATATCTCTTTTTGACCTAGAGACAAGAGACATTTCGTTTCCTATCTCTGCTTTTGTGGCAGACATGCTTCAGTTGAATGTGAATTTTTTTCTTTCAGGTAGATCCAGCATACACAGGGAGAGTTGGAGCAAGTGAAGCTGCGCTGTTTCTTAAAAAATCCGGTCTCTCTGATGTTATCCTTGGAAAAGTAGGTTGAAGGAATTTTACAATGTTTTGCAGTCATTGTATGTATACTTGCACGGGTGCAGCTAATCTTGAGTGGAAGGGGATTGCAAAAGGAAATTCAGCGGAGAGCAAATCAGATCCTTTGAACTGCTGGTAAAGTACAGATTGGTTACGGCTCCCAGAGCTTGTTCGCAGTTTCCTAGAAATCTGAAGGGAAACACACATGGGAAAAGAAGAAAAGTTTACATTAAAGCAGGATGATTGGACAGTTAATAAAGAGTAGGGTCAAGTAATTGCTTGAAGCGAAATGACCTGGTTATGAGATTTCAGTTGGGATAGTGGGAAGAAAAATAATTCTGTTCCTCTGGCTCCTGAGATGTAGGAGCTCATAGGAGTCAAGGGAAGCTGGAGATAACAGAAAGTAAGTGGGCTGAGGAGGGCCCCAGTAAGGGAGAGTAGGAAGCAGTGAATAAGGAACACGTTTTCGGCGGATGTGATCAGGACATGTTATGGAGAGAAGTAAACTTTCAAGAGGTCAGACAAGAAATATTTACAGGAGGTCATAATCATAATTTTTATAAAGATTTTAAAAGACAGCTGTAAAGAAAAGTTAGATTTTGAAGTTATTAAAGTGGAAGCATCATACGTTAATCACATTCACCACTTTCAGTAGTGTATTAAGCAGATATGGTGGTGGTGGTTCTATGAGAGTCTTAATAAAAAGAATGAGATTAGGTTTGAGGGGAAAGTCAAAGATGACTGACTGGTTACTGAAATTGTATAATTATATGAATAAATATTAAATACTAATTCAAAAATAAAGTACTAAGAAATCAGTTTCTTTTCTGTTTGATTCAGGAGTAGGGTAATTGGGAAGGAATGTAGAATCCCCTGTTGATCACAGAGCGCAAGAAAATGCTTGTTCATTGTTTTGTGACACTTTCTGTATTGTTAGAAAATTCAGACCATGTAAAAGACAAACACCTCTGTATTTATATTTTGTTCCGTAAGAGTAATTTCACTGCAGTTAGGTCAGTCTCCATGTGAAAGAGGAGCTGACTGAAATAAAAAGTCTTTTTGCAAAACATTTTTGTTCTTGAGAATTAAATAACATTGTATTTCATAACTTGAAGGCTGCAGTGACCCGTGCAAGATACAAAATATAAATTGTTGATATGAGTTTAGTTATTTTTAAATTGCAATAGCTTTTATTTTGTATCTCTACAGATATGGGATTTGGCTGACCCAGAAGGTAAAGGGTTCTTAGATAAACAGGTAAATGAAATGTGCATGTAGACCTGTTACATTACCTTCCACAGATTAGCTTTGATTCAAGAAAACCTTCTTAGCCATACAGTAGCTATTCATAGCTTTATTTGAAGTTTTTGTTTGCAGGATGAGGTTTTTTTCCAAAGTATATATCTAGTAATCTAATAAAGTTTAATTAACATTATTCAGTGAGGCTGCTGGAGAAGTTTGTTGGTTATAATTTTCTGTTCATCGTCTTGTTTTTAAATAATCCATGTGTGTGATATACATATATCAATAGACACGGATATTTTAACAAATAGGAATTCTAATTGTGAGATTTAGTTTAGAAATGTTTCTTGCATGAGAGAACATAACTCTATTGATGTTAAAAATGGTTTGGAGTACCAAATGCTCTGGTTACCTTGTTGATATGGAGAATTGTTGGTTTGTTTTCTAAATGTTATTAATTCTTATGCAAAAATCTGAAAAAGTAACCTAATTACAAAAAAGTTCTTTCGAAAAACTAACTTTTGAGTTTTCAGTTCTTTGTGCTGTATTATTGTAAAGTTTTTCTCGAATCATCTTTAAAAAAGTGTCAGTTGTCAGTTTGCAATGAACTGAATGGCTATGTATCTGTGTTTTCCATACTTTACTCTGTGGCACATGTACAATATTAGTCAAAATCCTAAATAGATGGTTGAAAACAGTGATTTAGAATGGTTGCTTATTTTAACAGAATACACTGTATTGTTTCTAGGGTTTCTATGTCGCATTGCGCCTTGTAGCATGTGCGCAGAACGGCCATGATGTTAACCTGAGCAGTCTGAACTTGACTATGCCACCTCCTAAATTTGTAAGTAGCATGTACCTAAATATACATATTTATTATTTGAGAACTAGGGCTTCACATGGAAAGCTGCAGTAATCTTCTACCTCATAAATGTCATGGTTCTGAGACTTCAGGCTGCTGTCAGACCTCTCCTTAAGACAACTGCAGTTATGGCTGCTGTAGTCCTGTTTTCCCTAGCAATATGTTCCAGCCCCTTCCCAGACTGGTACAAGTGTAACTATGCAATGAGCTCGTTCAGGAAGCTGATGTGGCTGAAACCTAAATTCTGTGCAAAGGAAAGTAATGATTTTGGGGCTGGATCAACAGGAATGTGTAGTAAAGGGCAGGACTGCAGCTTTGCCAACAGAAGCTGCTCTTAGCAGCTTAGCTCGTCTCTTAGTTCGGTGGTTAGGTAACCAATGCACAGTGTACTGGTCCGTCTACTGTAATAGTGCACATCAGTATGACACCGAATTTTTTTATTTGGATATATATGCAGCTTTTTTTCCTTTTTCAGTGTAGTTGAGCTTCATATCTATAACCATCTCTTAAAGCAATTAGTAAGGGTTAGAGGCAGAATTGTGTGTGTGTGTGTGTGTATATATGTATGTACGTATATATATGTATAAAACTTTGTCTTTAATTTTAGCATGACACTAGCAGTCCCTTACTGATGACACCACCTGCAACAGAGACTCACTGGGCTGTTAGGGTAAGTGTATAAGATAACACATTCCATCCATTCTTTAAAAGTAAATATTTTCCTTGTCTGTAATTTTCCCATTGAGAGAATTTTGTATCAACTGTATTTCCCATTTCAAAAGTCCTTCCTTTCCAATAGCAGCCTTGTGCACAGTAGAGAATATTGAGCTGTAGTTTTATATTTTAAATAAGTGTTAAACAAGCCTTTGACAACCCCTGGTGTAATGTTTTTAAGACGCAATGAATTTTAATCTTCTGCCTGGATTTCTTCCAGAGTCTTAATAGTAGGCACTTTCATGTTTGTATAAAGGAACCCCACTGAGAACAGTGAAGCATTTCACCAAATCCATCCCGAAGTATTAATTTACAGCTTGAGTTCTTAATACTTTCTAATCAGTATTCAGTGGTGCACACAGTATATATCATTGTAATAGAGTAACTTTTGATATATACATTGGAATATTTGTATTTAGGTAATTTTCTAATGCAAACATTTTCCAAAAGGTAGAAATTTAATAAAAATCACTTCTAATGATGAATTTTAGTTTGCATGTTGCACTATAAGGTGGGAAGCAAAGTGTCTAGAAAGAATAGGGTTTAGTTTTAGTTCTACAGAGTTTGTCAGAAATGGTTAAAATTGGGTTACCAGTGTTTTAATCAGAATGCTTTGCTCTTTCAGAACACTACAGAAACATAGATATGACATATTACATTCTCTTAGCTATAATAATTTCAGCCTTGAAACTAAGCTCCTAAATCTAGTTCCATGGGGTTTACATTTAAATACCACATAATGGTACTTGCAAGAAAGCTTGGAAATTCAGAATGAATGTGTTACTGACCAGACTTACTTTCTTGCAAGATCTCATTTTCAACACTCACACAGGCACACTTTTTTACTTATTCAGGCTATTTCTTACCAACTAGGTGGAAGAAAAAGCAAAGTTTGATGGTATTTTTGAAAGCCTTTTGCCAGTAAATGGTTTACTTTCAGGAGACAAAGTAAAACCAGTACTGATGAATTCAAAGCTACCTCTTGATATCCTAGGAAGGGTAAGTATGCTGTTTAGATTTGGCTATTCTCTATTTAACTGCTCTTGGTTGCAATGTTAAATATTTAAGTGTAACTTGTCAACATAGATCAGGTTTTGGCTGAGTTTTACATAAAGTGCATGCCATAAAGTAAGAACATTAAGTAGGCTCTGAAGTCATCCACTTAAAAATAACAATAATAATATTAATTTGGGCCCTAGAATAGATTGACCTCATTATCTTTCTCTTCATTTTAAGAGCTGGAAATTTTATTTTCGTCTGTTTAAAGGAAAGAAAAACCTCTCCTAAGCCGTTATATCCTTTATAGCATTATAGTCCACTGTTTTCTCATTTCCCAAATACAAATTATTAGACATACCATAAAATCTATCCACTGTTTGTACAAGAGAAGACTTTAAAAGATCCTAGTTTAGTGTAGCTGTCAAATTATCAAGTCTATTTTGGGGGATTTCTTTTCTTTCTTTGTTTTTTCATGTATCTTTATAACCACTTCTAAGATCAGAGTTTGATGCATCCATTGCATATTTGCAAGGGGAGCAAACACCTTTAAATTATTTTTCTGCTTCAATTTAAAAATGTATTCTTTAATGTTTTGCATATTGATATGCTTGAGAATGAATACATTCTGTGTAAGAGCTGTATCTGCCTTATGATATACTTTCATCTCCTCAGGAGAGACTTCTTTCTCTATATTATTTGCAAAATCTAAGTATGACCTTTTAATTTTGTACTGGAATATTATGAAGCACTCAGTCTTGAAAGACTTCCTATTTTATCTTGTTATTGTCATGGTAGAAACACAGGAAGCTTGTTTCTGTTTCAGAAAAGCTTGCACAGAAGACAGGGGAGCAAGGAAATGGGCAGAAGAAGTAACTCAACTAGCTTAAGTTTACATAGAGGCTCAGTGTTAAAGTGGGGAGTAGAATTCAAATGACTGAGCCTCACTCTAGCATTTTGTCCGCTGTGCTATATTATCTCCCAGTCACATTAATGATAAAACAATCTTAGCTGAAGGCTAAGTATTAGAGTTCCCCAGCTTTTGCATCCCTCTAAATCTCTTGCAAGTTCTATTGACTATACTTGAACTAATAATGTAACTAAAGTTGATAGATGCTTAAATTCCCTTCTGCAGAATTCCAAAAGCCACCTCTGGATGATTTAGTCATCTTGATGAGTCCTTAATTGCCATATGGAGAGATGAGAAACCTGCCTTTGTTGCATCCAGAATCTGTTAAAACCAATGTTTCCACAACATACTTGGTTTATGTTGCGAGAAAACTCTAATCCAGTCTGTTTCATCAGAGAATGTTTAGCTAGGTCTAACGTAACTCATATGATCTTTACAAAAGTCTATTATGAGCCTTTGGAGATTGTTAGCATACTTAATATGGTGATGGTGATCATCAACAATACAAAATGTAACTTGTTCTCTAAATCATTGTGTTTTTCGTAATTGCCGTAGGTCTGGGATCTCAGTGATATTGACAAAGATGGTCACCTGGACAAAGACGAATTTGCTGTGGTAGGTTGCTTTAAATTCTCAGTTCGCAGAATATGTGCTAGTGCAGATGACTCAAAATTGTCTCTCAGGAGCTTTGCAACTTTGTCCGCTAGTCTGCTCTTCTAACCTAGATCATTCACATGCAGCTATGAAACGATCTTTTTCAAAACCGTCTACTGACTCTTGCCTGTGTCATGAAGTTTAAACACTTTGGAATTACTTTGAAAAGCACCTTCTGCTCTGGCTCACATCTCTGATCTTAGCATCTTTGTTTTACTAACATGTCAATGACTGATGCTGAGCAATCTTGTTGCTTTTTGTTCTGTTCGTGAATGTGTTACATCTGCCCTCTTTGCTTTTGCAGGCAATGCATTTGGTTTACAGAGCTCTCGAGAAAGAGCCGGTTCCTTCCGTATTGCCCCCTTCTCTCATACCACCTTCCAAAAGAAAGAAGACACCTGTATTTCCTGGTGCAGTTCCTGTTCTCCCTGCAAGTCCTCCGCCAAAAGATAGCCTACGTTCTACCCCCTCTCATGGTAGTGTGAACAGTCTGAATAGCACAGGGAGTTTGTCTCCCAAGCACAGCATCAAACAAGCACAGGTACAAATCTGGTTTTCTGATGATTGTTTTTAACGTATCAGTAAATTGCAGAAAAATCAGATGGATTTTTGCTCTCTTCCTCATGTAAGCACTTTTAAAAAATGTCTGTTGTTGGGGGATTTGGATGGAGGGAATGAGGATTGTAAGATTTGGAAGAATTGAAGGCTAGAAGGTGAATTTTAGTCATAAGAACTGTGAGGTAGCAAACCTTACTGGGAATTTTTGCTTTCCATAGGAAGGCTTTATTCATATATCTGCTTTAACACCAAAGAAGGAATTCATCTACCTTCTAAAACTCCATGTAGAGCTGGGGGCTTGGTATGCCTAGCTGGGTCTATATTCATAAGACAATATGTTTTTCAGCTGATGAATGGTTGTTTATCAATATTTATAATTCAGATTAAAAGTATTAACCTGAAACATTAATGGGAAGAGGGGAAATACCAATTTACTGATTAGATTTGATTGTACAAGATGTTCACATCCAACTCTGAAGAGGGTCGTAGGCAGTGTGTTGATAAAGATCGTTTATCTTCTTTTGACTGAAGTATAAAACTTTGTTTTACAGCCATCTGTGAATTGGGTAGTACCGCTGTCTGATAAAGTGCGATACGATGATATTTTCTTAAAAACAGACATGGACATGGATGGTTTTGTGAGTGGCCAAGAAGTAAAGGATATTTTTATGCATTCAGGTCTATCCCAGAGTCTCCTAGCGCATATATGGTAAGAATTAAGTAGTAGCTGTCTTTTGCAGCTATCTGATCTAGGAAATCAGATTATCCAGCCAGAATTTTGAAGCTAGTGATACAAAAAAAAAAAAAAGTCTTTTTACTTGTCCTTTTGAGGTATTATTAGACGTGTTGGCTATATGGAAAAACTCCTCCTTTTTAGTGCAGGGAGGAGTAAATTCTCACTTTGCTTTCCTGGGAGGGGGGTGTAGATCAGTCTGTGAATGGTGATTTTTTTTTTATTTTATTTTTTTGCAGTTCTAATGTTCTAAATATTTTTTAAGAGTGTAATGCTGTTTTATTCAGCTAAATATGACTAATAAAATATTGTGCTATTTATGGAACTTTTTTACTAGAATAAGCATTTGAGGCCAAAACAAAATGATATGTATTTGTATTTCAAACTTCTTGGTAAAGTATTCAGTCTTAATATGCTTTGCTTGTTTGTAAGTATAATCTATTTTTACCAGGGCTTTGGCAGACACAAGACAGATGGGAAAGCTAAGCAAAGATCAGTTTGCACTAGCAATGTATCTCATTCAACAGAAGGTCAGTAAAGGGATCGATCCTCCACAAGTGTTGTCCCCAGATATGATCCCTCCCACAGAGAGGAACACTCCCATACAGGTAAGTCATTGAGTACAAGTATACTGAGTTTATATGCTTTCAAAGTAACTGGCTTTGAGTATTAGCTTTTCATATTTATATTTCATAATATTATGGTAAATCATTGCCAGCTTTTTTCCTATCTCCTCTTACAAAGCTTTTTTCACATTTCAAAATACACATATATTTTTAACAGTACAATGCAGTAAATAGGAATGCAATAAGGTATTCTGTGAATAAAGGAATAATAGCTCTCAGAAAAGCCTGGGGTGAAAAATACTGCTTTGTCACAGAGAAATTTTTACCTTGTGTAGAGAATTGTTAAAAGCAACTGAAATGAAGAACGAGAAACACTTTATTCTAATAGCAAGAGTAGCAACGAGAAGCTGACAAAGAGAAGCTGACTGCAGAAGCAACCTGTGCAAACCGCCCCCCCCCCAACCAACAACAAAAACCTCAAGAAGCAGACACCCCTTCCTCCCCACAGATGACTGAATAAATTTGGACTTTTATTCAGCTGGTTTAGTATCATTTTCCTGACTGTGGTCAGTATCACATTTCTCCCATGAAAATGTAAAATTCTTCTAATGGATAACTGAAGAGGTGACTGCTTAATTTCTGGGAATTGGTGGTTGATTTATCCCCTGAGTCATGATGGTCCACAGTCTGACAGCCATTGCTTTTAATACCGTGTATTGGTTATAGGACTGTCTAATCCTTTTACTGAGTCCTGCTTTGTTCCTTTCCTCAATAGTTTGTGTCAAAATTTCTAAAACTTACCCCAGTGTATACTTCTATTGTGTCAATATACTCATCTTTTCTGTAAACTAAGTCTTTTTCGTTTATATCTTTTACTTTCCCTAAGCTCAAAGCTTTTGAGCCCTTACATAGATTTTTGTTGTTGCTATTGCTCTGGTCCTTTTAAGGTTTTTCCTATATCCTTTTCCTATAGACTCTGTCAGGTTACTTGACTCCTGTAGGAACTGAGATCTCAGCACTAACAGAAATGCGTCGTGTGAGTAATTGTAATGTCCTAAGGAATGCGGTTTTGTTTGTGTACTCTACTTTTAATTTTAAAAAAGATATTATTTCTTCATCATCTTCTGTGTCTTGGCACTTGTGTTCTGTGACACTTGCTCTTGGTATAATGCTAATGTCACAATAGTGTGACGTTAGCAGTTCTGGCTGCTGACCCAGTGGTATCAGTTCCCTCACCAGTCGGAGGTGCATTGATTTGACAAGCAATTCTTAGACAGGCAACATGGTGTGGACATATTAAAATTACTGATGCACTAATTCTCTAGAGTTGTGGGTGATAAATATACACTGGTGCAAGAGCTTTAAACTTCCCATAATTTTCAGTTCATTGCTTTGTGTTTTTCATTTACTGTGGTTTTAGCTGAATATAACATGACATAAACGGTATATTACTGTGAAAATAGTAAAACAGTTTTCTGTTCATGTGGAATAGCGAGCTGTGTTATCCTGACTAATGCACTAGCTCATTTTAACTTATTTCATTGGGTTGGCTTTTTTTTAATATTGGATAAAGCCAAACTTCCTGTGGTTATCACAACAATCTCAAAGTGAACAAACTAAGCAAACTGTACTGTCTTCTTTTTAAAATACTGTTTAAAATTGTAGGTCTTGTTGTTTGTCATACTAGTAATGAGTTCTGTGTTGCAGTTCTCTCAGTTACAGTGATTGTTGAAAGGACTTGAAATGCTTATTATAATGAAAAAATTTTGTACCACATATTGATATTCTTTCTTAATGAGTTTTAATGACAATTTTCTTGCCTAAAAGGGAAAGGAGAACCTTTGTATCTTCCCTGTTCTACATCTGAATGGCTGTAAAAATGACTAAGCTGCAGCTCTGAAAGAACCGGGCATAATTGGAGAAATTGGCATTTTTAATTTGGGGCAGGGCTTAGGATGGCTGAAATAACATTTTCATTTAATTGAGTTCCCTGGAAGTTTTGCTATTGACTTTAACAAAGCTGGGGTTTTCGTTTTTGAATTTTTGTTCTGTCGTTGCCTGAAGTTTATTCTTTGACTTTGTGCATGTCCTTTATCTGCTGTATACTTCAACTATTTCATCTGTTAAATGGGAATAGGGAAAATTCTCGGGTCGCACAGGGAGAATCATGTGGCACACGCACTGGTTGTTGCCTAATATTTTGATGTCTCCCATGGAATTGTTCAAATGCATAAAATGTGGGTCATGTCCCACCTTTGTCTTCAGTCTTTTCAAAGGAAGATCTTCTGTTACCACTTGGCATTTTAATAGACTACTTCATTCTTTAACAGGATAGTTCAAGCTCTGTTGGATCAGGAGAATTTACAGGGGTGAAGGAACTTGATGATATTAGTCAAGAAATTGCACAGTTGCAGAGGTAAATGTTGTGGACTATTAACAGAGAATGTTAAGAGTAGAAGAACCATTTTGGTATGTAGTGCATTGACGTGCCTGTTACTTGTGTTTTGTTATAACTTGTTGGTGCTATGTTGTCTTTCAACTAGTTAAAGCCTATGAATCAAACTGATTAAAGTTGATGACAAATCTCTCACTGATATGCTACAATTAGTAGCCAATTTTGTAAAGCTACCCTGGAGCCCACCAGGTCATTTCAGAAGATTGCTTGCGGAACAGATAATATTTTTCAAAGAATAAATGGTACACTCTTTTACTCCTTGAAAGAATGTCTCAGAATGTGGGCTGGCATTTTTGGTGTGTTGTGTTTCCAGAATAATTGAGGGTTTGGTTTTTTGTCATGTGTTGTATTATTTAACCATTTAACCAAAATGTACGTTTGTTTTCTTACAGAGAAAAATACTCCCTAGAGCAGGACATTAGGGAAAAGGAAGAATCAATCAGACAGAAAACCAATGAAGTTCAGGTAAAAGCTCTGTTTATCATTATTAGTATGTATTTCAATCTAAAATACTTTTGGGGGGAATTAAGTAATCTTTCTTCTAAATGCTTTTTTCCTTGTATTGCTTCTGGGCAAGTCTTTCTTTCCTTGTATTGGATTTTGCCCTAATTTACAGGAAGGTCTTTATTTTCCTGTTCTTCATCAGAGATGTTTTCTTCTGACGCTGGCAAATATGAGTAGATGATGATATATGAACAGTCTGTAATGTTTTTTTTCATTAGTGCTTGACTTACACTGTGTAATTTAGGAAATCATTGTTCAAAGAGTATTGGTTTTGATCATTACCTTTAGGATAGCCAAATTACAGGTGCTTTGTGTCACAGTCTCCTTCCATCTTGTGGACACTTGTTTTATGGTGTCTCACACAAGTTCCCCCAAAAGAAAGCATTTGCCTGCATGGAATAGTCTGTATGACATAGGGAATCTTTTGGAGTTTGCCAACCTGTTCCTCTGTGGTTGTTCACTCTTATAAGGGCAACGGCTAAATGTAACTCTCAAACTGTGGAATTCTCCTCAGGAACTGCAAAATGATTTAGATAGGGAGACAAGTAACTTGCAGGAGCTAGAGGCTCAGAAACAAGATGCCCAGGACCGCCTGGATGAAATGGACCAGCAGAAAGCCAAACTGAAGGATATGCTGAATGACGTAAGGCAGAAATGCCAGGAAGAAACACAGGTGGTGAGTGTACATTAATTCTGGAGATGCTCAAAAATACTACAGCTTTTGCTGAAGAAAGCTGTATTCGTTTCATAAATAAGCTTGTTTTGTTTATTCATTTTTACCATAAATAGCAGTTTTTGGAGGTCCCAGAAAGGATTTTGCTAACCTAAATATCTTTCATAATGGTCATAGACTGCGAGGGGGCTGTTGAACCAGAAGGTCTTCAGAGGTCCCTTCATACTAGCATTTTATCTTCAGGTAGAAATTCAGAGTAAAAGGTCATGTGAGAGAGTGGATAAGTAGCATCTTATGTAATCATGTAAATTTAACTCTTTATCAGAGTTAAAATCAGCTTTATAATACTTGATAAATGTTTGGGTGGAAAAGGAGCCAAGTTCTGAAAGTTGCAAGGTAACCACTGAAGAAACTCTTTTTAATTACCTTTATCAGTGTGGTATTTGTCATTTAGAATATTAATAATTTCTTGTTTTTATAAAACATCCTACCTGCTTTTACCAAGGATTCTGTGTTACATAATAAGAAGCATGTAATTCTTCAAATTAAGTTCTTTTTATCTTCCTTAGCTGTTGAAAGCTTGCTTTACAGCTTTATTATTTATGATAAATTTATATAATATTAAAAATTACATTTATTTCAAATTTCACTCTGTTTTTGGCATTGTTTTGTAACTTTCTGTTTCAGATTTCCTCACTGAAAATGCAGATTCAATCTCAGGAATCAGATTTAAAATCACAGGAAGATGATCTTAATAGAGCAAAAGCAGAGCTGAATCGCCTCCAGCAAGAAGAGACTCAGCTAGAGCAGAGTATCCAGGCTGGAAAAGTGCAGCTTGAAACAATAATTAAGTCTTTAAAATCAACACAGGAAGAAATAAATCAGGTATTCATTGTAGTTTGTACACCTTTTTTTGCTCCTTTAAAAAGCCTAAGAGTTGAACATCAGCTAGAAAGGTGGCTTTTCAGAAGAGAAAAATATTGGTACGTAAAATAAGCCTTTTTGACTGGTGCTCACTGTGTTAATTGCCAATTTGAGTCAGGAAAAATCTAGCTCTGGAAAAATGCAATACTCTTGCAGCTATGTCTAACCTTGGATGAAACGATTCTCCACATATTGAATATGTGAAGTAACCAATTCAGTAATAGCTGCACGCTTCTGTTTTATGAGAATGACTGTTATTAAGAGATTAACATACCAAACGTTTTTCTCTGCTTAGGCAAGAAGTAAACTTTCTCAACTTCAAGAGAGTCACCAAGAAGTCAATAAGAGTATAGAACAATATAACGAAGCTCTCAATGGGATTCACGGTGGTAGCCTGACGAATTTAGCAGACATTAGTGAAGGCCTTGCACAAACGGAAAGAAGCAATTATGGAGCTATGGTAAAAATTTTATACTGTTATTCAGTATATTTTGCAATAATTGGGTTTGTAACTTAAACCTAATCAGAAATTATTAAGATGTTTGTTTAGTTGGCTTTTGTGACATTAGCAAGTACCATGATCCCTGCAGTGTAACAGCCTCTGGTGCTAGGCCAGGCAAAGATTTTAATGCTGGTGGAAAACTGATTTTTAGGCTTTCGGTTAGGTTTTGTGCTACAAAGGACTTGCCTGGGTAACTTTAGCAGTACAGATGTGTAAGCAAACTGTAGTTACGTAGGCAAAAAAAAGAGAGGTAACGTTAACCCTTGATTTGTAGCCTGTCAAATCTTTAGTCTGAAAAAGCAGGTATGACTTTATTTTAAAATCTAGTGTTTGCTTTTTTTTTTCTTGCAAGTTCTCCAGTTTACCAAGGTAACGACTTCCCTTGCTGTAAACTTCCCTTTAATCATGTGCGTCTTTCTCATTTCTAAAATAAGCTATAAAAATTTCTCCTTTGCAGTGAGCAACGTATATCACACATTTTAGTAGAAAAACACATTCCCTCCCCAAAATAATACATAGATGCTTGTCTTCTCCTAAGATAGTTTCAGCATTGTTTATCTCATTTATTATGTTTTCTTTAAATCAGTGTTTTTCCTTATTTATAAGATACTTCAGATTCTTAAAGATTTTTCCCACCACTTTCTTTTGGGGATCTGTTGTTGATTTGGATATTTAATAACTTACTTAAACTGCAGTTTTTTACATTGTTATGCCTATTTCTTCAATTTAAAGATAAAAGTTGCATACTTACGTGCTTCTACTTGCACATCTACTTGATGTCCCCTCGTTAGGAAAGGTGTTTTCCAGAGTCCTTGTAAGTACACTTACTTTAGGTTTAGTATGGAATAAGAAAATACGACGTGTATAGTGTGTTAAGAAGTATTCAGAAGGCATGCCACCTTTGCACCTTGCTTTACACTTTCTCTGTGTAAGCAAAATGCACACAAGAAAGAAGAGTGTAAACTAAGAACAAGAATGCTGTCACTGAGATGTGGTCTTGAACTCACTTGAGTGCTAAGTTTTTGTACTTGCATGGCTAGTGTTATGTTTAATTTCCAGTGGAAATTTCCAGAATGTTTCTCTTACATGTAAAACCTAAGTATCACTTACTGGAAGAAAACTCCAGTGTATGTTCATAGTAAACTTTTTAAAGCTTTGTGTCCCTTTCCTGTTTCTTAATTCTTCCTTCTTCTTCCCCTTTTTTTTTTTTTTTTTTTTTTTTTTTTTTTGCTGTTTTGAGAAGTGTTAATGAAAGCTGCTTCTTTTATGTCCTGTAAAGGGAGGACAGAAATCCTTTATCTTTCTTGAGCTGGAGGCAGTATCAGTGAGGTGGCTGGTATTAAATATTTCTTATATTAGAGTTGAAAGGCTTTAATTTTAAATGGAGCTCTGTTGTACAGGTGCTGTATGCACAAATGGCTACGGTGGCAAGAACTGATTTGAGGGAAGAGACTCAAAACGGATGAAAGACAGGGATATGAGATGCAACCAAATGGATGAGATAAAATTCCATAGTTGTAGTTTGCTACTTATTCACGCTGGCTTATTTTGTAATTTGACAAAGCTGTAGGTTGGTCTCTGCTGACAGCCTCTGTATCATCAAAGCGTTGGGAAACTGCCCTGACCGAGAGTGCCACTCTTCCTGCCGCATCGTGGTATTGCCACACGGTGCTTTGTAATGTGAAATCACTGCTTGGAGCTGGGAGCTCATTAATGAGTTAGCAAGAAGCAGTCTTGCTTATGACTTCTCAGTAGTAATTTCTTGTCTTTATAGTCTAAAAAAAGGATTTGTAGATCCTTTTCTTTCAAAGATCTTTCTCACCTGAAGCTGATCTGTAAAAACAATAGAAAGAGATTTTTTTGATAGTGGTTTTATTTCCCTTCCCCTCCCTCATATTTGAGAACCAAATATGTTAGTATCAGGAACAGTTTAATCTTTCATTGTGGTCTCTACGTACCTCTTGATGTTCTGTAGCCTCAGGTTACATATTTCTTTCTGCTATGTATTTACTTCTGCTTAGAAGCCACTTACTCAGAAAGTTCTTTAGGAAGACATTTTTAAGATCGTTAAACAGGAACAAGATACTGTAGAATTTCTGCTGAATGGATAATTGAGCATTTTAATCGTGGCAAGTTGCTGTAATGTTTCTCCTCTTTATTTTTAGGATGATCCATTTAAGAATAAAGCCTTGACGTTTACCAATAATACGCAGGAACTGCATACAGACCCATTCCAATCAGAAGATCCTTTCAAATCTGATCCATTTAAAGGAGCAGACCCTTTCAAAGGCAGTAAGTGACCAATGACTTACCTAAAACCTTGAAGACCAGTTGTTCAATAAATGATATTTTCACAAACTTTTATCGTCTTGCTAAATAGTGGATAAAACAAATGATTTTTTTCTATTCTGCATAGGTGACCCATTCCAGCATGATCCTTTTGCAGAACAACCACCTGCTCCAGCAGGTAATAGCCCTTCTGATGACAGCATAGATGAGATGCACAATTTGTAGCCAAACACAAAGATGTATTTCAAGGTTTCCTTGGCTTCAGATTTTTGGTTTGCATTAGGGAATTTAGTAATCTGACAGTGTGTGCATTCAGGATCAGTATGTTCAATAATATGCATGTAACTTTATTAGGTGAAGTTCATAACCTTGTCATTTACTTAATATAAGCATATACTTGTTGCAAGTTAGTTAATACCCTATTTAAAGAGGTATCTAGAAGTTTATCAATATTATTTATTTATTTTAAGAACAAATACTTCTGTGAAAACGAAGTCAAATGTAGAATGGTTCCTTATGCACGTTTTTTGTTGCCTTACTTGTAAAGGGTTACATTTTATTTACCTTTTTAATACTCCTTCTAGATCCATTTGGAGGTGATCCATTTAAGGAAAGTGATCCATTTCGTACTTCTGCCCCTGAGGATTTCTTCAAGAAACAGGGGAAGAGTGACCCATTTACCTCAGATCCATTCACAAAACCCCCCACTTTACCCTCAAAGGTCAGTAATTTTTAAATATGCACATAATAGAATTTCTGCTATTTGCAATTTCATTGTTTGAAAGCTGAAACGAAAGAAATCTCGCTAAGTACCTTTTTCCTAACTGATGAAATACAAATAATTTTATTCTTAAAATTACATATGGATTACTAAGGCAGTCAGCAGTACTTTCCAGTTCCATTCTAATGATGTATGTTCACTATGAAAGATGCAGTTAGGTGGATTTTTTTCTCTCCCCCCGCCCCCGGCAGTTTCAGCCCATCAACATCCACTTACTCATGCCATTACCTCCATTCCATTTGATGTTTCTATTTGTGCAGTCTCATAGTGAATCAGATCAAGGAACTGATGTGGCTAAAGGATTACTAAGCCACCAACAGAGAATTGAGCCAACACAGTGGAAGGACTGCACTGAACACATTTGTCAAATGTATGGTCACAGTTCTTAAGCTGTACTTACATGTGTTTTAGGATTACTTTTTGCTTCTTTGTTTTTCTTTGTAATGAATCCTTCCCTCGTTCTTACAGAGTTTATTGACTGTTGCCACCCGGGTGTTAGCACAGTATTCTAGTATCAGTCAGTGGGAGGTCAGTTTAGGTCTTGCAGTATAGGTGTGCATTTAGGTAAGGGCAGACTTTCCAAGCTGAAGACCAACTATAAACACCACCTATTTAAAGAAAAGTTTGGGGTATACAGTATCTCTGAGTTAATATAAGTTGAATATTCAGTCTCTCTTGATTAAAAACTGAAGACTTGCGGGTGTAATTTCTTATTTTGCCTTGGTAACTAGTATTGGTTGTATTTCACTGTGATATACTTTTCACTTGAATCTGTTTTTATTTGTAGATACTTGGTTGTGTTCATTCTTTGCTATCAGTAACCAAATGCACTAATAATACACATTTCTTATTTAGCCTGACCCTTTTGAAAGCAGTGATCCTTTTACGTCTTCCAGTATTTCTTCAAAAGGCCCAGGTAAGAGAAATAATTTTTATGGTGAAGATGAATAAGTGTGTGTCTCTTTATGAAAGAAGAATCAATTGTCGAAGTTCGGAATAAAGAAAGCGTATTGTAATCTGCTAGGAAAACATCCTTGTTGTGATCTTATTAAGGATTATGAAGAGTAAACCCCACACACCCTATACTTCACAATTTTTTTTTCCAAGCAAGTAGTAGAAGAACTATTGTTTTGCAGAATTCTCTCTTAAGTTTGCATGCCAGGGCAAAATACAAGTAGTTTTTAATCATCTGCCTGGTGTTGCACTTTACTGGCAATAGGTGGTTCTTCATAATTCTTAGGTATTATTTTAAATAAAATATTTTTTTCTGTATCTGTTTCAGATCCATTTGGAACATTAGATCCATTTGGAAGTGGTGCTTTCAATAGCAGTGAGGGATTTGCAGACTTCAGTCAGATGTCAAAGGTAAAAGTTGCAAGGAAAACAACTGTATTCAAAAAAATTAAATACAAATTTTTATTTTTTAAGGGTGTAATATGACTGTGATTTTTCAGATGACAACCCATGTCTGATATTTTTATTACAGTCACGGTCTCAGCAGATACTTAGCAAAGTACTTTCTATCCATCCCAGGTCCATCTGATTTTTAATAAATTTTAATAAGTCTTACCAAAACCAGTAGATTTGGGAGGAGGGAAATCAACTTTTCATACACATTTTCAAATATCAGAGGAGCAAAGCAAATAACTTCTAGTTTTTATTTGTCGTAAGCAAAAGTAGTTGTATGAGATATATTTCAGTGTCCGTTTCCTCTAAGTCCTAAAGTCTACTTCTTGGTACTACACCTCTTGTGGTATCCTGACTCGTTCTCACACTTCTCCCTGAGTACAGGGAACCAGAGAAGGGTGGAAAAATTTCTCTCTTGACATTTTCCAGCTCTTAACAGAATTGCTGTTTTCTTAGTTTCTTGATACAAACCAAGTATTTAAGGGCTTAATTGTACTTGAAATATACCCTATCTACTCATCTGGATGTTCGCAGTCTGTCATTAGTTTTCTAAGATGGGCTTTGGAATTTACAGTAAAGGTCAGCTGCCCAACCTTCTCCACTTAGCCCTACAATAATACTTGAATATTGTATGGAAAATGTTAACTAGAAGATAGATTATAATATTGCTTTGACTAATCAGTCTTCCTGTAATATTTTCTGATTTTTCTTGCTGTTTTTGTTGTTTTTTTCCCCTCTCCACTAGGTGGCAATAGTCTTTACCAATATTGGTGGGTTTTGCTTCAATTAGAAGTTTTAGCAGGAGTCTGACTTTGAGCTTGAGTTTTGCCTATAGAACTCCTTTTATTTCAGGATGATAAATTATTCTGCATGGCATAATTTTTAGTGCCTTTTTTAATCATTAGGAGAGTCCTTCACAAGAGCCAGCTGAACATAGGAAACATTAAAATATATATTTGGAGTTTTCCCCAAGCTTTTAGAAAAAGAAGACAAATAGGCATGTGTGACTTGGGAAAAGTTTGGAGAAAAAAAAAAGATGTCCATTCTGCAGTCTACCATGTTTTCCTAACTGCTGCTTTTGTTTCACAGTTCTGTTTATCATAGAATGAAGGCCACATTGTAGTATGACCGTTCATTGCCAAATAATAAAAAATAGAGTTTTACTTCCTTTTATTTTTCTCATTAGCTTTTGTCTAGGAGTAGAAGCTCTAGAAGTACTTAACGTGATTTAAGAGCATAAATACTTCTAAATGTTAATGAAATTCTGGCACCTCTGGCAGTGGGTGTTAGTCTGTCACATCACTGACATAATTCTGTAAATCTCTGTTCTCATTTTTTTGGAGTTAATGCTTTTGCTTAAGTTGCCTTTTAGCTTTCATGAAACCACAAATATTCCGCAATGTGCTTATTTCTTTTCTTTTTTCTCTTGCAGTCGGTAGCGTCAGATCCCTTTACCTCCTCTTTTGGAGGAATGGGATTCTCGGATGACCCTTTCAAAAGTAAATCAGACACACCAGCATTACCACCGAAGAAAAATGTCCCTCCACGGCCCAAGCCACCCAGTGGTAAGGAGGTTTTCTTTTTTTAATAGCTAGTTTCCCCCAGTTTACTATATGTTCTTGGAAGTGAGGACAAGCTGTCAGTCTTCTATCTCACTATTTTATATTTCAACAGTGGAGGGAAGTCTGAGATTATCAGTAAATGACATAAATTGCCAATAAAACAGACTGGAACTCTTCAGCCTGGAAAAAATGATAATTAAGGAGGGATATGACAGAGCTGTAAAATCACTTGTGGCAGGGGAGAAATGGGGATCAATTGTTCTGTCCCTTGCAAGTAGGCGTCAAGTGAAATTAGTAAATGGCAGCTTCAAAGGAAACAAAAAAGGTACTTTTTTGTACAGTGTGCTAAACTTAGGCTTTTTTGCCAGAGAATATGATGAATGCCAAAAATTCAAATGGGCTTAAAAAAAAAACACTAGATGATCTGAGAAGAAAAAGCCATCAGGGGTTACCAAAAGCCAGAGTACTCTCTCTGGTTCAGAAATTCCCTGGAGTGTATGTTGCTGAAGTCTGGAAGGTAATCCAAAGTATTGCTATACCCTTGCGTTGTTTTGATGTTTTTCCTTAGTCATCTGCTACTAGACACTAACAAGAACAGGGTACAGGGCTAGATGGACCTGTCCTGACCTGTCATGGTATGATTGTTCTTGCATTGATGCATTGATGTGTTAATTAAATCTAAAACATTTTCTGAATGCATGGTTTGTTTCTGCTTCAGGTCCATTAGGTTTGGAGATTCTTAAAGATGTATCAATCTCCTGAATTGAAAATAAAATCTTTTTTTAATAGGGATTCAGCTTCTTTTTTTTTTTTTTTCCCCTCCCAAGAGTTGATTCTCAAAACATTCAGATACCAGTGAAACTGTTTCAAGAACTGAAGCCACTTTAGAGCTGTTGGTTTCAAGTCTACTTTTAACAACTGTGGTATAGTTCGGTTAACGTTAGTGGTGAACGTTTTTAGCTAGCTCTCAAAAAAAAACAACAACAAAAAAAGAGAGAGAGATGGATTGTACAAATAGGCACATAATTTTGCCCAGGAGATGTGTGGGTCAACATCTAGAATTTTCTGGTATCCACTGGCAATGTTAGCAAGCATAATACAAAGGAACAAATCCATTATTAAAGCCTCTCTGTCCACAAATGTGGATCGTCTGTCTTTCTGCTGTTGCATTTTGGAGCAAAACAGGCACCCTGCACCCATCCTGTTTATAACAGATATTGTTAATCTGGCTTGTTTTGCAAACCAGTTATGCTAGAGCTCCTTGGGCAACATGAAAAGTGCTTTCTATTGCAGGCATTTCCTGAGGATCTCATTAAGGTTTCAAACCTTGAAATTAATTGATGGGGTTCTATGTAGGTGAGTATTGATGAAAACTGACCAGAAAATGATCTAGGATTGTAGGAAGGTTCTCAAAGCAGTCAGTTCCATGCATGCTTTCCGTAAATATTTTCCATTATAGAGATACTAGACAGCCTTTAATAATTTAAGGTAGACATAATATGTAACTTTGACAAATAAATATCAACCAGTGGGACACAAGTGAATAGAAGCCGAAATACAACAGTGGAAGGTAATCTTATTTGCCATTGAGAAGGCTGTTATTTTTCTTTCTTTATTTGGTTTTCAAGGGAAGTATCTAAGTGGCCATCTTTTTAGGAAGAGTCTGCATAAAATAATTCAGTGTTTAAAGAGGCTCTGTAAAGTTGAATGAGTCAAACAAATACTAAATATACCTATATTATTTCTTTCATGTGGTTTCTTTCTGTTGCTCGAAATATGATTATTCCTAGCAAATACAGTGCAATACTAACAGCAAAAATGGGGAATACATGCCACAGGATAGACTGGCCTACATGGAGGTTTTGGATTTATGTCTCCTTTCATTCCCTCTTTTGTACATATTGAAGAATTCTGGAGAACATTTAGCTTTAGTAGTTCGTTTTAATTTAGATGTGTGCACTCAGCCTTTTATTAGTCTTTTCAAAAATTTGTTTAAATGTGTACTTCTCCCTCTTAGGGGGAGACACAATATTCTTAAGGTTCCGCTGCTCTACCAAAAGCAAATGTTGTTATGATAAAATAGACTAAGGAGGAAACAAAGCAGGTTTTTTTAAAAGCAAATGAACCTCATGTGCTTATGCAGTTATACTCCTCCCTTCCTTCCACACTAAAGCAATCTTCAGTGGTTACTTAAAACATGAGAAATTACATAGTAATACACAGCGATGCTAGCAAGAGATACAAGTGTGTGTTAGAAATGGGAACGCTGCTCAGAAAACAAACAACAGAAGAGAAACTTCCGTTGTTTCTTACCTTTCTCATTGGTCTGTTTAATTAAAAAACAAGTATGAGATAAAGATCTTGCTGAAAGATGAATAAATGCCAGCTATTACCAGACAAATCCATAGTTTGCCTTTCTATTCCCAGTTCATATTCCTTTTAGTGTAATTGTTTGGGGGTTTTTTTGTTGTTGGGAGGTTGGAACATTTGAATATTGAAAAGTATTTCTGTGGCTTTCTTAAGTTTTGTTATTTAGTTACAATAGAGATCTAGTAAAAAAGCTTTAGTTGTCATCAACACCCTACAATCAAGTAGAAAGCATTAGTTAATATTTTTGCAGAGATAAATTAAAACCTGTCTGATTTCCTAAAGTAGCTGTTGATAGGGGACACTAGCAGAATCTACCGGGGAACTGTTCCTGGTTCAGTGCTTTTCAGCAGTCAACATTTCTTAGGAGCTGTGTGACATGCGAGCGTTGCGTGATCCATCAGGGCATTGCAGGGTGCCCTGGCTGAGCGGGACGTGGCCAAAGTGTGCCACAGTTCCCTTCTTGCCCATGTGTCTATGTTTTGTCCAGATAAATGAGGAGCTGCGCATCTGGCCTCGCTTCTTCCTGAGGCGCTTTAGACATAGCCTTTGCTTGCCTTTGGTGAAAGCTGGATCAAAGGACCTTCAGATGTACCCGCAGAAACTGTAAGTGGGATGTGTATGCCAGGTTGGCAGTCCTCATAGAAAGGCTCTGGAGGCAATCTTCGTACAGCGCTGAGCGGAACTTTGTAATTCCCGACCTGCTTGTTGCTGGCTGCCTGTAAAGTGAAAGGTTTTTGTTTTTATTTTCTTTAGAGTTGGTGTTTGTTGTTTGGAAATCTTGACAGCAGCTACGATCTGATGACTATATTAGCAGGTACTTCTGTTCACAGCTGTCTGTGGTTATTACTATCTGGCGAGGATAGGCAAACACTTGTTGTGCGGCATGGATTAGAAACCCTTGAGATCCATATCTTTCCCTTCTCTAAAACTATGGTCATGAGTGGGGATGACAACCCTGAGATTATTTCCTTGAAGTTGTATCTTAGGCTGAATCTCAGGCTTATGTTTGTTCTGTTCTTTATAAATCACTTTCCTCCTTTTTCTCTCTCTTCTTTTTGAACCAAAGCCTTCAAGATCTTTCATGTGTTTCTCTGTTTTAAACTAGTCCTTACTTGGTCCAAGACGCATCTCCCTTGTTTGTTTTTCTGACTAAATGTTCTACTGTGCTTTTTCAACATAATGATTTGAAGATTAAGTGCAGAATCTTTAAGGAAAATTGAAGGAAGATTAACAAATCAGTGAATAAAAACAGAGAATGACAAGGAAAAGGGGTTGTAGAAGTAGCAAGTATAGGTACAGGTGTGCATCAAAGCTTCAACATACCCTTGTTACATGTAAAGATTTCAAAAATCAGTATCTTTTTCCCTTACCTAGTTTAGGATTCTTTTTAGGCTGAGGAAGATCAACTAAGAAAAAGTTCTTTAGCTGCTCTGCATGTTTTTTTTCCTCTTCAGGAATATATTCATAGCCTATGAAGTTCCTAAGGGCCAAGGTTTAGTACAGCTCCCCTGGGACTTTGCTCAAGTAATTTGATGTTCAGCAGGTGGTACTGAAGAACTTGAAGGTTTCTTCTGAGGGAAGTGAAAGGTTTCCTATATTTATCGATACTGTATTTTTAATAATGCTCAAAAGCACAAACAAGTTACCCAGATATAAGCAGGCCTGTGCTTTGCATAGTGGGCTATGTATTTGTCTTCTCTGTGACTTGTTAAATGGAAAACAAGATGATATTAATTAGTGCTTATATTAACAAAAATAATAGTAGGTTATCTTGACATACCAAGGCAAATGTACCCTGTGAGAGGGATCTAAATCTTAGAATGTATTATTTTCTAAAATTATTCTAAAATATAGCTCAGGTTTTGTAGATTTATAAATACACTTTATTATCTGTCATAAAGTATTCTGTGTAGTGTTTAGCACTACTGAATTTCTGGTCACTTTGTATTTTTTTTATACTAGATCCTGGTTTCTTAGAGCTTTTGTGTAATTAAAAATAAAAAAGGCAGAAAGAGCTGATACACTGAAACCTGTCGGTTAAAATGGTCTTTGTAGGTTCTCACAGATTAACAATCATGTTTTCTGCCATGAGCTGCAGATTGAAATCAGTCAGAGTTCACCGCTCACTAGTTTCTAGGTAAAAGTTGTTGATTGCAAAAAGAGAGAAACAGATTTTTTTTTTCTTTCTTCTTCTTTTTTTTTTAAAGTACAGGAAGTTGCTGTGTGGGTGTCAGTGATTGGGTTATAAGTAAAATTCAATGCTCTAGTGCTTTGATCGTGGGACCTACTGCATTTGCCCCACCCTTACCCACTTCCTTTAAATGCAGCACCATGCATTCCACATTGCGGTTATAACAGTACTGTTAACCAGTGATATTAGTGGAGGAACCTTCACCACTAACCAGTGTGTAACCTTCAACCTCTTCTAAATTTTTATTGCTTGCTTATAGTGGTTTTGACCTTTTTAACCTTGAAAGAATATACAAGTCCTAAAATGCAGGAAAAAAATGTGCTTTTCAAATTCAGTGTGCTTTCTTCTTGCAATGATTGCTTCATAAAAACAGTTATTTTTTGTCACTTGCTTTTTTTAAACCTGTGTAAATTTTGTAATTTGTATTAAATATATTGTATATTAAGGACTGGTAGAGGTGGGGGGAATTGCATTAGTAATGGACTTCCTCAGTGACAAAGTACTTTCCCACATTTCTGGTTTCCTTTGGAATACTAATACATTAATGAATAACAGAAAAATACCATATTATTTGGAATATTTAATTCATCCATTGTGAAAAGGAATTACTAGATTTACTTAGCTGCTGTGATGATATTGAAAGGTAGTTGTTATTCCAAATTGGTTAATTCATCGAGCATTTTATATTTAAATACCTGACACAGTGAGATTATCAAAAACCTTTGGCTTTATTTTTTGATCCACTTATTATTTATAGCTCTGATATATTTTGCAAACTGAATTTATTAATTGGCATGTCAGAAGTTAGTGGTTAACACCTCTGTCTTTGAGTTAAGGACTTCAATTCCGTTCTCACATTGTTATTATGATTGGTAGTATTTTTGAAGTGTCACAATATTGCAAAAAAATCTTCAGAAGACAGATGTATTAATCAGCCAGCCTTAAATTAGAAAATATGATTTTAATCCTTCAGAGGTGCCTAGTTTATATAGAGCCCCAAAAGACCTCAGTGCCAGCACTGAGGTTTGCACAGCATTTAATTTGAGTGACTGGAAATTTTTATAAAATAATAGCAGTGATATTATTGATAATAAATAGAACAAACCAATGTCTTAGGTTTCAATGTTTTTATCAAAGCACAAATTGCCAAACTGCTGGAATTATTTTGCTGTTCCCAATGAAGTTACTAAAGTCAGTAAGGGCCTTTATTAAAATCTGACTGATTGTGTCCTATGTGACCTTTTTTCTTTTTATCTTTTTTTCTTTTTTTTAACCTTGCCAGTTGGCAGATAAAGATAAATGGTATTTAAATCTGCTGACATTTAAAAAAAATGGGGGGAAGGGTCTTTAGAATATAACTCAATACTCTGTCAGACTAGTCTGGAAACTGTTTCAGCTGTGATGCATGCGATGCATCATCTACAGGAAAAAATAGTTCCCTCATTTGGGGTGAGGAGGCTTTGCCCTTTCGTCACAAGTGTCACTTTAGCAACTGGATTCTTTAGTGAATGGATACCTAGATAAGATAGGTTGAGCAGGCACTCACATGCCAGGCTTACCAGACCAGGATCGTCTAACTAGAAGCTTTTGAGCTAGAGTCAATCCGTGGGGTGTCTTCTGGACCCCTGGACCATTTTAGATGCTGGTTAGTGCTGCTGTACCAACCGAGGTGCCTGGTGCTGGCAGCCACCACTGTGCTTGCACGAACCAGGAGGGCAGGGCAAGTGGCTCGCAGAGAGCTGGTGTTTGTACAGCCTTGCTCTGCCTCTCTCTTCCTTTGTATTTGATGCTTCCTCCTCCTTTATGTCAATCGTAAATATACTTCTTTTTCATACGTGTCACTTCTCTAAATTTAAGACGTTTTATGGTTTGGCTTTTTTGACCATTTTGACTTACTTTTTCATCTATAAAGCAGTAGAGGAGCCCCGTCAGCTCACTTGGACAGTTGTCAGTGAGAAAAGGAGAAAGCTCGAATCTTCACTGCTTCTTGAGTTGCACATATGAATGTTCTTAGCAGTGTTGTGTGCCCATGCTGTGTCCTCAATATCTTAATTAAGCGGAAATGAAGACTTCACAGTTTGTTCAGTGTCTGGGTTAAAAAACTTGCAAAACAGACCCTGAATGCTTTAAGTTGTGTGCCTTTACTGATTTCATTTCTCGAATGAAAATCATGCCTTATGAATTCTTAAAGTGTTCAAACCCATCACATTTTGGGGGGCATTCGTTTTGAACTGCACCATGTGCAATGTCCCCAGGATAGGTATCTGCATCGAAATTTATCCCATGTGTTTGGTGAGATAATTTTAAGAAGAAGAAAGCCATGGTAGGTATATTTAATCAGGAGCTATGACTGAAAGAAAGAATTCTATTAAGCAATCAGTTTAACTAAAGAGAAGAAAAATAGAAGAATTCCCTTGCAGTTCAGCTTCTTTATTTGCCTGTGCATATTCAAGTCATATGGATCCATGTTTTGGTGGTCTGGAGGAGAATGTAGAACAGCGTTATTAATGCCTCATTTGATCACAGAAGTGTTGTGTTTACTTCTAAGTGGCTACGGCACATCTGCTTCCTTAGAGCTGCTCTGGTCCCCACGGTTATACACGAGCAGCACAGTGCCTGCTCACCTTAATTTTCTCCTCATCTGCAACTGAGAGTGAAAAATTCAACCCCAAAGTTTGTGACTGACAGGAAAACTTTTTTTTTTTTTCTTTTGCTCATGACTTCTAGAAGACCTGACAGTTGCATTAGAGTACAGGCATCCCTTGTTGTGTAGGATAAATGACTCATAGGTGGAGCACCTGCCCCAGCCACAAACTAAAAATTCCATTCACGCTTTGATTCTGTTGTTTGTGCTCATCTCTCACACTAAAGATATTTCAGTACTAATTGATGAAACAAGTTGTTGAGAATCTGTTTCAGAACAGATTGTTGATCTGAAGGCAACGATTTCTAGTCTAACCTCCTGTTTCCAGAAGTTTGTAGTTTGCAGGGTATTTCTCTTAAGCTAAGGTTTTCAGATATAACGGCTAGCTAAAGGCGAGAGTGCAAATATTAAGCAAAAACAGTTTTTAGTTCTTTCTGAGTAGGAAAAATACTTCCTTCTGTTATTTAAAATACGTGCTGTGATTTTTTTTTTTGTGTAAGTAACTTTATAGCCTGAACAGTTGAGTTTAAAATATGATGTAGAAATAGGCATTGTTGAAGACAAATGCCTTTTGAGTATTCTGCAGAAAATTGGTTTTAGTTTAACTAGCCTTCAAGCACACTTTGAAAACTGGTAATACCTTTTTCTTTAAGCTCTTAAAGTTCACAGTCTTGCTCTGCATCTGTAGAAAAGCTGGGTAATTTAAGAGCATAGTGAAAAACATGCTGAGTAGGTTAGGAATGATACATAAATCTGGTAAAGTGCCAAGACAGAGATTTGCTGGGAGGCATCTCACATACTGCACAGTCCCCAAAGCTTTCTAGAGTAACACTTCCTCTGGCAGATACGAGATGGGGGAGGTAGGAATCCTGGTATTAATTGTTCAAATACGATCCCAGGTATGGACTTCACTCATGCTACCATTACTTATCCTAAGCAGTAAGACTCTGACTTCATAAGACCTATTTTTCACTGTAGGAAGTTTCCTTGAAAGAACTGCTTGTTCAGTGAAAGTTTAAAATTGTGTCATCTTGACTCTGCCATGTTTGCCTGTCAGCATGCATCATTATGATACAGTCTTTAAATACATGAAAACATGCTGTTTCTCATGATGCAGAAAGATATTCTTCTGAGCAGAAAGTTAGGGTCATCCTTGAAACATGCAATCTAGTAAAACCTGTAAGTTTTTCACTTCATCATTTCATTGCCAATATATTATAACTCGATAAGACAATTTCTGTAATTGCAGCCTACCAGAAAGAACTCTAGATCTCAGCCCTAAAGTTTGCTGTGGGGTATGAAATTAGATAAACCCTTCATATGGGTGGAGTTCGCTATAAGTTAACAGCATTTGCTGTGGTAAACCATTTTGTTCATCATCTCTTTTTGCTGAAGTGAGTCCTCGGTGTGGTTTGGGTGCACCACTTGGGTAACTGCTGAAACTGCTGTGGTTTCAGAATGGGACCTGTTTTGCTTATTTCTGAGTTTTTTTTCCCTGAAACTATTAGCAGAAAAATGAAATAAGTAAGGGTTACAACTGTTCACCTGCACTTTCTTACTACCGTACCTGAAAAATGATGAGCTGTATCGTTATAAAACATAATACTTTTAATCTCCAATGAATAAAAGATTAATTTGATCTTAGTCACTACTAATAGCATATTTTTGCAATATTATGATGTTACCAATGCCCGTCAGTTTTGTTGGTGACTTTTTAATGTGGTTTGGGGATTTTCGCCTTACATTATAGAAATACTGTACCCACATCCTTGAATACATGGAAATATAAAAACCTTCAACATACGCTTACTTCACTGGGAGATGCACGCTTGGTGTAAGTCAGCAAGGACTTATTGTAAGAAAAAGTATTCTGGTGTTGTTACTACCAATTTGTGGCCAATAAATTAGTAAATTTGAATATCTAACTAAACCATACACACTTCTACCAGGTTTGAAAACCGTGTTTGCCGAGTGCGGCAGGATGAGACAAGCTATAACTAATGTACAAAGTGTCATGAAAGAGGACTTGCCGAGGACTCTGTCATGAGTACTAGGATTGGCTTATGCAGTGTGGGTACTGCCCTTAAAATTGCTTTGCAAAAATTAACCCTGATTTTGTGAAGGTTGCCCTCTTTCAGTGTTTCTTCAAAACAACAAAATTAAAGCCCTCTTCTATTCTTTAGCATGCAAAAACTGATTAAAGTGGCATTCAGAACATGAAATGGAAGATTTCTTTATTAGCAGTAGCTCCATAGTATTCACAGTTACATTTCCTCTACAGCAAAGTTATTCTTTTGTGATCTGTTCTGAAGATGAAGCAGAAGAAACCCCAATGCTTGTTATGCATGCTGCGAAACCGCTAGGGGCTTCATGAGAAAACATTAAACAGGCCACCTAGAAGAAACAGTTTTGCTGAGCAAATACGTTTCAAAACCTGCGTTCGTATCAACAGTCACCAATTCCACACAGTGGTTTCAGCAACAGAAATTTTAACCTAAGAAAAGGGCAACTTAAAATGGAACAATTTTCCCTCTATCAGTCAAATTTGGTTTTGGACAATACGGGGTGAAATAGAGAGAATTTGCTTGCTAGTATCTGGCAGTAGAAGAAAAAAATGTAGAGGACTCTTATTCTGCCTTGACCTTAAATTAGAAATACAGCTACTTTATTTGTAACTCCATTTAAAATAACTGTAAATTGCATTTCATCGTGGGAAGAGACTGTCGGAGAAAGCGACTAGTCACTGTTGTTTGCTCTTTTATCTGGGGAATCGCATTAAAATTGCTGAGTTATTCACCATATCGCTTATTCACCAAGTTGCTTAGTTCACTAGCATTGCATAGGTGTGACAGAAGGCAAGATCTGCTACAGGCCGTGATGATGAGTGGGAGGTAAATGCAGCAGTCTGTTTTTAGAGAGCAAAGCGTCGCCTCTTTGCCGATAACAAAGGCAGTTTGAAACTCTGGTGAAGAGCGTGAAGGAGGGTCAATACTTGTGGGGGAGCAAACGCTGCTGGTATTTCCTGTATATTTTGTCATTTCCTTGCATGAAGGACAAATCAATGGTCTGACCTGCCTGTCTTTAGAAATCCCACGTGCAGTTTCTAATATGGGTATCCATGCATCCTTACCACATCTGTTAGCCAGGATGGAGCGCACACGCTGAACCACAGAAAATATTACCGAAGCGAACTGTAAGAGATCTAATCTATCCTCCAATTTCAAGGTGGCTCAACCAGTATGATTTCTAGAAACAATTTGTCTAACCTGTTCTTGGAAATCATAATGGGATGCAATGAATTCCCTAGGCAGTCTTGAATATTCCTAAGTTTTAAAAGTTTTAGCAATCTCTTTTGGTAAAGTCTAGATCTGTTACCTGTAAGCTCATTGGCCTTTTTCCTAGTGGCTGTAGAAGATTTGCCTGCAAGGCTGTGATCGTGTTTCCCATCAGTATTCTCAAGACTGAACGAGCCTAATTGTAGCTCCTGCAGCGTGTGTGTTGTTTTACACCTCCTTCTGGCTGCTCGTTCTCCTGGAGGCTTTGAACTTGCTTCCCACCTTTCCTGAAGCATAGTGCCTTAAAAGCGGTCACCATATTCCATCCGAGGCCTGAGCTGAGTGCAAGAATAACTTCCCCTGTCTAGCATACCGCGTTCTTGCCTGTGCAGTTCAGTATGTTGATTGCCTGCATATAATATCCTAAGCTTTTATCACTGATCTACAAGTCCTGCCTGAGGTTGCAAAAGAAACCTCTACCTCTTGCTCTCTCGTCTCCCATTTTTATAGGTACTGGTAGTTCATTTTTGCCTGAACTGCAGGTTTATATGAGAGTCTGGTGGTTACGGGGGATCATATACTGAGAAAATGAGAAACGACAAGCTGTCGTTTTCTTTGTAACTGGCTTATTCGGCAAGCATTAAATCTCCCACGTGCCCTCTCAATGAAGAGCAGGGCTGATGTGAGCGCTGATGAGATAGGAGATTGCACGGTTCCTTGGGCTCCTCTGCAAACCCGTGCCTGCCTGAAGCCGAGGGCCGCGGCAGCCCTGCGGCCTCCAGCCAGGCGCTGGGCTGAGCCCGCCGGTGGCGAGGGGCTGCGTGTCCGGGAAGCGGCGCGCGGGGGACACGGACTTCTGCCTGGCCTCTGGGGTAGGAGAGGCAGGGCTGAGGCTGAACGGTAAGTGCGGGCAGGCTGTTGGTTAGGTTATTTATGTAGTGTAAACGCTGCTGACCTTTACCTCTCCTCTTTTGACAAATGAGGATTTCCAGATTTGCGCGAATGCTGTTTAATGTGTGCAGCTTATAATGTTCAGGAGCACCTACCATTGACAGAAAACGCCTCCTTAAAAGATCCCAGGCCAAATGCACGCTCTGAAGTGTTTGCATTTTCAGCTCCGTTGTGGAGTTGTACTGAGGTGGAGTATAAGAATAAGCAGTCACCTACAAAAGCGGGTTGCCCAACAAGCCCCCAAAACAAAGCGGTTTCTTCATCAATCTCTTTTCCATTGTACATATGTAGTGTAGTGGCAGAAGGACAATCTAGTCCCAGAAAAAAAGAGAATGCATGCATACTATACACACAGATAAGTTACTACTCAATTCTGTTTAACGTTAATTACTTATCTTCAGTGATATACGTGTCTCAGTATTTTCAATTTTATACAATCCCAAACTTAAATGTCTTTAATCCAGGAAAATGAAATAAAATCATACCTGTCAAATTTTTCCAATCAAATGTCATTATATTGGGGTTTATCCTACAAAATCTTGATGGTATTATTACTGTGATATGTATAAATAACATAATAAATCCATATAGAGAAAACATCTGTTTGAGATGATTTGCATTGAGTGATGAGTGCTATTGTATTTGGTTAAATTTTAAACTCCCCCAGAAAGAATGGATGATGCGAAAATGCATCAGCCCAGTTTCCTATTTAAGGGGTTTGCATTGTCCATGGTAAGTAACTTCTCTTTTTCTCCTTTTGTTTTTCTCCTAAACTTTCCAGGTAAAAGTACTCCTGTAAGCCACCTTGGGTCTTCAGATTTTCCCAAGCCCCATGATCCATTCCAGCCATTTGGGGCTGACAGCAGTGACCCGTTTCAAAGTAAAAAGGGGTTTGG
The DNA here is from genome assembly GCF_036417845.1 of Apteryx mantelli. Lineage (NCBI taxonomy): Eukaryota > Metazoa > Chordata > Aves > Apterygiformes > Apterygidae > Apteryx > Apteryx mantelli. The sequence continues at coordinate 2,805,519 of NC_090007.1, forward strand.
GGACCCATTTAGTGGAAAAGATCCATTTGCTCCCTCCTCTTCAAGTAAAACTTCTAAAGACTCTTCCTTGGGGTTTGCAGACTTCAGCTCTGTAAGTTAAGTTCATTGTCTCTGAGCAAACCACTTTCTGCTCTGCTTGCAGCAATCTATTGGGTTTTTGTTTTAACTGCAAACCTACTGTTCACTGGCTTCTGTCTCTTAGTACCTTCATGCTGTCCTTGTTGTTTTTGTATTAATATTTCTGTAATAAAAAAGGCATTATTTCAATAAAAAAGAAGTTTTGAGTTTCATACTAAATTTTAAAGGGTTTACTTGCTTTTAAATTATTTTAGTGCAGTGTGCCTTTACTCACAAATTCTTTGTAGCAGAATCTGTGTATTGTTTTTGTTGCATGGAGGCTATTTTGTAACTGATTTGGGGGAGCCAATGATGTAAAGATTCTTCAGAAATAATTGTTGAAGACATTTATATAGCAATTTCACCATATCCTGAGAAGTAAATCCTTAACGAGAAAGATTCCGTAAAGTATTTGTAATTGTTTGTGGAAAAAAAAGTTCTGACAATCCTGTCGCAATGTTGTCTGTATACAATGGAATGTGATCGTAAGGATACATATACCAGACAGAGACTGAATATTTAGCTGTTGAATTCTGTTCCAATTACCGATAATGTAGAGAAGCCCTTGTTAGACAAAGCATACAAAATTGTTTTGTAGAACCAAAATAGAAGCACCCGCATTGCACTCCAAAAGACGGTGTCAGAAGGTTGGAAAGCAAAGCCGAGTGCCCTTTCCTGAAAAAATATCAGGATTTCTGAAAGTCTGGCTTTGTTTTTAGCGTTGGCAGGTACATTATTGAATTGGAAATCGTTGTAAATGTAGTAGTAGTGTGGTTCTTATTACTTCCATGAATAGGTAGAAATCTGTTCCATCCATAGCCTCAGGCTTCTTCCTCCTTTCATGTGTTTTTGTTCTGTCACATTGCCATACAGTAAAATTGCCAACTTAATCTGTTCCTTTAAGTCTGATGGGCACAATTCAGTGTTCAGCAAGTGGAGATCTTAAAGCTGAATCTTTCAGGTTGCATATTTTTTAATGTTTTCTCCCCCTCCGATTATTAGTTAATAGTAAATGTGTATCATTTTCCTATTTGATATTGTTAGTTGAGGTCATCTGTGCATACTTTTAGCTGGCCTCAGTTCTTTAATTTATCTATGATCAAGTTCAAGATACTATGTATGCTTTACCACAGTTAGTACTAGCCTGTTGAATTTAGTGCACAGTTAAATTCTGTGAATGTATACAAAATGGTGACATTCTTAATAAAAATAAGACGCAAAACTTGCTTTATCTGAAATTTCTTGAACAACACCTAATTTCTTCTTTGAATGAAAGCAAAATAATGGAATGGAATGACTGTTACCCAGCTATTGTTATCTTATTTACAGACTACATTTCTTAAGTTGAGTGTGACTTGCACTGAGTGATGGTTTCAAATGATTAACCAAAATCTCCCTCCCCCAGCCCTATGGGTGCCCTAATGTTTAATTCTTCATGCCATCAAGTTCCAGGAGATAAGGTTAACTTTAGAAGATAAGAAAAAGTAGGGAAAATGAGATCCGAGTAGTAGCCACTTATAGTTTGTTTAATTACTATTAGGTGGCACTTCATCCAATAAAATTAATTTTTAAAATTGTTTTTGTGAATTGCTTTATACTGTTCCAAGAAAAAAAAAGTGTTAACTGAAGTTGATTGAAAAGAGAGAGACTTTGTTTCCCTGTTCTTTTCAGTATTTATTTTTTGCTTGCAAATAACACGATTATGTTACCACACTTGATGATGGCTAATTCTCCTGCATGAAGTCTTAAGTGCACTAGTTAACTTGTAATCAGGAAGATTATTATGTCTTTACCTGACAATATTATATTGTCTTTACCTGTTGTTCGGGTAACTGCCTTCATAATAAATTTTGCGAACAGAAGGTTTTTTGACACGCAGTTTTTGTCTGTGGAATCTGAGAATAGAATCATAGAATCATATGCATTTGACTAATTGAATAATATGGTTTTTATTTGGAATTCTTTACCCTTGCAAAGAAATAACATGAGGGCTTCATTAATTTTTAGTAGCATTCTGTAATATTTGTTTTTTTTGAAATGCTGACCAGTTCACACACCCAGAATTTCTTAGGTATATGCTTGTTGCATTCTTAACTTTTGCACTGGCGTAAAATATGACCCTTTGGAACAAAGCAGACTGTTTTGCTGGCTCATGTTTCAGGTATTTCTAGGTTCTATCTTAAGTTTACAGGACAACAAGAAAAGTAATTTTTCAGTCCACAAAAAGCATTTTAATTTCCAAGAAACAGAGCATTTAAAACTAAAATTTTTCTTTTCATATAAGCTGGTAGTTTAGTAAATACAAGTCAGGGTAGTTTTCTGTGTATTTGATTATTTCCTCTGCAGATTCTGCTATTTTTCTCACTTATGCCTTGTGTCTAACTGTACTTTTGGACAAAAAAAAAAAATATATATATATGAGAGTGTTTATGAAATGGCAGATATGTGATATAAATTTATAGACTTCTTGAAAACCGGACATATGCAAAAAAATTGTTGTTCTTTTAAATGACTCGTATTTCAGTTATGTGACCTTTTTATAGGTAAACTGCACAAGAATCAGGGGCCACAATGAATTGTTCTATATTTCGCTATTTGATGGTCAGAGTAATGCTCCTGAAAATTTTGCTTTATGCTAAGCCTTTGTAATAAGGCACATCCAGATTGGTTTTCTATGAATCGCTTCTCTCTTTTTTTTTCCCCCTCTTTTTCTTTTTTCTTCTCAGCCCTTTTAACCACAAAAATATAACTTGTATATCGTAAACAAATCTTAAGTTGGATTCCCCTAAGCTTTGGAAGACTTACCCTAAGATGTAAGTCATATAAGTAAATACGTTTTCTCAACGTTTTAAAAAAAAAAAAAACACTCCAAAGCTTATTATATTTATGAAAATAGTAACTGTTATTCTCCATCACAGCTACAGGATCTTCCTTTTGAATTCTTGGAATAAGTGGAAAAGTCCTACTTCCATTTGAGTCTGCCTTCACTGTGTCTTGAAAAAATCATGTATTCAAAACCTTAGTGAGCTTTTAAATCTTACCTGTCAGCTGTTCACTGAAATTATTTAAAGGAATAATGACAATAGGATTTCTTCATTTTAAAAGTAAAATTTCATATAATGTGTGGTACCTTTATTGTATTTCAACAACACTGAATGCAAAGGTCCTCATCTAGATTTTTATGGCAATGACAGCAGGGGTATTGTTTGGAGAAAAGTAATTTTAAAAGTAGTCCTCTTTTTGCATCATATCCTCTTTCTTTTTCAGATATTAGCAGAAATAAAATGAGGAATTGTGAGCATCCGGAAAAGTACAGATAAAACTTAATTTAACTACAGTGAATGAAAGTTGGCCTTGGGTTTAAAGAAATACAAATAGATGCATTTATTTGAAAATATGAATTATAGATACAGCGCAGAGCGGAAAAGGCAGGAGTGGGGGTCTTTCTATAATACATATCCAGCCAGGCATAGGTCTATTATTTAAAGTTGCATTTAATATTCAGTACAATATTTCAAGCTTGTCTGGGAAGGTATAGCCATGTCAGCTAGTAGAGTGGCATTTTTTCCTATGTTCGAAGTTACTGTATTGTAGACCAGAGACCAGTATTTGCAGAATGTATTCAGCTGAAATTTAAAACTTTAAATTCCATGTGTTTTCCAAAAAACCCAAATAATACCTTTTCCTTGACATTCAAAAAAAGAAGGTTGTACAAAGCAAATTTTAGAAGTGGGATATAAAGCAAACATTTGCTCTGCAAGCGCTCCTGTTAACATCATCCTCTTCACCAAATGCTAAAATTAGACAGTACCGGATTTTATTTTAGATTTAAATTAGTATTATTTATATAAAATACTTTTATAACATTTTATGCAAAAACCTCAAGAAAGCAAACTTTTGCATACTTCAGTACTAAATATTGGAATATAATTTTGGAATAGTTTTGCTGATTGCTGCCGTATACTTAAATGTGTTTTAGAAAGCTCAAACAGACTTATAAGCTGAATGTTAAAATGTGTTATGTCTCCTTAGTGTTTTTTGCTGAAGTGAATTGGATTCTCTTACATTATTTCTTACTGGAAAAACTCTGCATTTATTTTATGGATAATTACAGAAAGACTTTTATTTTTTTATTATTATTTTATTTTTATTTTTTTACTTTTGACTGGGTGGTGAAATTTCCCACAAAACGTCTGTCTCCAGACTCATTAGTAAAACCCCTCACCATTAACAGGAAATATCACAATAAAACTCTTTGCAGTGCAGTTGCACAAGAGTAAATAAATGTTGGTTTTACCAGCTAAAAGCTAACAAATTTAGCATTCTGATGAGTGGATGTAGGTTGCTATGGTCCCAAACCACCGACAGGCTTTTTTTGTGTTTGTGGAGTTTTTGTTTGGCTCCAGTCCTCCGGCTGTTTTCGTAGACTGCTGAGACATGGAGGCAGGGGCGTGCAACCAGCGGTTTTTTGTTCTTTGGTGGGAGGAAGACAGAATTAAGGAAATAAGTGCAAGGATGAAGTGAGGAAAACAGTGAGCAAATTTTTATTTGATTCCAGAAGAACTAGCCTCATACAGCTTGGTGTACTTGATTTGTATATTTAATGTGTTTTATTTCTTGTATTTTTCATATAATTTTTCTGCCTTTTTTGGTAAATTTATTTATTAACCCATTTTCCATTTTCATTTTTTAGTTTGGAAATGAAGAACAGCAGCTGGCATGGGCAAAGCGTGAGAGTGAAAAAACAGAGCAAGAAAGACTAGCTCGATTGCGGAGACAAGAACAAGAAGACCTTGAGTTGGCTATCGCACTCAGTAAGGCTGATATGCCAAGCTCTTAAGCAGAGGTTCTTTGGCTCTACCCTGTCCAAGTGAAACCTTTAAACGTGGCTTTTATAAAAGTACTAAATTCTTGGTTTATGTTGTGAAAATAATTCTAGTCACCTTCAACTCTAAGCAAGACTGGCTGGTTATATCAAGCTGGGCTCTGTGTGGCTTTTCAAGTGCATAATATACAGGAAACACTGTATAAGATGTATTATATGTTCTAGGTAAAATTTACTGCTTGTAAGAAATTTAACATGATCCTAAGACATTGAAAGCAAAGTTTCTTTATCTTGAAGACAATGTTGCATATAGTAAACTGCAACTTGTGAATCTGGCTTTTTATTACCCGAATTACATTGTTTTTTGAGGCTGCAGTATGCAATTAAAAGAAAATGTCATAAAAAGATAATATTTATAGAATTAGCTTTCACTTATTATTAATTGAATTATTCATGGTAGGCTAATGAGTACAAATCCATCTCTGTCAAAGTCTTCAGCACAAATTCATTATTAGATGTTCCCTTTTTATCAAGGAGATGCAGCTCTTAAGAAAGAATCTGACAATTTATATATGCTAAATACAAACACAGAGAACTCTATAAAATACTTTGAATTTGAAGCCTGTACGAATGAGTAGTTCTTCTTATTTAAACATTTATTTGCATTGAGTTTTAATAATTATATGTGATGTTGTAAAAGAGGGAGTTAATCCGGTTGTAGTAAATTGGACAAATGATGACTTTGGCAATTAAATCATTAGGTAAAATCATGCTTTATCTCAAAAGCAAATATGATTACAGGACTGTGATAAAAGTTTGAGGTCTTTAATGTAAGATCAAACAACTGAAAACTTACTAAGTTGGAGCTGTGCTCTTCCCTGCAACTTATTTTACCCTCTTTTACTCCAAGCACCGGAAAATAGATCATATTATTTGTATTATCCAACTGACCGTGTGAGACGGTCTCTACCTCTGTTTCTTTAATTCCACTGGTCTTATATTATGGGGATACAGATCAAAAATAGTTTAGCTGAAATATGGCCAAGTTGAAACAGATTTTATTTGCCAAATACATGTTCATGCATAAGTTATAGAAGTATTGGTAGGCTGGATTGGCTTTAAAAGGCAGGTTGCAGTACTAAGTCCAAACAGGAACAGATTTTAGATACACCTGTAGAACTCAGTATATTCCCTTGGTAAAGATAATACAGAATACATTTTACATGTCATATCTAAAATAAGTCTTTATGGTAAGTTTGTGAATTATCTACTAAATCACTTACTTAAAATGCCTTTCTTGGTAACTACAGGAATTCTAACACTTCAGTTGTCTTTGCCTTGGACTTTTATGTCTAAATAGAGTAGACACCTAGCACTAAATTTTCAAAATGTCCTCCTTGTATGTCTGCTTGCCTATCCTTGGTTCTGTAGGAATACAAACTGGGTACTTAACGTTCTGTGTTTTTACTGATGCAGCCCTCATCTTGTAACATTTTCTCTATTTTTTGGAAAATGAGGTATTCCTTCATCATCTTTAATGCATTTACATTTCTTACGCCCTTGCTTCCTTATTTTTATTTTTCATGATACAGTGATAGTGCCTGTTTATTGAATGAAAACAGTCTGTCTCCATCCTGTTCCAATTGCCTTATTCTAGAGGCTTTCCTTACGCAGAGGCAAGGATCAGATTAGATTATTTTAATCTAATTAGTAGTTTTCAATTCTGAAATGCAGCTAAAACATAACGTTTCTTGTCTGCAGCTTTTCCGAGTAGGTGTATCAGTGAGTGTGTGTCTGTGTGTAGGTGTGCACACACAGATACACGCGTCCATCCATTTACCTATGTGGCAATGCATTTGACAAAACTGAAAATCCATATCTCAATATACATTTCCAGGAGTCACAGTTCTGCAGTTGCTGTGTATCTCCTGTGGTAACGGTACTACAAATACTGTGAATCTTTAATTTGCCTCAGAAGAGGAGAATATGCATTCTGGTGTGAAAAGAACCATATGATGATCTCCAGTACCATATTTTAATGACCTCTTGCGAATGCACTAGGAGATATTTCTAACTGTGCAGAACTTGACTTGATGTCCCTTCCCATTCTAGTAATTTTCCTCTAAAATCTGTTAGATTAAATGATCAAACCTGAGTTCAAAATGTCAACAAATTCTCTTTTCTGTTGGTCTACTGGACTCCAGGTGTCTGAAAACAAATTTGGCCTATCTATAGCTAACATGAGATAAACCTTTTGCTATGAAAGAGCAATTTTCAAAATTGTGTAAGATTCTCCTTTTCATTTTCATCTGGGCCTGAGTCTTTGTGGCGTCTCCTCTGCTATAATAAAACACCGTTCATATGTAGTGCCGTTTTATGAAGGAAAGCCACTTTCGGACTACTGCTTGGACGATGCCACTCCAGCGGGACAAGTGGATAAAAGCAGCTTGATTCATTTTTCCTGGGTAGGCACCATGACAAGACTTCTGCTTGTCAGTTCTCTGAAATAGTGTAATTTATAAGGCTTCTGAGGCAATGAGTTGGCGTTTTCAAGATGTTCAGCGGGCAGCCAGAAATGTGAATTAATTTAGCATTCCACATGGCGTTAGAACTAATTGCTCACTTTCCTGTTTCCTTACGGACTTGTTCTCCACATTTGCTTGGACAGTAAGAGCAGATCAAGCGAATTGACAAGTGCAGAACATGTCCTCTGTGCACAGTGTATTAGCATTAGCAGTCCTAGGTTTACTGAAACACTTTTGATTCCAAATTTTAGACACTGCAGTACAGCTGTGATTTCTCCCCATCGTATTTAATACAGGTTTTCCATGAAAAAGGAAGTTTGACACCATTCTTCCCTTATGCATGTAACTTAGTGTTTTGTATAATACCTATACTCGCTCTTCTGAGACGAGACTTTATTGCAAGATATTGATCTTATTCTTCCTCCAGAACAGTGAAATTTAAAGCACAAATAGGCCTGTTGCTATTTGGGCAGATAAATATGTACAATGCAAGATATATAAAATGTGAGTATACACAATGCATATACAGTGTATATTATAAGATTCATATTATTTGTGTGTATGTGTATATATATATATAGCGTATTGTATAATGTAATAATAGTGTGTGTATATACTATATATGTTCACATACTATGTCTAGTATATAGTTACTTCTACTGTACATAAAATGTGTATATACAATGAATATGTAGAATATTCATATATATTCTATATATTAAAGTTTGTGTGTATGTATGTATTCTCTATACAGAGATGGATACAGAAATGGAATCTATACAGAAATGGAAATTAGATCATGGCTCTTATAATTTCAAAGTTCTGGTGAAAGAAAAAAAAAAGGAGAAATTACTACTTCTAATAAATTTTTTTTTTCAAGAATACTTTTCATTGGCATGAAAAACTGTGTTCACTAGTTGTGCCAAGGGTAAGAGAGAAACCTGGCAGAAAGTAGGTATCATCTGTGCTGGGTATGATTCACATGGTGTTGAGTTTTTAAAGTGTCTGTTTGAAATGTCGTCTCAATTTCTTATTTCTCGCACATGTTGTTCACGTGATGTCAGCTTTTCTTTTTCTTAGGCTGTGGCAATGATTTTTCTCTTACATTTGCTTGTAGGTTCAGTTCTCTTTTTTTTTTCTTTTTTTTTCTTTTTTTTTTTTCCACTTTTAAAAAAATTATTTTTAAAGAACTAGTCCCCCCCTTCCTCCTCCCCCCACCCACAAACAAAACAGGCGCACTGAGGTGGAAAACATGTTTTTCTTGCCTCATTCCAGTTACAGAGGTTGCGTATAATCGTCATCTGGGTTTCAGCTCTGTTTTTCCTCCGTTTCCACCTAAGCTTTTGCTGCAGCGGGAGGAATGCCTATGCGCTGCATTCCTGGCCGTGGGGAAAGAATAGAGGTGCTTCTACTTTCTGCTTGGATAAATGACCAGACTCTGTGGTGCATTGAGCAATCACAAAAGGGTTTAGTAGACTTTTATAGCGGCACGTGTATTTTGTGCAGAGCACAGTCACCGCTGGAATGACTCATGGAAAACCATGAATTGCACGCAGCGCCGAGGCACAACAGTTCGAACCGGAAAGACCGACAATTTTGCACATTGAACCTATGCATGCAAACTCTGCATGTCGGACACAGATATCGGATTACTTGCGTATGCCGTTATAGACCAGTGTGCGCACATTTGCCTCAAGTGGTTTCCTGAAGTTATCTTCAAAATGCTCTCGTTGTAAAGCGTACCAGTCCTCCTGCAATAAAAACAGATGCTCGTAAAAGTAGTGCTTCGATAATACTGCTGTATGAAACAGTTTTGTGTTGGCAAACTGTTCCTTATGAAGCCTCTGCCCTGTGGGGATCCTTACGGTATTTTGTTCGTGTAACGTAGGAAATTGCAGGCTGTGTCTGACAGCGTGTAGCTTTTTTTTTAATTCCCGCCTGTGAAATCCGTCGTCAGAAATTTTGTAGAAATTATTTTGTCATTTTACGCTAAAAGATAATGCACTTTTCTTGGATTCTTATAATCCTTTGGGGGTTACTATGGCTTCTTTCGCGTTGCTCCGTTGAGGAGGGTGTTTGTGCGTTCGGACCCAAGGCCCAAGGAATTTTGGTCCAAATAGTGTCGCCTTCCCTCGGGCCGGGGCTGCGTTTCTGCCTTCCGGCTTTTATTCCTCCCTCTCAGGAATTTCATTTCTGCTTAATCCTAATGCGGAGAATGAATTTGGTTAAACTGATTTGATCTGTGCTAATAACGATCTAGTTCGAATAACTTTGCCAGTGTAACAGTTGAGTTCTGTGTTGTGTGTCCACGGCTGCATCCCTCTGTAGACTGCGCAACAAGCCTGTTCTTAGAAAGGAGTTTTGCTTGGAGTACGGTGGAATCATAGAGACTTTATTTTTAGAGTAAATATGTTAACTCTTTATTATTCATTGACACATTTGTTTTCTCAGTTGATATACTGCTCTTTTTACTTGAAAGTTTTATAAATAAAGGCTAATTTGTTATAAAGCGGGATTTTCATTTTTGCAACTTCTGCCTTCCCCTTTAATTTTAACTTTAAAACGAAAACTCGTAGTGAACGTGGCTCCTTCTGCTGTTACAATGGTACAGTGCGTTTCTTAGTGCCCCTTTTAATATGGCTTTCTTTAGTCTGACCTAAAAAAGGTGGAAACGTAAAGTGGAAACTGCAACGTTGACCTGAATTTGACTAATATCTCCAAATATGTACATTCTTGTAGTTATATTTATCTTTCAAATATCATAACAAATTGAAAGAAAGGTATTTTGATTTTAACCCATCTCATGTGTTTATTGTTTAATATAATAAGAGAAATGTTATTGTTTAATATAATAAATGAAAAGTTACTTTTTGGAGCTCTGAGACTGCGGCAATCGTTCTTTCACCTTTTTGTCCCTGATCTCACAAGCTGTCAAGTTTGCGGCTCTCGCTTAGAACAACTGCTTTACTATTCTCTACGGTGAGACTTTTTCTTTTCTTTTGGCCGGTGCCCTGTCGGCGCCGTTTTCCCTTCCGTCCTGCCCCTTCCTCCTCCTCCTCCTCCTCCTCCTCCTCCTGGCCGCGTTTGCTCCGTAGTGCCCGCTCCGAAAACCCGGCGCCGCTCCCTGCCCGAAGCGGCGTGCCGCAGCGCTCGGCATTGGGGCAATTTGCACGGGGAGGGACCGGAGAGATGCCCGAGGACGAACCCTTTTGGCCTGGTGGGGAAACGCCTCGCTGTCGTGCTCTCCTGCTTTACTCGCTTTGACTCGTTCTTCTCCCCTCCGCTTGTTCCGTTTCCTCGGCTTTGGCATATGGTGGCGCGTCGCCACGGCTTGCCGGGGCAGCTCCATCCGGAAACGTCTCTCCAGCAAGATTTCTAGCGCGCTGGCGTCTGGCAGCCGGGATTTTGTGAGAGCGTGTCGCGAGCCGGGTGCTCGCGTCGGTCCCGGCCGATCCCCAGGCCCCCGTGCAGAGCGGTGGCCTTGCTGTAGGCACCCGGCTCGGCAGGGAGCGTTCGCAAGCGCAAACTCGAGCGTCGAGCTGCGAGTTAACCTCCAAAGCAAACGCAGCGCGGGTTGACTGCTCCGTCCCTAAACACGACCCGTGACCCCCGTGCGCTGTGAAAGTCGAAGCCCTGGGGACCTTCCCCGCTTCCTCGCCCCGGCTGCCGACGGCGGATGCATCTTTTTCTCCGGAGGAGAATATTGCCGGCTCTCCTGCCGGCCGTGCGTCGCTGTGAACAAGTCGCTCTGGACGTTTCCTGCCTCTTGTCTGGTTCTAGGTGCTGCTCTTCTGGAAAAGGGAGTATAAGCACTTTTTAATTTAACAACTGCAATTAAAGCTTTATTTTGCCGCTGATGCAGCATCTCTTGCGAGCGCCGGAGCCTTTGCTATTGGCTGTTCCCGTAACGCCCTTTGCTGCGTGCTATAAAATCGTGACGTCAAAACCACTTACGCTGTCATCGCGCGTGGGCTGTAAAAGAAGTCGTCACTGGCATTTGGGTTTTTTTTGTGTGTGTTTTGGTTGTGTTTAGCCCCAGGTTCAGTAGCTTCTCTCCTAATGCTTTGAGCTCGCAGGGGATGTCCAGTGTGATAGCCCAGATGTTTCCTGATGACTTAATGATAGCTCAGACCTCCAGGAATGCCCTGAACTATAAGGGCAAAAAACCAAAGTCAAACTGATTTAAAGGGATACCATATCTATAATTATACTATACCATATCATAATCCTGCAGCAGGTATGTTCATGAGCGGTTTCTGTGTTGCTGAATTTATGCTTACTGCAAAGGATGGAATAGCACTTCTGCTTTACCGGAAGGAATTATATTTGAAGCAGGTAAAGAAGCAGGTAAGAAATGCTAAATATATTTGCGGAGTAAATAAAAACTGTGTTGCTCCAGCTCTCCTTGTGCTTAGAAAGGGGGTTTTTGCAAAGTTAAAGCATCTCCCTTCCGTAAAGCAGTGCCTGTGACTCATTTTTGTGTCTACATAAAATATTATAAGATCAAATAATTGTGGCTGAAAACATAGACCTCAAAAGATTAAATCAGACGTCTTTTCTGCCTGACGAGTTTAGGATAAATCCCTGTCTCCTCCGTGCGCTTCAAGACGAGCGTGGAGCCTTGTGGCAGCGGCTCCTCGAGGGCCTCGAGACACCTCGGGAAAGCCAGGTTTGGCCACGGTACCGAGCGCGCTCCGGCCCTTAGGGCAGGCAACTATTTTTTTTTTCTCCCTCTTAATTTCTAGGGGGTTCGGGTTGGATTTGCCTTTCGTTGGTCCCTCCACGCACACGCGCTAGTTACCAGTAGCGAGGGCTCCATGACTTTTGTTGTAGCTGTTTTACTTAAATATAGCAAAGAAATTGCTGGTGCTTGGGATTCTGGCTTAGAGAATTAAATTTAAGAAAAGCCTAACAGCTACTGTGTGTTATAGGTGCGCAAAATAGCTCTGGAAACCACAGAGCTTCGACCACAGAAAGCCACAGAGCCGCACGATCCTATAATTGACGAAGGGACAAACTTTTTTTGGCTCTTCTTGTGGACGGAGGAGCAACGCGCGGCGGGAGCAAACGTTTCCAGGCCCTTTGCGGGCGGCTCGGCGCACCCGAGCGCTCGCACGTGCCCCCCGGCCCCGCGCGCCGAAACGGAAGGTGCTGCCAGCTGCGAGGCCGGAACAAATTTTCACAGCTCCCGCGGTCGAGCCGGAGGGGTCTTCCACCCCGCCACCGCTTTAGGTGAGAGAAGAGCCGTTTTGGGTGAGAAAAAAGCCATTTTGGGTGCACCCGGCGGGGACCGAGCTGGCTCCAGCCGGTGCCTGCGCGGGAAGGGGCTCCGGCTCCGGGCATTTGCTGCAGCTTTCGCTGGGAGCCCGGGGTTGGATTTCTGCGCTTCTGCGCTGAGCTGCTCTATCTAATCTGGCGATCGATCTTGCAAGTGCCGTGAGCCCATCACTGTGGTATCTTATAAGAATATGTGTGAAAATCTTGTTTACAACGGACTCGGCGTTTCCTCCTGTCGGGTTTGACTACGGTTTTTTTTTTTTTTTTCCGGGTACGCTGCAAACAAATCCAGGATACCTGCAGCCTGCGAGGGAGGCCGCCGCGGGCAGCCCGGCGCTGCGCGCTTATGGGAAGAGGTATTCGGGATCGTCACATAAATTAGAGCAAAATCACTTAAAACCTTCAGCCCTGCTGTCCCAGTACTAGAAGACGTTGTCGAGTTAGAGGTTTCCTGCCAGCCAAGGGGAAACCCGGTAGACTAGTGGGATCACACCGGCACAGCTTTGGCTGTCCCGATTGAAGGCAATTAAAGGGGGAAAAAAACCAAAAGTTGACAATTAGTCATGATAGAGCGCAGAAGAATGAGCTCAGCAGCTCGCTCTTTCTGCCGCACCATTATCTAGAGATTCAAGGACCTGCAGCTTCCTGTAAAGACCACACAGAAGTTATCGCGTGTGCCGTGCCTCCAGTTGAAATGACAGCGGGCACGGGCTTTTGTTATTACTGTGTCGTGCCCCTGTGCTCTCCCCACGCACACGGTTTTCAGAGGCCTTTATTTTACATATGTATGCATGCATATAGACATGCACACGCAGATATAAAAGGATGGCTTTGTCCTATTTTCGGTTGAGTTGCAGCAAGTATAAATGCTTGGCAGACGCAACCTGCTCCTTTTGACATAGCGAGCAGCACATAATCGGTGGTGTCTGTCTGCACCGTTCATGGCGATTCGAATGCTGTTTGGGTACGTGGTGTCAGGCAGATAAGACGTGCCCCGTCTGCAGCCCTTGCAGTGAAGGCGAGCGCCGGCTGCAGGCTGTGAACGCTGCAGCTCGCCAGCTTGCCGGGGCAGAGGGAATTTCGGCCGTGCCCGGGCAGAGGGCATGCAGGCGCACATGCACAAGGGGTGCACGCTATTGCAGGGTGCCATACAGCAGCCATGTGGGTTGATTCAAGGCTTGGTGGACGCAGTAAAATTTCTCTCTGCTTGCAGGTGCAGTGCAGGTTCGCATGCTGCTGCACTGGCTCAAGCTGGGTTTCATCCGGGTTATTTGGGAGAATATGGAAGCGGCCGGACCGACGGTCCACCAAGGCCGGTCCCCTGCCTCTGATAGAGGCCAGCGTGGGACGAGGTGAGCGGGGCAAGCACGTCCTGGCGCTCCGAGCGTACGTTCCTGGAGCTTCCCGTGCCCAGCGTGGGACCGTGCACCCGGGGGTGGCGGCACCCGGTGCGAGGCGGTGTCGCACCTCCGGGTCTCCCTTAATTACGTCACGCAGGAGGGAATGGTGTCTCACCGTAGCACTGAAACCGGGGCACAGCCAGAAACACTTTCGAATCGTCAGAAAGCACGAGGGGAAGCCGGTTCAAAGGTAAGCGTACGACTTAATTTCGAACTCGTGCTCTTCAGGCTCTGCGCAGCAAAGGGCTTGCTGAAATACGAAAATCTTCGGTGATGGGGAAAGAGAAGGAAATACCTAGAACTGTTGCAACAACGAGTGTGCTAATTTTAGAACATCTTTAAGTCATCCTCACTTTCTGGAATTATATTGTGCAATTTTTTTTTCTAGCAAATAAATGAGTTTTGTTTTTGACGAAGAAATGCTAAATCTCCCTTATATTTCACTTTGAAAGCGCTATAAAAGTGAAATGTGGAACTCATTCTTCCATGTCAATGATTAGAAGCCCAAAATACATCTGTTCCACATGAACAACTGCAGACTTTGCTTTCACAGAAGAATAGCTATATTTGTCGTTAGTTTGAATGTAGTCCTGTTGATTTCATTCTCGTGAAGTCTAACTTGTGGAGTCAGAAGAATGTCACAATCTTGTTTAAAAGTTCTGACTGTTGAGTTCTAAGTATCCAGATGTTCCAGAAAAATACTTTAATACCAAGCTCAGTCTGCATGTTTAGTTACCACAGGGTTTGTTTCAGAAGTAGCACGCCTTGCTGTTAAACTGTTGCTGTAAAAACAGAGGATCCTCATTATAGTTTCAGACTAATTGCACAGATAAACTGCTTGGACTTAGGATCTCACTTAGAGCCGTGGAAAAACTTTGGGGGCTCCCTTTGACTTGCTGCAGTTATTTGCTGCTATTGCAATATCCACTTTGTTTCAAATTAGTTTTCAGAAACAGGATCCCTGGCTAACTTTATTTTCCTCCAAAATAATAAATATCTTTATTAGCTCCTGAAATCTAGATATGATTCAAACCTCTTAAGCAAATTTATGTTTTAGGAATAAGTTATGAAGGTATTTTAGACTGTGCTGTGAATTTATGTTTAAATTCCACTACTGTTCTATTGGAATTTTGCACTGAGCTCTTGAGAGCAAGGATAATTTATGTACAAGGATGCCTTAAAATAAGCCTCCGTAATTACAAAAATGCAGTGTTTAAATTTATAGTAAAAACCCACACACTGCTGGCAAAACTATAACTGCATCTGGAAAACATTAAGGATGCTATTAAAATAGTCTAGCATAAACTAGAAATGAGACTGAAATTACAGTGTTGCTTACTTAACCATTTTTAGGAAGTATATTTTGACTGTGATCTACTCTCCTATTTGATTTTTTGATAAAACACTCTATTGTAGCTTGTTTACCACCGAGGATGAATTACATACTTTGTTATCTATTTTAGAAAAACCCATAGCTCAGATTTTTAAGAGTCTTCTTACAATTGTTGATAATTTAAAACATAACCAGGTGGTGGTTGGTCCAGCCATCAGGGAAAAAGTAACAGGGAGATCTCAAAGGAGAATAAAAATCACAGCAATTAAAAACTTATTTTATTAAAAAGATGAAATGTTTTCAAACATTGAAAAATTATGTTTTTATAAAAACAGAAATAGGCAAAATACCCATTTGTCTTCTATTTACATATACAATATTTCTCATTGTATAAAACTATTTACAATATATAAAAAAAATTAGACAGTAAAATAGGTTATTTTCTTACAAGACATCAAGCCCTGTACTTCTAGTGTAGATCATGGCAGACAAGAATATTATTGCACCTGTGAAACAAACAGTCTAACAATAGGAGTGTTCTCTTAGCCATGCCTTCAACTGAGATCTAGGATAACATCGGTAGCTACAGTAACATTCATTTTATCTCCTCTAGGGTCAACTTCAGGCAGTTTCCATACAAACATTGTCTTGTAAAGCTTAGGACCGGGCAATCGGAATTGGGGGGGAAAAAAAATAATAAAAAAATAATAATAAAAAAAAAAAATCAGTATTTACAGCTTCTTCTATACAATCCGTATGGAGTCTTACGGAGTTTCCCCTTCACCGAAGCTGTATAAATAACCCCTGTTCCCCCCAACGGGCTGGGCAGGTACACGGCTACAGTCACGTCAAATTGTCTTCAGGAGCTGACTGGCTAAGTCTCCTCGTGTCAAATCCTCCTCCGCTTCCACGGCGAGAGCGTCGGTGCCTCCCTACGTAGTACCAGCTACAGGCTTCGGAACCATTCTGCACCTGAGCAGTTAAATATAATGTTCGCTGTGGGCAGGGGAGAGCCTCGAGGGCTACATGTGCCGCTTCATGTGCAAGGCCAGGTGGTCCGACCTGGAGAAGGCCCGGTCGCAGAGGTGGCACTGGAAGGGCCGGTGGCCGGTGTGCTTGCGATAGTGACGGGTGAGCTCGTCGGAGCGGGCGAACTTCCAGCCGCAGCCTTCCCAGTTGCAGTGGTAGGGCTTCTCACCTGGGGGAGGAAGCACAGCGGGACGGGACTCAGCGCCGCGCTCCCACGCACACGAGCGGGCAGCCGCCGCCAGGAGCCTTTCCGAACCAAGCGCCACGGCACCTTCCGTTTACTCCCGAGCCCTTTCGTGGCAGGGTCTGTGGAGCCCGGCGAGCCCACGCTTGCCGTTCCCTCGCTATCCCCTACCCGCGGGGGAGAGTCCCTAAGAAGGGGAGCAGCTATGCACCCTTAAAAAAGCCATTACCCATCTCTACACCCAGGAGGACGCTTGGACATCACAGCTCTCAACACCTGTGATACCTCAACCGGGTTTGCTCCCGCAGCTTAGAGGCACTAGAGGGTTAAAGCTCAGGCTGTGTTCGGCTCGGAAGCTATTCCACGCGCCCGCGCCGGCCCCGCCGGAGGCACCCGGCCCTCTTTACCTGTGTGCGTCCGGAGGTGGGCCTTCAGGTGCGAGCTCTTGGTGTAGGTCTTGCCGCAGCCCGCGTAGGTGCACGTGTGAGTGGCCGTTCTCTTCCGGGGCCAGGAGCGCCGGCCTCTCTTCGGCTTGGAGTCCAGCAGCTCCAGAGGGGACGACGGCGGGGTGAGCACGCCGCGGGGCGCGGAGGGCTGTAAGGGCAGGTTGTCCTCAAAGAGGCCGAACTGGGAGGTGCTCTGGTACTGGAGATGGGGCTGCGGGTGGTGGAAGCCGGCGGGCGGGTGGTAGCTCGGCGGGAAGGGGACGGACGAGGGGCACATCATCGGCGCGTGGCAGTCGTTCATGACGAGGTCGTCGGGGCTCAGCGGCGGCGTCTCGGCCCCGGGGATCTGGGGGGAGCTGGCCACCCGGGGCTGCTCGTAGGCCAGCATGCAGGTCGCGTTGCCCTCCTGCTTGATCTTGGGGCACGCCTGGGGCACCAGGCCCAGCACCGGCCCGTAACTGTCCATGTCGGGCTCGGGCTTGATGTTCTCGACGAACTGCGGGCCCCCGAAGTTGGGCGTCACGAAGAAGCGCCCGTGGACGCTGCCGGGAGGGCAGAAGCCAGAGTCCATCTCGGACCTCATCATCTCCGGCACCATGCCGGCGGCGCCGTAGGGCGGGGGGCTGCCCTGCTCCAGGGCGCCGTAGCATCCCGGCGACGGGGTGCCCTGGTAAAAGCCGCCGCCGTCCCCAGGGGCGGCGGGATAGTCCCCGCCGGCGGCGCCTTGGCCGTAGCCGTCGCTGCCCATGGAAAGGATAAAATCCAGCACGGTGTTGAGATCCTCGTCCTCCTTGCGGGGCGAGAGGCCGCCCCAGGCACCGCCGCCACCGCCGCCGGGGGCTTTGGCCTCCTGGTCGCACTTCCACCTCTGGGGAGGAGAGAAAAGCGGGGAAGGTTAGAGCCGCTCGGGGAAAGGCTGCGCGTGTGCGCGCGGGAAGGAGCAGCGCGGCGCCCCCCCCCCCCGGCCCACCAGTGCGCTGAGCGGCGCCGGCCTCAGCGCGGCGCGGCGCGGGGGGCGTGGGGCGTGTTGGGGGGGCCCGGACTCACTTCGTGGAGCGCTTTCTCGCGGCAGGGGCTGGCGAAGGTGGCGAAGGAGGGCAGGATGGTGTCGCTGAGCGCCATGGTGCGGCCGGGCGGGACAGGCGGACGGCGCGGCGCGGCGAGCCGCCCTCCGCGGCTTATAACGCGGGCGCCGGCGCCCTCAAGCCAATTGCAGGGAGCGGAGGAAACGCGTCCCGGACGGGGCGGGCGGGAGGCAGCGGCTCGGGCGCAGCCTAAATTTAGCCCCGGTATAAAAGGACGCGGCGGCGGCGGCCCCCAGCCCGAGCGGGGCGGAGCGGAGCGGAGCGGGGCCGGACCGGGCCGGGCCGGGCCGGGCCCAGCCGAGCCGCCGCGGCCCCTTCGCCGCCTCGCGCCGCCTCGCCTCGCCTCAGCGCGGCGCCCGGGGAGGCCTCGCGCCGCCTCGCGCCGCCGCCGCCGGGGGGTCCTGGCCCTGCGGGGGCGCTGAGGGAGCTCCGTGACGTGAGGGGACGCTGAGGGGTCCCTGCCCCCCCCCATGGGACACACGGGGACCTCCATCACATGAGGGGACCCTCCATGACGTGAGGGGACACTGAGGGACCTTCTATGAGATGAGGGGACACTGAGGGGTCCCTGCCGTGCACCCACCTGCCCAGGACGCTGAGGGACCTCCATGACATGAGGGGACCCTCCATGACGTGAAGGGACACTGAGGGGTCCCTGCCATACACCCACCCGCCCCAGGACACTGAGGGACCTCCATGACATGAGGGGATGCTGAGGGACCCTCCGTGTGATGAGGGGACACTGAGGGGTCTCTGCCCCTGTGTGGGACACTGGGACTTCCATGACCTGAGGGGACGCTGAGGGACCCTCCGTGTGATGAGGGGACACTGAGGGGTCCCTGCACCCCTGAGGTTGCTGGTGTCTCTGTGACATGAGGGGACGCTGATGGCTCCCTTGTCCCAAGCCCTGGGGATGCTGAGGGACCTCTGTGAGATGAGGGGCCAGAGGACGCTGGGGGACCTTGCGTGACGTGAAGGGCTGCTGAGGAACCCCTGCCCTTGGAGACACCACGAGGGACCTCGCGCTGGGGAGGACATTGAGTGGAAAACCCGCATCTGAGCTGGCAGAGAGGAGGGTGGGATGGACGGAGCCGAAAGAGGGAGGTGAGACAGCCACGGAAAGCGGGGCAGATGCACCCTACACACGAATAAATGTACTGGTAGAGCCTAGATTGGAGGCCTCCTCCTGTGGTCGCCCTCAGGTCCCACGGCCCCATCTCAGCACCGATGGAGGGTTATTTGATGTCACTCCTGAGCCATCTCCCTGCGAGGAAAACACTGGAGACTGGCATTTAATGGCAGTTCAGGTCTCTAGCAGAGTTTCCATTCGCTGCATAAAGTTTGCCAAAATCAACATTTCCCTGTGACATTATGAAAAAAATAATGCAAGTAGCTTCTGTGATCTCCTTTGGCTTTAGCCAAATTACGGTCCTGGGCTGAATTTTCAGTAGAGAAGGCTCTTCTCCTCCCTTACTTTTGCCTCGAGCTTAGATGCCCGGACTGAAGGCGCTATTCTCCAATCATTTTTGACAGTGTGCCCCAGCCTGGTGTTTTTGAGAGTCACTGCTGCTTGGCAGTCATCCAAGAACGAGAGAGCAAAAGTGGCAATTCTTAAAGGAGAAAAAAATGATGATTATCACAGGTCAGACTGATTCTTTGAGAGCTTGTTCAGAGAAAGAGCTGTGCTTTCCCTTACCTCCTCCATACTTCCTTTGCAGCCACTTCTAAAAGGATTTCTAAGTGAGTTAGAGGATCAGAAGAGCGTAGGAGAACAACTCTCACTTTTATGCCTTCGGTGCCCCACAAGGGGAAGGTGTGATGAGCCTTGATGGATTCTGGTTCTCAGGAGCATTTTGAACAAGTACCCGAGACCCTGGATTGCAGCTGGATGAAGCCATCGCAGGCAAGCACGGTTGCTAGGGTGAGCAAATGATCGTTTCAATAGCTGCACATGTTTTAAAATAATAAATATCTCTTGTATAACTTTCTATACTTTTTATTCTAAAAGTTCACAGGATGGCCAGGAGGAGCAGCCAAACTTCTGTGACTGGAGCAGAATCAATACACTGAATGCATGGTAACGAAGTACACAAAGATGTATGACTCATAGCTATGTAATGTCACACTTGTGTAATCTTTCAATGTAAACTCTTTTCCTCTAATAAAATGTTAGTAAGCGTACAATACGTATATATGGCACTGTGAGTCAGCCAAGAAAATATACTCTGATGAATTCAGAATGAATGTGAATGTTCCCTTGATAACACACCCTGAATGTCTGTGTCAGTTTATGTTCTTGTGGTTTCAGCAACAGCTATAACAAAATATTTTGTTTCTAGGATATACAACTGCAAGTGTAAGTTCTGCTGAGAATCTCTGGTCAGATGCTGTCTTCCAGTAGGCACTGGCAGGACATTTGTTTGCATTCACTCTGTCCTCTAAGCTATGTTGTGTTTTTTTCTTTGCATAAAGGAAATGTTTAGTGGGTAGTGAGGATGAAAGCCAAGTGTATGAAATAATAAATTCACTGCCTTTAGTTTCTTTTTGTTTTCAAGTAAAGCTGCTAAGCTAAAAACTGTGAGTATATTAAACTTGGTGAGCCGAATGTGAGAATGTATTTGTGTTGTGAGTCACTGGTTCTGTGCAGAGTACAGCTGTGCCATGATCTTCCCCGTGGCCCATGCCATCATCGTGCTGATGTTTTCTAGCTTTTTGCCCCGTGCAACTTTCATTTTAAATATCTAAAACCTGGCACTGGTCTGATTTACAGCAGTGTAGACTGGCAGTGATGCCGCTGGGGTATATACATGAAGAACAAGAGATTAGAAAGTATTTGCAAATCTGCTGAGTGTAGAGGAGTAGTGAATGCTGTGTGATTTGTCTTCCAGCCAGAGTAAACACAAGCTCCACCATTTTTGTATGGCAAAGCTGATTTCTCCTAGGTGTTGCTGCTGATCTCTGTTGTTGTTTCTACATCAAAAGAAACTTTTTCGGGGATTGTAGTCAAGACTGCACACGCTAATAAAAGAATCAGAGCTGGCTCTGTGTGACGGGCCTGCGCCCGTGGCGCCGAAAGGCAGCTGGATGGGCTGGTGAGCATGCCCACGTCACCTGGCTGCTAGAGGGCTCTGAGTCATCACTGAACTCAAACAACAACAAAAAAAAGCGCCTTTCTCAGGGGAGTGTTCTCAGAAAGTTTAATCCTGATTGCACCTAGAATTAACGTAATAATAGCAGTGTAAATGAGATGGGAATTACGCCTCTTACCCCCATTGCTGCTTTCAAAATCACAGCGCTAGCAACATACTGTGACCAGTCATATTTAAATGAGACGAGCGTTGGCGTAGGATTTGCCTACCTGTATCTCTGCCCTCCTTCTGTTGACTTTTACAACTTTTTTGATAGTTTAGTTTTAAATTACAGAATCTGAATTAGTACTTTTTAAAGTGTGTTCTCCAAGAAGTTGATAAAATGATGTAAACAACCACATAAAGTGAAATGTACAGGTACTTTTAGAGAGGCATCTCTTAATTTTTGAGACTGATTTAATCCTGTATGCCTTTTTATCTCAGTGAAGTCACATCAGAAATTACTTTGATGAAGGAGTCTTTTTGACCAGTCCTTTCATGACTGGAGTTTGTTCCCCTTATAGAGCCTTAAAGGTTAACTTTAATCTTCTCTTTGATAAACTTGGGGCTCCTTAAGTTTTTAGTATTGACATATTTTCTTCTTCTTTTTTTTTTTTTTTGATTCTTCTCTGAACTACGGTGCAGATTTTCAAAATCTTTCCTGAGGTCTGAGCACCAGAAATGTGGAAGAGCACCATCCTGCGGCTAAACACGACTTGTCCCTCTTTAGCCAAGGACCGCACTTTGCACTTTTAATGATGGTGTTGCCCTGGAAGCTCACACCTGGGGGACCAGCAAAATCCTCCTCTCCCTCAGCTCTTTCACAGCATCTCTGCTTCCCCGTCAAGGGCACCACCACCACCACCATGTAAATACAGCCTGCACTCAGAGCTGGCTTGAGGCTTTCAGCTAACTCGAATTTATGGCATTAGTTGCAGCAGAAGGCGTGGGGGATGGCGGGGAGCCTGAAAGGTGGCAGAAAGGCCCGGGAGGGGAGAGGGCAGGTCTGGGAAGCACGCGCTGCATTGCCCCCACCGCCTTTAAGAAAAAAATACCCCTAAAAGAGGCGTCTGGCAAGAGCCATCCCCTAGCAGAGCGATTCTGCTGCTCTCAGCAGCCTGCTGGCCTGGGCAGCAACCGGTTTTGGTCCATGCCAAGAAGCAGAGGCGCTTGCAGTCTCTGTTCTTGGAAACGCGGCCTTAAGCGTGTCTGTATTGCAAGACATGTTGTCTGTTTCTGCCTGGGTAGCGAAGCAATTAAAATTATTCTTTAACAATGCTGCGTCCTTCTGATTATGTAACGCCTCTTTGATCTTTGCCATCTACTGCTTTATCAGTTACCAGGTTTTGTTTTCTTCCAGGTCATTGTTAACAGTGTTGAATGGTAAGTGATGGTTTAAAAAAAAAAAAAGGGAGGGGGGGTCAAGCACTAATACACTTGCATGATTAAAATTTAAGTTAGATTTTGAGAACTGTCAGCAAGTTTGGACCAATTCGTGCATGTGCACACCATATTGATTTGCAGCCTTCTTGTTTCTCCCTGGGAATATCATCCTGCACCAAGCCAAATCCTTACAGAGATGTTTGGTAAACTGCAGTCTCATTTAAAAAACTGTTTAAAGCCATTGTTGATTGGCATTAACTGCGTCGAATGTCTTTATTTATGATTCTGTTCATCTTTCAAGTCCTTCCAGTATTTTGCCCAGCATTATAAAACACTGCCAGGCATATCTGGGTCATTCTGTTTACCCTTTCTAAATATTGACATAATATTAGCATTCTTCAAGTCACCTGGGGCTTCCCCTGCTGCTCTGAAATTGATTGATAATAAACATTAACCATCTGGATATCTCCTTAGTTGGCTCTTTTAAAACACTTGCATATAAGTTACCCAGACCTGGCAATTTAATATTGTTTGAGTTGAGTAGCAGTTGTTTTAACATCCTCCTTAGTTACTGGAATGGAAAGTATTTCAACATCATTATTGTCTGATCTGAATGCAGCATCTGGCTTTTTCCCAAAGAGAGAACAGAAATATTTTTTAGCACTTCCGCTTTTTCTGCATTATAATTGACAGCTCTATCATTTCCATTCTTTGTGATGGCAATCTTAATTTCTTGTTAGTGAAAGCCTTATTAACTTGTTTAACGAAGATTAGCAAATATGTCAACTGTTGCCACTTCCAATAACTGCACACTTTAGCTAGGCAGACTTCCATAGATGCAGAGGAAAAATAAGCTTAAACTTCATTTCAGTAAATAAGCCTACTTCAAAAAAGAAAACCTTGATCAGAAATACGCAAGAAAATACTCCTCCTGACATACTCTTCCTGAGAGTAAGTTTGTGGGTTCAATAAATCATGCGAAAATCTGATAATTTATGAAGTTAATCAAGATAAAGTAGTATGTGTTGTAACTTGAGTTTGCTGTGTGAAGAATGATAGTGTTCAACTGCAAATGATTTTTTTATCATTTTTGATTTGGGAGACTAAAAGTGGCTTTGAAGAATCTCAGAGAGGCCTGTTTACTCATCTGTTCCTGGGAGTCTCAAAACCCAAATGATTTATGCCAGTTTTTAATTATCTGCTTTGATTAGATATGTAGTTTTGTTTCTGGCAGCACTTACTGATGCAAATGTTGAATGCACATATGTTGTATTGCAGATGTTCCTTTCAGCTGCCAATTAAAAACACATTTGACAGATCTTTTATTAACTTACAGATCTATGAAATTATAGCACAGTTTCAAAAATTCGACAAAAATGTTGAACTGTATCTGAGAAGCTGCTTAAATTATCAGGCACTGATTACGAATAGTAATTTTCAATTGTTGCCAAATCCTTTTTACTGAGGTTTGCTTTTGCTGAGGAATCTGATCCCTAGTAAAGAGATGGACAGCTAAGGGGGGGTGTGGAACAACAGGAGCGTAGGCCAGAAATGACCTGTGTAGTTTCGTGCAGAAAAATAGCTGTTACTATTAATAAACATGCGATAGCATCCCCAAAGTTGGGACCCCAATAAAATGGTATGCTAAAGATTTGACTCATGCCTGCTCGAGCAAGCTCCCAAACACATCTGGGAACCAGCACGAGGGAGGGAGCGGAGCCGGTCAGTTGGTGGGAACTGTGCGGTCCATCGTGCTGCTTCGTGGCAGAGCAGGCTCCTGACAAAGCAGCAAGAAATGTTTGAGAGTGGTTAGACAGAACACTTAAGGTGTGTATTAAAAGCTTCCATTCATCTAAAGAGAGGGTAATATTTAAAAAATATCCCACTTAATCCTGTTACATTCAGGGAATTGTTGATTAGAGTGGGATGGGTGATACATTGTTAGATCTCATGTTAATTAGGCCTTTGCTGGTCTTCATTTCAGGAAAAAGCTTACATAATTTACTGGAAATGGCAGGAGAAAAAGCAAAATGATGTCTTATCTCTTACGTCCGCTTGAGACAATTAGTAATGTTGTGGAGACAGACAACGTTAACCGATTTTTAGAAGCGCAAACTATATTTGGGGTTTAATTAATGCGGGAAAAAAAATCTGTTTGAGGTTGCTTCAAAGCACTAATCAGATGCACTTTTCTTGCTTTCTAATTTGTAAGACCTGTTGCAGTCTGAGTCAGCAAGGCAGATGCAGATGGCTTTCTGCGCAGAGCGTTGTGTCACTTTGAAGTGCACAGGTTTTAACTGGCGGAGGGGGAGAGGAGACTGGACAGCACTCAAAAACGAGCCACGAGCAGACGACTGGTTAGAAGCGAGGAAGGGTTTTGGTTTTTTCCCTCAGCGACACGCAGATCATCTTTATAGGTTACAGTCTTATCTGATAAGGAGAACTTTGTTCACCATATATACAAAGTTCGTCTTGGGGGATGGGGCAGAAAGCCTTGTTTAATGCGATGAACATGTGGGATTTGGTTCTCGGTTAGAGAATACCTTCTTTGTACTGCACCTGTATTACTTATGACTTATTAGTCATATGTCCTGCAGTTGAGTAATGGGAAATAGTGGAGCAAGCGTTTCATTAACTGTGACACTGTTAATTGGTATTACTTGCTGCCTGGAATTACTTTCCCTGTTTGAATACATGGAAGTATGAATCAGAGCTTAGTGCTTTAGCCAGCGAGAGGAAGACAGGCATCTTTGCATGATAGGCTGTATGTATAGAGCAGCTGATCTCATTTGTCTTCCTGGACTGTGAAGTCCTTCTCAGACTTAGATCACTGAAGTATTGAAAATGGTATATATTTTTTCCATGATTACAATATCATTATGATTCAGCTTTGAAACTTCATGGGATATTTTGGGACAGACTTTTTTTCCAGACACTTAACATCCATTGTTGTGACCATTTTGTTTCTTGAACTATTAATGCCCACCTTTTAGGATATTTGTATATTTAAGTTCCTGGATATATCTGGGTTTGGGAGTCGTGCTTTGTGTCTTGTAGAAAATGCTTTCTATTCAGAAACAGAAAGTTCAACTTACTTTTTCCTGCACCTTGAAAATTTACTGCAGCTTGTTCTGCTCCTGTACCTTCAAGGATTATCACCCCTCTTGCTGGCAATAAACTCTAGAGTGCAATTAAGTGCCAGTCAAACAATTTTGACTGGTATTGGTCAAAATTAATATTTTTTGGTGCTATAGCAGATGTAGTATATACAGCAACTCTAGTTTAAGAGAATAATGTTGTTGAAATCCCTTGAACGGTTACAGCTATTCTTGAGCAATAAAATACTTTTCAAGGGACAGCCTAATACAATGCAACTTTGTAGAATGAGTTGTGAAATTTTCTTTTCATTTGCCACATAAAGCGCCAAATAAGTGTTTGCAATAAAAATACAGGCCTGGGAAGAATGTGTTTTGCCAATTACAGTGTAACACAGGCTACAAAGAAGTGTTCAGACTGGAGTCCAGTATGGATGTTAGCAGATTAGTATCAGGTTACAGCAGGGAAGAGGGTGCATTAATTTGCCAAATAACCAGTATGGTTTTATCCTGTATTTGCAAGCAAAATCGCTGCCTCCGAAAGAAAAGCGACGGGTGCGATTTATGCAAAATAAATTCAGCCAAGGGAAGCAGGCAGGGCCCTGCTTGACAATAAACCAGCGCACGAGGACTGCAGAACACTGATTGATAGTTGCCAATCCCTTCAGCTGGTGCTTGCCACATTTAGCTCCTCCAGTTGGCCAATACCGGCGGGGGGGGAACAGGGGATTAAAGCTTTTGTAGCAGAAGTGGTACAAGCCACACTGGGCCCCGTGGTAGCAATTCAGGGTGCTCTTTCGTCTATTGCTCAAGAGCCTGCACGGTTCACACTGTTCCTTTTTTTTTTGAGTTTCACATCTCAGAAAAAACAAAACAAAACAGTTATTTTTCAATGCAACTTTTATTTCAGCCTCAGCACTGAAAGCCTGCGCCCGCATCTACACTTCAGCCTTAGTCCGGTGACGGTCTTGAAATAAAGCCTGGCCTCCCGCTCGCCAAAAACACGCAAAGCAAGAACCGGGGTCCCGCGCTTCGCTTCCTCGCGGCCCGTTTTCTGCCTCCTTTCGCTGAAAAAACCACCTGCTCCGCGGCGATGGCAAAAAGCGGCTCGTTCGCATGGAAGCAGCGCGAAGCAGCCGGCCAAGAGGCAGCGGCGGGTATGACTGCGAGGGGATCCTTTGCAGCCTTTATATACCGGAGTTATTTTTAACCACAGCCTCCATGCTTATTACAGTGTTTCCTCTCGCAGACGCTCAGGAAGCCCACTTGGCTCTGTTTCCTGCTAACATGCGGCCCTGGCTCGCAAAATCTCTGAGAACAACAGGCCTGAGACTGCTCGGCTCCGTTAAAAAAACTGGCAGCTTTTCAAGCCCTGACAGAAAACCTTTGAAAGCGCTGGATTTCCTCCAGCTAACGTACGAGGCTCCTCCGCCGGTGACAAATTAGACCGAAACGGCACAAAATGCTCCTATGTAAATAGGCTTTTTTTTTTTTTTTCCCCCTGCGTTCAGCCTTTTAATAGTTCAGCCATTATTTATAGTTATTCCTCTGGATGGAAAAATATTTTTACATTTTTCCAAAGATGGGGTCTAGTGAAATGTTTTCCTTGTTTGTTTGGGTTTTTTTTTTTTTCTTTCTTTTTCCTTCGAGATTTTTGTGACAGTTTTCTTTTAGGCTCCAGGAGCAACCTTTCCTTCCTGGAAACCGGGACAAAATGGCTGTTGTGAGGTTTTTTTTCAGTAAAAGGCCTGTGTCAGCGCTGAGCACAAGTCCCTGCTAGTCCACAACTATTAAATAATAGTTATAACAGGCCCAACTGACTTCTGAGCTCCTGAGAGGCAGCAGAAGAGGTCAGCTGTGCTTTATCGGTTCCTTTAGCCGTGAGTTTTACGCACCAGGTTAGTAAAAGAAGTATTTTATGTTTTCTTGTCGACTTTTCCCTGCAATTCCAAAGGGAGTTCTGCTTCCAAAAATGAGTTGAAGTATCAGAATAGATGTGACCTTTTATGCCGAGAATGCTGTTTTTCTCCTGAGTTGACATTTTCACCATCGTCTAGGAAACCTTAACCTGAAGTGACTTCTCGTGTCCATCAGTAATAACGTCTTGGAGTCATGGATGGTAACTCCAGACCATGAGAGCTAAGCATTTTCCGAGTTTCCTGGGAGTATTTCCAATAGTCTCATCTTTGTCTGGGTAGTCATCACCTTACGGGTAAGTTATTGCCCTGGGCATGAGCGAGAACTGCCCGTAATGTTGACCTGCCTCTCTAATCTCAGTATTTAACTCAGATTTTGCAGGAACAAGGTGGTTGCAAGGAGCAGGTTCACCAGAGCAATCGGACTTCCCTGCCCTGCCCTTTTTCTTGCTACCTGGGCAATAACATGTCTTTATTCTCATCTGATTTTAATCATCCGCAGCTTGGGCGTCTGGACGCAGGAGCTGTAAGGCTCCCTGTGTACTCGAAGGAGCGAGCGATGGACAGGTCATCCCGCCCTGGGACCACGCGGCCAACTCTTAGACAGCAAAAGGCAATGCCCATTAACATTGCTGCAATACTAAAGATTTGAGGAGTTTCTTCATATATTTTTCTTTCGTATCTGTCATGTCCCTGAACCACTAGATTATGCCTCATAGAAAGAAATAAAATTCATGCCCTCAGGTGGACCATCTCTGTTGTTTGTGTTCGACAGCAGCATTTCTGCTATCTGCCTTTCCCTTGGAGCTCGGTTTGGTGTGGTAGCATCTCCAGGGATGAGAGTCATCCATATCTTGAGGAAGAGAGTCAAATTAATGTCTGTTTTACTGGTATCAATAATGCTGTTCGAGCAGCTATGTTTTGCTACACCAGTGGCAATGCAGTACTGAACTGGGAGCTGGATGTGTGAAGCATGATTTGAATGAGTAACTACCACCATCTCTCAGATGACCCTTATTTTGATTGGTATCATTTTACTCCCAAAGTTATCTACACTTCACACAGATGTGGTTAACTTACTTAACTTTTGCAGTTGAAAATTGCTGCTGTGAGATGACAAAAAATGTAAACACTGTCTAGATGGGGACGAGATGAAGCCCACATTCTGCAGTTTTAGCCTTAACTCTTGGGCTGTCTTTGCTTGTTTGGGGTCTTTATCCCCTGCTGCATGTGGCAGCTGGGCTCTGGCTGTGTCGGGACACCCTCCTTTGGACGAAGCCCGGCATAACGGCAAGCAAGACTTTCCAATTCAGCGCATCATTTTGCAAATGCGCTTTTGCAGTTGCAGTCACAGTTCACCGCATTCGCCCGGGTAATTTCGAGCCCGAGCGGTGTGCCGTAGCAGATTCACGTTTATTTTCAGGCAGGAAACCAAGAGTGCAAAAAATGCATCATGAACTGAAGGGTCAGGGTGCAGCTTTATTTACTTACTTATTTATTTATTTTAGATCAAGGTGGCCGGGTCGCATTTATTGCACGTGATCGAGCGGGCTAAAAGAAGTGACCTGTTGCGATGCTGTTTGGGAGTGCGCCGCGATGAAAACCTGACTTTGTGCCGATTCGGCTCTCTGCGTCGCAGCCCGTCTCGGGACAGCAGTACCGGGGAGGCCCCGTTAGCTGAACTGCAGCTCCCAAAACCGGTGTTTGTTCGCGCTCGGTGGCTTACGGCAGGGCCGCGGGGCAGCCCGCGCCTCCAGCGCTTGCCAGGGGCCTCGGTGATTGCCCGCCGGTCGCCAAAGGACAGACGCGCCGGGACCTCGCGAAGCCAACTCGCCCTCCTTCAAATATCACCGAAATTTATAGCTAGCAGCTTCTAAAATAACTCGCATCGCTACCACCTCCAAAAACAGCTCTGGGACCATGTGGCCTTGTGGTTATGGCTCGGGGCTTGTGGTGATGAAGTCAGAGATTCAAATCCAGTTGTAGGGAGATAAAAAGCTTCAAAGAAAGTGAAACTGTTTTTTTTTTCTTCTTCTTCTTTTTTTTGCCCTGATTATGTGGAAATAATAACACTTCACTCCACTTACACCTGAAAAACAAAATTTGCGGCTAAAAAGAAGGGCGGGAGCTGGCGGGTCCCGTCAGGAGCCGCTCCGAGGAGAAGCGCGTCAAGGTGGAGGCCGACGGACGTCGAGGTCCGGAGCGTCCGCGTGCGGCGCAGGCAGAGGCCAGCGGGGCCGGCTGTGCGTTAACCATCGGGGGCGACCTGCCGCCGCTCGGCGTTTGCGATGGGCAAGGACCTGCTGAGGGCGCCCCGGGGCCGGCCGGAGATCGTTAGGGGCCGTTGCACGGCTGCGTACGAACCCCAAGGCTGCCGCGCTGGGATTTGTCGCTGTCGCGTGAGGATTAATACGGATACATAGAATTATAAGTGTAACTAGAACGATAAACGTGTAATTGCGCGTTTCTTGAGGGAATCGCCTTCAAAAGCTGGGCCAGCTCTGATGATGTTGTCTTCACGGAGGGGAAAAAAAGAAGCTGTAGGATGTTCAGGTTTTGCATCGCTCACTGACACTGGACCAAATTCCCTCTGTTTACATGCAGAATGAGAGAACTTTTAGCTCCAGCCGAGGGCGAAAGTCGGGTTCGGGTCTTGCTCATGCAAGGCGCGTTTCGGGGCGCAGGCGTTGGCTACAGCCCGACGCGGCTGTGTTACGACCGCATCCAAACGAGGCCGTTTTCCCCTGGAAACGCTACCGAATAAATCAGAAAAAGGCGCCGCTGAGATGATAACGGGTGTCCACGGTGTCTCCGTAGGGCTCGGGGGAATATAGCGACCCGATTCCGCCGGGATTCAGTCTGCAGCAGAGATGAACCCGGCAGCATCCACAGAACGAGCACTGACGTTTCCGCCGTCGGACTCCGCCGAATATCAAAGATGTCTTTGAATCGCTGCAATTAGAAGCAGCCAGATGATAGAAACCAAATAATTTTCCAAGCAGATGGACTTGGCCCTCTATCCCCAAATTATCAAACTCCCGAAGCAGTGGTTTTAGGCTGGATGTTAATGGAGCTCTGAGCAAGAAGCATTAGTGATCTGGACTATGGCAACATTTTAATTAAAAAGTTGTACAATAACAAACTCAAAATGTAAACTTCAAAACATTTAAAGCCTAAATTACCCTGGGTTAAGAACTGGCACGGAGTATGTAATTTTTCACATTCCAGACTGCCTTCATTATAGTTCAAGAAGCCGCAGAAATACACCATTACGAGCCAGGAATAGTTCTTCCTTTTATTTGGAAAGAGAATTACAGAGGGAGCTATTGGGAACCGAAGTTTAGTTCCTAAAGCAGGAGCAGGCTACAATATTTTTATACACAACTGCGACCACAGACTTGCACTCATTCAAACATGCCGGACTAAACGGTGCCGGCTGTATAAATACGCGACGCTAAGTTAAAACACAGGTTCTTTTTTATTTCGGCTTTGAAGGTTTATCATGCTATTTCTACTTGCAATATCATTTAAAGTCTGGATGCCTTATTTATATTTTTATATATATATATATGTGTGTATATATATATATATGTATATTAAAAAAAAAAATGCTAGTAAACTGTAAACCTACAAATTAAGAGTCCGGATCTTCATTACGTTTGCGACAGCGCGAGGCCGTTCTGGCCATTGCTAATGGGCACAACGCTTGCTTTCATTTGTGAACATGCGCTTAAAATTACCAAGCCATCGCTTCTGCTTTCATTCTGATTTTTTTCCAGTTACTCCTCAGCTGCATCATGATGCTCAAATAATCCCTTTTTTTTCTTTTCTTTTTTTTTTTTTTTTTTTGCAGAAATTGGACTTGCCCAACTAGTCGGTATGCAAACCATGCAAGGCCCTGGGCTGCGCTGAATTACACCCCTGCAAACCATTGAGACTTAAAAGGGAATTTAAAATATGCCTGAGTAAAGCAGGCAAATGGGTCGCTCCAGCTGCAAAGCGTTTCGGGCCCTGCGGAAGCTGGTGGCGTTTGTGGCCGGACTTGTGTTCTGGGGACGGGGAGGGGTCAGGACCTGCTTCTTCACCAGGATAGCTGAAAATGGTGTTTTTATAGATTTTTTTTTTTTTTCATAGATCAGTGTTACAAGAGGGGGCTCGGGTTCGCTTTGCCGCTCTGGGGGAACCTAGCCGTGCCGCCGCCGCCTCCCTTCTGGGGCAGAATGCTCCGTTTTATTTATTTTTTAAACGTATTTTATAAACTGTTTTGCCTATTTTCAGTTCGAACATTGAGCCACAGTGGAAGCGTATGGATTCGAGATATTTCTGGTGATTGTGTAACTGGAAAAAACTGCCCTTATTTTAAAGTATTTTTGGCGTACGAGCGAAAGTAAATAAGCAATTTTAGCGACTCACTGGAAAGTAATTGCTCCTGCAGGACGCCGCCGTGCCAGCAGCGCTGGCGGAGGCACCGAGCCCTCGCGCCGCAGCGCCGACCGAAGGCTTTTTTTTAAATTAATTTATTTATTTTAAGGCGAAAGATCAAACCCAAGGATCTAGAAGCTGCCACGTGAGGAGCTGGGGAAGGAGACTGCCCGCGCAGGGACCCGCGTTGCCGGACCAGGCGCCTTAGGAGGGCCCGGAGCAGGGACGAGCGGGGAGCCACCCTGGGAGCCCTGCCGCCCTGCGCTGGGGGGAAACAGCCCCGGAAAAACATCGGAAAACGCATTTTCCGTGACGATGGGACGAGTGACGGCCGGAGCTGGGACGGGGTTTCGGGGACAGCCGGTTCCCGTGCTCCCACAGAGCGGTTCCTGGTGCGGACGGACGAGGTGCAAAAGCACCGGTGACGCCAAAATGATCTTTTTTTTTGGGGGGGGGGGAGGGTAGATTTTTTTTTGTTGTTTGCGATGGCTCCTGCAGCAATGCGGCGCCCAGCGGTGACGTCCAAGGGAGCTGAAGACGCTCCGGCTACGTCAGCAAACGACGGCAGACGAAATAAAGCACTTCAAGTGCCCGGCCGCCGTCACGCATGGGAAGGACGAAGTCCTGGAGTGGTTAATATTAGTGGGAATAACTCGGCTTTTCTTGAGCCTTCATTTTTAGAGCAAACACAGTTAAGTCAGTGCATGCTGATAAAATTTATATACACACACACACACACACACACACACACACACACATATATACACACGGACACACACACACACACACATATATATATATACACACACACACTCCCACATACACACACACACATTTATATATTTATATATGCATACACATATAAAAATTTATATATATACACCATTTTATATTTATATATTTTATATATAATATATATTTACACACATGCATACATTATATACATATATTATATACACATTATATACATTCATACATTTTATATACACACACACCTACATATGCACGTATACACACACACACACACACACACACACACACATATAAAGAAAAGCAAGGATTTTCTTTTAGATGTGTTAAAGGAAGGACACAATCGTCTCTTGAATCTGCCCACAGGTCCGTTCCAAAAGACGGTATTTAACCCTACAGGAGTTCTTTGGAATTAAATCATTTAATATGATCATTAATAGGAATTATTGGGGTTTTTTTTGTGTGTGTGTGGGGGGGGGAACCAGACTTCTTGTCTGGCAGCAGCCGGCTGCGCTGTTTGGACAAGGCAAGTGCATGAGCCCTGGAGGAAAGCGCTGCTGCCTCAGCCGGGCAGGTGGAAATCGAGGGGGGAAATGGATGGACAGACGGCAGGGCAGGGAGCAGGGCGCCGCTCTCCCTGCCATGGAAGTGCTTGGGAAAAAAAATAAAAAAAATAAAAAAAAAAATCACAGCTATGCAATGCAGCAGAAACCTTCCCCACCTCGGTGCAGCCCCACGTGCTGATTAACCAGCAATTAAACCACCTGCGAAACCCTGGCCAAGCCCTCGAAGGGCGGCCGACCCACGGGCACAGACCCCACTGCTGGGCCAGCCTGCGCGTCCGTCCGTCTGTCCCGTCGTGCTTCAGCCGGGCGTTTCTGCTGGCTGGAGATTCCCCCCCCCCCCCCCCCAAACTTTTTGCTTGTGCGCGATCCTGCTGCTGGTGAGAACACACAAAACTCGTTGCACCTAACACATGGCCTGGCCGAGCACCTCCACCTTTGCCATTGCTGGCCCTGCCCCGAGTGGCGGCCCTGCTCCCTCCTGCACAGGGGCCGGTGCCGCACCGCAAAAATAGGCGAAAACCCGCAAAATCAAGCAAGCGCTGCCTTTCCGCCCCGCGGCGCCGCCGGGCAGCAGGGTCCCACGAAGGCACCAGGCTCGTGCTGAGAACTGCCACGCTCGACACGCAGCCTGGGCACCCTGCGTTTTGCCCCCACAAGTGGCGGCTTGGAGCCGAAGCTGATTCCTCCCAGCAGCCACGATAAACGCAGCTATCGCATTTATTGCATTTATTGCATTTATTGCATTTATTGCATTGATTGCACGAAGCAGCGAGGCCGGGGCAGGCTCGAAAGCAACGTACAGTAAACAAGGCGGGGAGCGGCACCGCCCGGGGTTCGCTGCCGATGCGCGCTGCCGTTAAGAGCCTCTATCGCGCCCATCTCGATCGAGGGGGCAGATAAAGGCGCTGTTTTTTAGCGTTTCACTCCAAACACGCTGTTTGTGCCAACTGACACAATGATTAGGGCTGATCCTCTCTTCTGAGAAACGCGGCGCAGAAAGCACTGTAACCGCACCGAGCTCCCCGCCGCCGATCGCAGATAAAAGCCGGCGAAGCGCGTGTGGTTTGCTGCCGACCAGACTTGCGGCGCGGCGTTTCGTGAATGAGCGTGGCCGGAGGCGAAAAAAAACGCTCCGTTTCACCCCAAAAGGCGCCTCTGCAGCAGGCTGCTGCCTCCTCTGCCCCCCGCAGCTGCAGGTGGGAATTTATTGATTAATAGGGGCTGAAGCGCTTTCATCCTAACGCTGGCTAAAAAAGGCAAAACCCTTTAAAACAAGCTGTTTTGTTCTTTTTTTTAATTTCATTTTCGATGCAAATGCTCGTTTCCAGGTGCCCCAGACCCGTCCCTGGCTCGGCACTGCCGGTGCGGCCGCGAGCCCTGCGCCAGCCGTGCCACTGGCCAGTGCAGAAAATCGCCAGTGGCTGCTTATTTCTTTTCCCAGATATCGGCAAAACGAGGTGCTGGGTCCCCTCCGCGCCCGGGGCAGCGGCTGCTGCAGCTGTTTCACTCCCGGCCGGCAGCGCGTCCGTGCGGCTCGGCTGAACCTCGGCCGGGCGAAAGCAGCAGCGATGTTTGTAGCTTCTCCCGGGCAGAGGAGGCCACGGGAAAGCGGGAGACGCGGGGACGTCGCCCGTGAAAACGTGACGCCAGCGGCGTCGAGCCCGGTACGGCGAAGACTGGGGCCCCGCTCGCAACAGCTTGACATCGCCTGGCTTCGCCTCCCGCCCATTGCGGCTGCTGCTTCTTTTCTCTGCTGAATTAATGCTCCTGCCCCAATAAAAAACAAAAATAAAGAAGTTTGCTGCGACATAACCAAAGTCACGTCATTAATCCAAAGCCCTTTGGTTACAGCGCCACAAAACACTGCTTGGGAAAAGCTCCTGCCCCGCAGAGCTCGGTTCCTCCAGCCGCCGTCGGCTGGGCCAAGCCGTTGCTCCGGGTCCCTGCGGCGCCGAGCGGGGCCGAGCGAACCTGCAGACCCAGGGGCTTCGCTGCTGTGGGAGAGCAAAAAGCGAGACCAAAGCCGGACCTTCCCTGCGGCGTTAAGTCGGTTTTGCCAATGCTAAAACCATCCTCGCGCCCGTCGCCCAAAGGATTTGCTATGCGGGAATAACTCCAAGGGATGTTCAGGAAAAATTGCCGTGGGAGTCAGAAAGTCTGATTTGGGGAACGCTATTAAAAACAGCCACTATTATTGCAGCGAAGGTTGTATGGAGCAGTCTGTTCCGAGGGCACGGAACAGGATTTTCGATTCTCTGCCCTTCAGCGCCAATTTTGGGCCATCGCTGCTTGTCGCTGACGATCGGTTTTGCTGCTCTCCGCGCGGCTCGGTCGGGGCGGGCAGCGCTCCTCCCTTCGGCGCCCACGCGCAGCGCTTTATCGTCCAGCGACACCTGAACCGCGCCGGGACGGAGCCCGGTCCTGCCCCGCGGAAGCCCGCGAGCGCTTAACGAAAGCCAAACAAGGCCTCCACTTATAGGATTTATGGGCTCATTTTTTTAATTTGCCGAAGGCTTCTTTGCAAGGCTGATATCACCGTGTTGATTGCTTCAGATATGCCCACCTGCACTCAAATAATATATATAAAATATATATAATATATATATACATATGCATATGGACTGCCATGAAATATCGCCCTGAGCTGTGCAGGGCAAGAAAAAGCATTCATGCTGCAACTATAGCAACTGCTAAAATAGCAAAGCACACTGATTTCTCACATGAACCTGTTCCTAGTGTCCAAAAGACACTGTGTGCTGCGCGCTTTATATACCAGCTCCCAAAATATCCGAGTCCTGATAGGATGAGAAAACGCTGTCATGTTCTTGCACCAGGCCAATTGCAAAGCTGTAGTTCCTGTGCTGGTAAAGATGTTTCCTGTTGATAGCGCAGAAGGACAACGCAGCGCTGAGCTGCTGCTGTTATCTGGGACCCGGGTGACCTCTGGGAAACTTGAACAATTGCAGAGTTCACGGCACGTAGAAGGGCTCCGGCTCGTGCTTTGGTTTTAATAAATAAGGCCGAAGGAAAATAAACACTCGTCCCGCAGCCATTCGCCTGCTATTGGCCGGGAATTCGTTAAGGTGGCCGGGACGTAGGTGAGCGCTCGGCCGCGCAGGCGAAGGGCTCGCGGCTCTGAAGTCGCACGGCG
Organism: Apteryx mantelli; assembly: GCF_036417845.1. Lineage (NCBI taxonomy): Eukaryota > Metazoa > Chordata > Aves > Apterygiformes > Apterygidae > Apteryx > Apteryx mantelli. Next base: position 2,842,151 of record NC_090007.1, read on the forward strand.
TCTCACCGATAAGTCCTTTTCGAAACCAATCCCTTGGAAAGGAGGAATTTAAACTGTAAAATGAAGGGTTTTTTTTAATATAATTTCTAAACTGGCTCCCTTTCGATTTTATAGGCTGCTTTGGTGTTTGAAGGTTGCCCCCTCTCCCCGTTTCACCTGCTCATGCCACTGACGTTACAAATAGCCCCATTCGCATCTTTTCCCCCCGCACCGTCTTTCCAACTTTTTTACCGAAGCCTCTTCAGATTCTTGGTCCGTGCAGTTTTGCTGCGTCCCCACGGCTCGTGCGCTGGCTTATTGCAGCGGCGGCGGGCGAGGAACCGGGACCCCGGCGCGCCGGCATCTCTAAGGAGGAAGCTCTTGAAAACACGAAGCTGCAGCCAGATTTGGGCACTATATCACCTCTTTCTGGCTCTAACGCACGGCTGAGCTCTTCCGCCCGACGTTGAACACCCCGCTGGTATTTGTCGGGCCACTTGCAAAGCCCTTACAGCATCCCCAGCACACGCAAAACCACCTAAATCTCGGTGCAAGAGGCAACCCAAAGCCTTTACCCTTGGGCTCGGGGGGATTTTCAGGCTCCTGACCCCTCTCAGCCCCGAGTGGTCCGAACCAAAGCACACGGCGGAAAAAGCCAGCGTGAGATCTGTCCTCCTAACTTCTAACCCAAGGGCTTGAAGATTCATAAGTAACAAACTCCTTTATGGGTTTAGCCCAGTCCGCCCCATTTCCCTGAATATTCTTCTGTTTCAAAATGCCCAGTGTGGAAATCACAGTGCTTGAGACGGTCTGGGAAGGTCTCAGATGAGGTAGTGGATGTCCCTTAAGGCCAAAAAAAAAAAAAAAAAAAGAAAAAAAAGAAAAAAGAGTTTCAGATTTCTTTTATTAACATAATGGAAAAAACATTTTAAAGCCTTATAATTAAACACTGGGGCTCCAGCTCTGCGCTCAGCGTTTCTTAGAGCGTCCCATCCCGTGTTAACCTGCACCCGCCCCAGGGGAAGGGCAGGGGTAGAAGGCGGCAGCGTTTCCCTCGCCCGGTAAGCGGGTCGCGGGGAAGCGGGAGCAGCTCTTGCGGGAGCCTCCTCGGCGCGGTGCTCGCTCGCAGCGAGGCACAGCGGGAGAGGGTGGGAGGCAGAGTTCATTCATTTTTGTAGCATAACATCGAGCAGATTGTGTTTGGATTTCACCAGCTATTTGTTGTTTCACATTTCTTTGCTTTATATTGGAGAAGGGCCTGCAACAAAACTTTGATCCAAGGCACAAATCCACAGCCAAGATTTGAACTAAGCCTACAAAACTTTCCCCGGAATGGGCCGCGGCCCAGCACGCCGACTCTGGGAGCGTCTCGCTCCGCACATTTCTGATTATTCAGATCCAGGGGTTTGGTTCGGGCCTATTTCTCCTTATTTATTTGACCAGCAGCCTGCAAATGGACCTAGAGGCTTCTGCCACCCAGGTCTGTAGTATTTTGAGACATAACCACCTCGGAAGTCCACGGACAACACGAGGTTGCACCAGGGCGACTCCGCCACTGCCGGGGAAGAAGTCAAGGAGACCAGAAGGAGCATAAAGAAGTTCTGGCAGCTTGAAGGGAGAACAGCATGCAACAGAAGAGGAAGGAGAAAAAAGGTCTTAAGGTTAAGCTAGGAATCATTTCTGTTATTAAGTACAAAATTATCATAAGCCCAAATCCTCCGGTTCAGGCAGTCTGGCAACCACAGCGTGGCAGAAGAGCTGAAGGGGGAAAAGGGGCTTTAATCTGCCTGGCTGATGGCATCGATTCTGCAGGGGTTTTGAAGATCTAAATTTCGGATGTCTTTTTACACCGAGTTCCTGTGACCTTGGCCCAGAACATGCTCAAGGAAGACCAAGAATCCTTAAGTTTTCAGAACAAACACAGAAGCACGACTGAAGCTTCAATTCCTATCTTTAAAAACACATTGAGTTTTTATGTTTAGGAACCGGGGAAGAGGACGAGCAGCGCTGACAATGTTGCTGCCCAGAGAAACGGTCACGCTGGAAAGTGCTGCTAGGGAAAGAGGCCACAGCCGAACTCCACTGGATCCGCATGCGGAATTGGTGCTGCCAAAGCCGACGGGATCAAAGCGTCACATCCAAGTTCACCTGCCGCGGGAAGGGAGGACGCACGTACCTACGCGGAGCCCTGCGCTAATGCGCTTGCTAGGAGAAGCGCAGCAAGTTCCTGCCACCGGGAACCTCTCGCACGGCTCCAGCGGGAGACGCGACTCACCCGGCCCCTGCGCTTGCCTAAACCCTGAGTCAAGACAACAGGCCCCAAATCCACGAGAAACGAGTCTGAGCTCCGCGCAGGGAGGGAATGACTTGTATAACACCCCCGACTGCACCAAGCGCAGTGGAAAAACGCTTACGAGCGTTCACCATTTCAGTGCAGCTCCTCCTGCAACATATAAGCGATGTTGTTAATTTGACGATTAATTACCGTAACAACTAGGATTCTTCGTGTTGTCCCTTAACTTTGCGCTCTCTCGCGCTAGCGTCTGCAGGGCTGCCAAGCCGCCCCGAGCCAGGCCTGCCGAAACTGCAAACAGCAGCGGGTGCCAACCGCAGAGCGGAAAACCGAAGGGGATTGCAACACGCTGCATTTGGCACGTGGCAGAGCTCAAGGTGCCAAAGTTTAGCCCGTTTCTCCTCCCAGGATACAAAGTCAGAAGCAAACAGGTGCAATCTGTTAACCTGGGACAAACCCACCACCTTGTCTCTCTTTAAGAATATTTATAGACAAACCCAGCTTAGATCAGGGTCAGGAAGCACATATGGGCAGTCCAAACAGTATACGGGCATAAAGGATGGCAATGAGGAAGGAAGAGGAGAAAGACATAGAAAAACAATAAAACAACCCCCCCAGCTGGAGGAGAGAGGAGAAGTTTGGCCGATGCAGCTGTTATATTCCATTGGGAACTGCACACAGCTCCGGGTGGCTGCATGGCGCTGCAGTGATTCCCCGTGGGCTGATGCCCTCTGCTCTGTTCAGCACTATTGTGATTATTGCATATATAAAAGTAACATCAGAAAAATTATGGGCATTAACAGAACAGGCAAACTACATTAAAGAGCAGGTTACTGAACTCCAAAAAAATCATACTGCGTAAACCTAAAAAAAAATTTCCTAAAGCTTTTTTTTTTTTTTTGTAAGATGAACTCAGAAGCAACAAAACAGCTATACCTTCCAAATCAGAAAGTACATAAGCACGCTGTTTGTGTGCGTGAGGCTATTTCTTGTAATTAATGGGAACAGACGTCCTTGGAAACAGCATGCTCAGAATGCCATCTACTGGTAGAGCCGGTCATGGAGGAGGTGGAAGAAAAAAAAGAAAAAGAGAAAAGAAAAAGAGGGACCTACTAGTTTGTTGCAATCTTCTCCGGTTCTAAGGAAACAAGATGCACACACACACGTCACTACAGGAAGTAAAGTTACCTTGTTACTCCAACGGAGGAGTGTTGCTGCTGATTAGATAGCTGTTTCTCGGGGCACTTTTAATCAGCTATCAAATTAAACGACAGGTAGATGAGGTTGCAATTTTGCAGGCGGCGGGGGGGGCGAAATGCTCTTGAAACGGAACATAGTAAATACACTGAAATTTGTGGAGAAAAGCTTACTTCATGGCTTATTACAAAAAAAAGATTGCAGAGACTATTCACAGCATCACAGAATGGCTGAGGTTGGAAGGGACCTCTGGAGATCATCTAGTCCAACCCCCCTGCTCAAGCAGGGTCACCTAGAGCACGTTGCACAGGATCGCATCCAGGCAGGTTTTGAATACCTCCAGAGAAGGAGACTCCACAACCTCTCTGCACAACCTGTTCCAGTGCCCCTTTTGGCTTGGTATTAGAGACAAGCGTGTGCTTTCAGAGCCACTTGACCATGGGAAGTTTAGTCCTTCAGTGCTCTAAATTCCAGGAAACAGAGACAGCTCCGTGAAACCACACTGAGTGAAAAATACATACAAGATACCGCTTATTTGAATTATGCAAATTCTCTTGATTAAAAAGTATTCTATATTAGGCACATCTGTAATATATCGGCAGATCATCGAACAATTATTTTCTATGTTAGGGAGAGAGCTGAAGCCACCAACACAAAAAAATTTTGCAGCTGCTCTAAGAACAAAACTTGCTATTCCCCCCCCCCCCAAAAAAAAGTTACTCTTGAACAAAAACGAGTGCTAAAGTAATACTACATCTCTCCTATCTGCTTTTATGCTTGTGTAAACATGCAGGGACCCAGCATCTCAACAATGAATGGACTAAGGGGTTTTTGTTTTCTGCATATTGGGTGTTAATCAATACTAGTTTTATGGTAAACATGCAAAGCTTGCAGAGAACAATTACTAGTATAGCAAAGATTTGTTTTCAATATATGGTGACCAGATCAGGAATATCAATACTTTCAGCTCTTATAAAGTTAAGTTCCACTTATCCAGGCCCGATGCTACAATAACTGAAGGTACTCTAGGATTAGAGGCTACATCTTGCTGCAGACCAAAGTGACAAAAGAAGGAGGGAGGTGCGATTGATTCAAAGAGGCCTTTTCGCCCTTTATTACTTCCTGGACAAGCAGGGCTGATGCCCCATCATTGAAACAGATTCCAATTGCTACAAAATATAAAAAAAATACTGTTCTGGTCCACAAGATACAACCTTCAACAGGAAGACAAACGAAGCTATTGAGAGACACATTTTACAGGCAAGTAATTAAAACGAACAGTTTGAAGAACAGAATCATCAGATGGATTAAGTAATTTGTCAACCAGTTCCAATTTTAATATAAAATGTTTAGTCCAGTCATAAGCTTAATTTTTCAAATGAAAATGCGTAGTGGAATCAAGATCTTGAACAAGATGATTTAATTTGTTTCAATATAAAGCCCGTTGGGTGACAAATACAGTAACCTTACTCCAGAATACACATTTCCACACCAATGATCATCTAACCAGCCACTGTCCTGTTATTACCTAGACACCTTCAGATGTCAGTCCTTTCTGAAAGGGACCTTCCTATAACATGATAGAAGCTGCATCTCAGGGGAATTCAGTTGATTTTTTGCTAATAATACATACTGTATACATAGATACATGCATTGTACAAGGATTTAATGGGGACAACGACCAGAATATCTTTTCAACCTTGTGGCAGAGTCAAGGCTCTTCAACAAAAAGGTGTTAAGAACCTTGCACTCTATGTATTCCATCAAGTTCTTGGACATATATTTAGCTTTCGATGGTTCAAATTCAGCATCTGTCAGGAGTACTAAATTCAAACACAAACATTCTAAAAAAAAATTAAAGAAAATACTGATAATTGTTAAATTTTTTCTGAAATCAAAACAACTATATACACCCATGCCAATCTTACCTTCTCAGAAAAATGAAACAGCACATTAAAAAACAACAACAAAAAAACTTTAAGTATAACGTTCTGAATTGTTTTGCATTTTGCCAGGAAGCTTATAATAACAGTTGTTTACAAATGGAGGAGACTGAGAAAGCAAGCATTCCTTTCAGGGCAAATAAACAATTCTAGAGAAGTACAGCAAAAAAGGGAACAATTTGCCCAAAATGGACATGAAGGCAAGCTGGAAGAGAAATGGTAACTGTATTTCCATCAGCCTCTCCATAAATAACAATCAATTGTCAGGAAGAGGTTGGAGCATATTACTACTTTTTGGCAAAAAAACCCACTATCTTCCTATCAAATTTCATCACCTCCACAATTGTTTTGGTCTTTTAAATACTTAGTCACAGTAAAAAAAGACACATTATAGTTTTGAATTTTGTTTTACTAAGAAAGAAAAAGCAAATATTACTTAATTGGCATAGGGGTTTTATAATGCGTTGGGACTCTTCAGTTTGCACCTGGACTAATTTGAACCAGCAATCATCATGCTTCCACAGAGATGTTCCCATTGATATTTACTTTTGTGACCTCTTATTTTCTGTTAACTTAGTCTTTAACACACCTATAATTTTAATGGTTTACAAACCCACCATTTGAAGCTGTTCTTCCAGATGAATTGGTCTAAAATTATGCAAAAAGCGCAAATAGTTTTAACTCATATTCAGTAAATCTTTTTAAGTTAACAGAGCTTTGAATGAGCTAAGGCACCCAGATGCCCTGAAAAAAAAAAAATAAATACTTTGGGCTAAATACAACTAAGTGTTCAGCAGTCATGTAATTGCACAATCGTCTCCCTAATTTGTAGTACAGTGCTGCCAATGTCTTTAAAGACCCTAAAATAGGAATACTAGAAACTTTGTGAGTACAACTGACAAGGCATTGACAAGACATTCTCAAGGTTCATTCTGTATTCCTGTCTCCTCAAGATAACTGCTACTCCTAATGTAATTAGCATTTAGCAGCAGGATCAGCACGTTCTAAGAATGAAATAAATATTCACACAATCGATACTAATGGTTCAAATGCTCAAACACATTATTGAAAACAGTAAATTTCCAATCTTTCTCCTGCACAATCCATGTTTGTAGAAACAAGACCTTGGCAACAACATTCACAGCTCTCAGTACCACAGAGGCTTCTGCAAACAAATTCTAGGCCTGAAATTTTGTCTTCTGTGGTGTTTGCAAGGCGTTTACTGTGTTCGAAGCTGGTAGTCTAAAAGCAACAAATAAATAAATATATATATTATATATATTGGGATATACACACACACACACATATATATATAAAAGCAGAAATAACCTAAACAAAGATTTTTGTGTAAAATGATCATGAAAAAAAGGTTATGCTTCTGAACCAGAAAGAGTTAGGTAAAAAAACAAAACAAAACCAAAAGACAGAAGCCAAACAAACAAACAAACCCCCCCCCACATGCATACAAAAAACCCTTTTCTTTTGCTTGCTAGCAGATCTAGCAGCTTTTAGTAGTGACAGTGTCTTTTTAAAGCTGGCAGAATGATACTTGGGAGCATTTTTTTTTAATTTGTATTCTAAAAGAGTAATTGAATCCCAGCTTAATTACAAAATACTTGAACAGCATTACTGAGCTACCATTAGGTCTTCCATTAAGATCACAAGGTGACTGGAGAAAGCAGTATTCATTAATGTAAAACATACCTATACTGTAAAGCCTATTACTGAAGAATATTGGCAAATGGTTTTTGTGTGTTTCAATGTGCAGGTATATGCTGCAGAAACAAGATACGTGAGATTGAAATGTCTACAGTCTACTGCTTTCCAATTTACCTCCATTCTGGGTAATGTAACGAACCCACGGGAGAGCCTGATAGCCGCTCTTCTCAATTATCTTTAAGTAGCGGACCTGGAAAGAAAAGTATGCTACATGACTCTCACTTCAGCCAAGCAGTGTTTAACAAAAAATGTTTCTTGTCAAAAATGTATTTTATGGACAACAGTGAACAGGAATAATAAGAGGCACAAAACTTTCAGATGCAAGTACAGGGATGAAGCCCGGACACTTGCATTAACAGCATGCTTTCTGTCTGAAATAACCCAGCCAGTTCTCTGATCAGTCTCTCTAAAGAAAGTCCTCCTAAAGCAAGAGAAATCCAGAACCATCATAGTCATAACATAAACATCAAGGAGTCATGGCACTTTCACATGAGGGGCAGGAGGAAGTATTTGCAGGAGACAAGAGACAGCCAGGACATTAAGTATACCAAAAAACGCAAGTAAGTCAGGAGCTTTATAAGCAAGGCAGAAAGTGCTACAAAGCTTAACTGCAACGATTTGTGTCTTAGGAGTCTAGCATGTTCATTTACCATTTTTCAACTACCAACCTGGATTCCTGAGGTGGTGAAATATGGAATCTCAAATTTGACACTAATGGGAGGTTTTCCTTCTTTATCTTCAGCTTCAACACTTGGAAGTCCAAAGTGAGCTCTCATCAGATACTCCTTTCCACCCTACCGAAAAAAAGAAATATATATATATATATATATATATATATATTTAAATAAAAACCATCTGACAATAAGTCAATAATTGCTGAACTCCACTAATCATTTCAGCTCTTTTCTGAGGTTTAAAAGTGAGCACTCTATTCAAAAATAAAATTAAGGTATTTTCTAAACTGCAGATCT